>NC_084596.1:42561491-42908991 GCF_033807715.1 Cololabis saira | reverse complement strand
ACTAAAAATCCTCCATATGTTTGGTATGACCATAATATATTTTCTACAGTCACAGTAGTAATGAGCAAAAAATATTTGCCACTAACACTAAAAGTGAGGATTCTTTTGGGAGAATGCTATAACATGTGTTTTTCCACTATTTTCATTTATGATTTATTTCTTGTCTACGCTGAAACATTTATTTTGTTTTACAACACTCGATAGAGTAAGACCTCTTCTCTTTGTCCCATCTCTGGTCCCCGTTTAGGCCGTCAGCCCACTCTTAAAGGAACATGACCATAAATGACGCGCAAGGTGAGTTTAACTCTTCAGGTTGTATTTGTGGGTTTTATTATTTAGAAACTAAAGAAAAAGTGAAATGTACAAATAATTAAAAAGAAAATAAAGTAAGTTTGAAAGAACAAAATTTCCTTACTTATAAAAAGGGCAACATTTACTTAAAACAAAAACAGACAAACTCTGGTTTTGTCAGTTTGGTTGTTTTTTTTTTAGAAGGATTGGATCTGGGTCCCTCTAATAATAGTGAGGTCTGGACAGATTTAATCTTTCCCGTCATTATTGAAATCTCTCCTGTAAAATTATTAACGACTTGGCAGAAAGTGTGTACTTTGTCTCCTCCATGTGGTCAAAGTTTATCATTACAATTTTCTTCTGCATGGTGCATTTACTAATCAGCTTACATAAACCAAGAACTTGCATATGAAGATAAATGAGCAGAGACTTAACAGACAGGATGGGAATTTTATTTAAAAAAAAAAAAAAAAAAAGCTAAGCAAACTCTCATACAGTTTAAGGTGGAAATAAATGCAGATACATCCTTTTTTGTAGATGCACAGCCTGTTATTAAAAGCTCAGCAAATCAGTTTAAACTAAAAGTGATTTTTTTTCAAATAATGCTAAACCAAAATTTTTAGATTGTCACAAATCTGAGTAATGTTTAGACTTTTTCAAATTACTCAACTTTAAAATCCAATTGCTCTCCTTTTCATTCCTCAATTAACTCATCTAAAAACATACATTAGGTTTTTACACACGACATAAAAGGAAAAGAAATGCACAAACATTGAAACAAGCCAAATCTTTTATCTTTCAAAACATTTTTAAGTATTTATGTAGAAGCTCAGCTCTATAGTGCAGTCAGAACCAAAAAGGCACAAAGAAATCTCAAGAATGAACAAGTTTTCACACAGATGGAATCAGTAATACAAAGGCTGATTACTCTTGGAAAAAACTGGATCCGGCCGTCGTGTTCGACGGCGCTCCAACGAGTCTAACATGCTTTTTCTTTTTAAATCCAATTCTTTTGCGTCAAAGAAACAAGACTAGCGTCCGATTTACATACAACCACATCTGATTCTTCACTTCACAGACGAGAAAACTAGGAGAGAGCGCGCTAAAAAGACATGAGCATGGACGCGGGTGCGTCGTTATGAACTTTATATACAACATTATGGGAAACACTGTTCCCGATAATAAAAAAACATCCACCCCTACAGTGAAATATGGAGGGCACTGCCTCCGATACGGACACACACTGGTAGGCAAAAACTACCTTCTGGTTTTTTTCCACATTATGGAAGACGCTGCTCCCGATAATGTTGACAGGATGAGAAGTGTACATGTCCCAATGGGCCGGTTCTGACAGGATCCAGCTGGAACTGCTCGAGAGAGACCGCTCCAGTGTCAGTTCAGAAGAAAAAACAAACTTAAAAAAAAAAAAAACTAAAAAGTTGTGCGCTCAGTACAGGCTGTTGGGCGACATGTACACTTCTTCAAGCAGATGCTGCTTTTTCTTTCCGACAGTATAACTGTCATAATTATGGAAGGCACTGCTTCCGATAATTATACAAAAAGGCGATTAAAAAATAACTATTTATAGTGAACTCTGTCACTGATAAATAAATAACAATAAATAGACAGGTTCATTTCAGTGCCACGTTGTTTGGAGACTTCTCCCTCGCTTATTTGGAAGGCCGACGCAGATTAGCTGTGATGTCTAACGTGTATTTGCGTCACTGTAAAAATATCACGTGTGGCCAGTTGAGTTCAGCACGTCCTGACGCCCAGAGAGCACCTGCCAACCAAAAAGTAGCAAAGGTTTGAACGTGTTCAGCAGGCGTTTCTCTATTGTAGTCTTTCGCTTGTAACACTGAGTGTAAAAGGACCAATTGCCCGTATTTGGTCATTTCTTTATTCAGTTCTTGTATAAATATTCTTGTGATTTACATTATTTTAGCACCTGTCTTTAATTTAAAGGATAACCTTATTTTGAAAAGGACTTTTATTTTGAATGTTCAGACAGGATATCCTCCGTCGCAGTTAATGGCTTTTGACGGGGTTTTTTTTGTTAAATATACCTGACACAAACTGTTAAACCATATGATAAACAGGTTTAAGGAAATAGTGATAAACCGTTAACTGCAACGGACGATATCCTGTTCGAACATTCAAAATAAAAGTCCTTTTCAAAATAAAGTCCTCCTTTCAAAGGATCATTCGTATATATTTTTTTTTATTATTAGACTCAGAAATATATATATTTTTTTACTTTCTAACTTGTCTGCATATATATTAATGGTTAATACCATGTTGGTAAAAACCTAAGGCATATTATATTAATATATAATATATATTTTAATATATCATATATTTATTTTATTAATACATATATTTTTGTGTGTGTGTATGTATATAAATGTATATATATATATATATATATATTTTTTTTTTTTTTAATTTTTATTGTTAGGTCATATCAGTCCTCCTTTCAAAGGATCGTTCTTCCTTTCAGTTAAAGACAAGCACTAAAATAATGTAAATCATAAATATTTATACAAGAGTAACTGAATAAAGAAATGACCAAATACGGGTATTTGGTCCTTTACACAGAGCTTTTTCTCGTATATATCCGAGCTGGCAGACGCAGCTTTTACTACAATTATGACCTGATAAATGTCCCGGAGGGTTTACTTTCAATACATTCAGCTAATGCAAGGGTCGGTCAAGTATATCTGTCACATAACATGGGCATTTCAAGGTAAGTCACTCGTAGCACCATAAGATTAGAGGTCGAGAGATGCTCCAAGTATTTTGACTATTATTATTATTATTATTATTGGATTTATTTTTTGTTTTAAGGCAGCTCACTTCTCGGTGTTTGGCTTCAGTAACAAGGGAGACGAGGCAGCTCTGAGTTTAAATTATATCTCTATTTTGAAATAGCTTAACTTTTGAGGTTTTGTTTTAAAAAGCTGCTCAACTGCATGTTTGGCAGCGCCGCTATGATGATACGAGGGGCCGTGCTGTGAACAAGGGAGCCGGGAAGATGCTTTTTTCTTGTTTAGATTTCATTATCCAGGGACCAGATGTCCCCGGACAGGGAGTTGGCGCAGCCCTGCACGGTCCAGGTGACCATGGCGAACTGGGTGTGGAACAGGTCGGTGTCGGCCTCGGGGTCGCTGGTCTTCAGGGCGTCCAGGTGGCCCGACAGGGCCCCGAAGGTGTGGGGGCCCGAGCCCAGCAGGATGTGGCGGAACGGGACGTCCCGGGGGGAGATGTAGGGGGACAGGAAGTTCCTCTCCACCTGCAGGAACACCGGGAATATCTGCCGTCATTCAACCAGAATCACAACAACGCTCGCCAAAGAGCTCTGTTCTAATACAAGGTGAAGCTAAATATTCAACAATTTGAGCTAAAACATATCACAATTTAAAAAAAAAGATAACATTTTATTCAAAATACAGATGCAAATAAACATGTAGATATGTACATTTATTAATATATGTAGATATATAGATGCATATTATAGATAGATGTTATATGTATGTATATATTGAGTTGTATTATAGGTACAGTATTTATATATCTATATTAATATATATATATTGATTTATAGTTATATGAAGATATGTCAATATATAGATTTAAAGTAATTTTTATGTATATAATTGGAGGTAAATATATGAAACAATATATGCGTGTGTGTGTGTGTGTGTGTATATATATATATATATATATATATATATATATATATATATATCATATCTACTCTTATATATTTATTAAAGTATATTGTTATACCATTGCTGTCTATTGTTCTCTATTATATTGTAGTATTATTGTAAAATAATGATAATGTAATACTATACATTATAATTACTTCTATTACATACATACATACATACATGCATACATGCATGCATGCATGCATGTATGCATGCATGCATGTTCGAAACAAAATCTTCAAATCAAATTCAAGTGAGAGGCAGAAACAAAAAGCCTCTGGTGACTTGGCTCTGCTCCTCTTCCCATTTACATCATGTTCAAATTACCGTATTGGCCCAAATATAAGTTTGAAAAAATACTTTTTGAACACCAAAATTAAATTTTTATACAGAAAATAATTACAGTCCATCTGAAACTAATGATTATAACAACATATTCCAGAAATAAAAGCATGTTATTTTGCCTCATTCAAATAATCATGTTGAAGTTTGCATCATAACTTCTCCTCAGCTGACGGGTAACCTGCCGATCTTCCAACCACTTTTCTCCTGATCGTCGCTACGTTGGTCCATTTTCTGTTATCTCTTCTCTTATTTTCTTCCCTTTTCTTTCTTACCGCTATTTTTTATTTTTCTTCTTCATGACAGGGGAGTTTAGTTCAGCTTTGGATTTAAAGATATCTGGCGCCATCTAGCGTTGTGAATGGGTGCAATGTCTAACCCCAAATGTAATACGACCCCCACTTAGTCAGTCTTATTTCAATGCAAAAAAACACCCTCTTATAATTGGGACAATACGGTACTTACTTGGCCCCAACAAACCCCTGCTGACAAGCCGAGACATAAGATTGACATCTTGCTTTAGCGTCAAGATGGTTATTAAGAAAAAGGAGGAATAAAACCCCACCAACCAGAAGTGATGGCTACTCGTCCCTCCGTGACGGGAGTCTTACCGTCATGATGCGGTCGTTGAGGATGCGGCACTTCTCGATGTCCTCCAGGTTGCTGTTCTGGATCTCCTCCATGAGGCTGGAGGAGGCTCGGTCGAAGGATCCGGCTGCAGAGATCAGCCACTGCACCGTCAGGGCCCGGGGCAGCAGCTGGGACTGGACCGGGAGGAACACAGCACACATTTACACTCCACAACTCAATACCAGACACACCTGCAGCTTCTGGACACGCATTCTACTGAACCAGTGACAGAGATGATAAAATGACACTAAAGGCGCTTTTCCACTAGAACCTACTCAGCCTGACTCGCCTCACCTTTGCGCTTTCCCACTAGGGGTCTAACGTGCTAAGTAGATACTTTTTCTGTAACTATTCTGCCGATGTTCTAATGGCGCTTTTATACTTGTACCTACTCAGCGCGACTCGACTCTCCTCGTTTGTTTCTAGACACCCAGATGAGAAGTGGGCGGGATTGCAGTGAAGCTGCTGTGACGTATTTGATTGTGTGATCTAAAGGAAGAAGACAACAACACTAAAGATGTAGAACCTGGAGGAGATGATAGATGTGCTGCTGGGTCTGTGGCTTGTGTTTGATATCAAGTTAAAAGATGAGTGAGAAGCTTCAAGCGGTGTTGTTGTCTTCTTCGTTTAGATCACACAATCAAATGTCACATAGACCTGTGTTGAAAAAAAATTGATTTTCCGATTCTAAATCAATTCTCATTCATTCCATTTGGTATTTTTTTTGTTTATGTCCAAAAACGGAATGTTTTGTTGGACACCAGAATAACTGCCATGTTTTTGCCCTTAAATATGTATTAAAAAAAAAAAAAAAGGTATGAAAACATTAAAGTTTTCGGTTATAATTGCATAAATTGTCTATATTTCTTTACTTTATATACTGTCTTGGGGTTACATTTGCATAAAATGCTCAAAACCAAATTCTCAAAAATGGGAAAAAATAAAACGATTTCATCCGTCTCTGTTTCCTCCCTGGATCTGTTTGGTAATTCTGCCACACAAGATGTTTCTGAAAGCAGTTCTATCAGCATTCTGGGAGCTGATTGGTCCTTACAGCATCATTAGCTGCAATACTTGCTGTTTAATCTCAATATAATACTAGTATTCATATGTTGCAGAACTACACAGTCATATAATTCATGCAACAGCTGAAAAAATATTTTTTAATAACACTAACCCAAATTAATATCAGAATCGAATCAAGGCGTAATAAATCTATTCGGAATCGATTCTTGACATTTGAATCGATCCCCAGCCCTAAAGAAACCAGGACGAGTTGAGTCGAGCAGGTTCTAGTGGAAAAGCTCCATAAACAGTTGAACTGGGACCGCTCCAATGTGGTAACTCAAAGCAGCAGCTAACCCCCCGCCAGGACACTCACCCTGTGGACCTGCTTCACTTTTCCGTTGATCCGGGCCACCTGTGAGCGGATGACGGTGTAGTAGCTGGTGGGGTCCAGGGGCAGCAGGTGGTCGTGGACCAGCCGCAGGACCACGTGGCCCGCGAAGCGGCCCGCCCTCTCAGCCAGCTGGGCCACCTCGGAGGACGTGGCGATGTTCAGCTTCTCTCTGGTGTCCAGCATCGTGCCCAAGAAATTGTAGTCCTGAGAGAGAAGACGACGACACGTGAGGAGGACGACGCAACACTCAACGTGGATGCATGGCGCATTGTCCTGGAGAAAAGTTGACCAAAGGCTGGCGTGGAGCCTGCTAACATTTAGTTTCAACATCTGGAACATTGGTAAACCTATCAATTTGTCATCACATCTAAAACCCAGCAATACTCAACATGGCTCTGCACTGCTAAAACTCAAAATCTTACCAGGAATATTTGTCTCATTTCTAGTTAAAATGTCTCATTTTTAGTCAAAAAAAAAAATCTCATTACACTTAAAACAAGAGTCCTCACCGGAAAATAACTTGTTACTTGACAATTTTCACCTGTTTCAAGTAAATTTTAACTTGAAATAAGTAGAAAAATCTGCCAGTGGGACAAGATTTATCTTCTCATTACAAGCAAAAAAATCTTGTTCCACTGGGAGATTTTTCTACTTATTTCAAGGGAAAATCTACTTGAAACAGGTGAAAATTGTTGTTTTTTCCAGTGATGAGTCTTGTTTAAAGTGTAATGAGATTTCTTTTTACTAAAAATTTTAACTAGAAATAAGACAAATATTCCTGGTAAGATTTTGAGTTTTTGCAGTGTGAAACAAGATCTGCTTCTGGTGTTACTTTCCTCTTCCTCTACCAGGAACCAATGCACTGAAGAGGCTACAATGTATCTATAATAGAGCAGTAACATACTGGAATAAGCTTCCACCACATTTAACCATGATCAACAATAAAGCTAGATTCAAAAGTAAATTAAGACAAGCAGTACTTAGCAAGGAAGTCAGTTTTAGTTAGTTGGTTTATTCTGAAATTCTTGGTTTATTCTGAAATTCTGAGTGTGTAAAATGGAATATTTTTTGTTGTTTGGTTCTGGCTGGTTTCAACAATTTAAAGGTTGAATTCCATTACATCTCAGATCATTTTTGTTTAGATTTAGTTATGTTTTAATTGTAAGGATTGTATTTTATTGTTTTATGTGTGCAATGTTGGACCCCAGGAAGAATAGTCTTCACTGCAGTGAGGACTAATGGAGATCTGTAATAAATAAACTATATATATAAATAAATAAATAAATAAATAAATAAAGCAACACTGCTGTAGAGAAAAGACGGGACTTACAGAATTACCAGTGAATCTGAAGGAAACGGAGGGAATGCCAGAAAAGGCCAGGAAGGGATACGCAGCATTATCCACCTTCATGGGCTCCAGCCTGGACAGAAAACAGAGTATCTCAGCCAGAGAACGGACTTCAGGTCAGTGAACAACGCTGCACATTTACCGACTCAGTGTGAAGGGACGGTAAAAACTTACACATTGGACTGCCAGTCAGTCTTTGCAAACTGACTGAAGAGAGACACTTTCTTGTCTTTCACCTACAAAAAAACAAAACAAAGAAATGACTCACCAACTGTGTTAACTAGGGCTGTGTTGGAAAAAAAGAAAAAAAAAAAAGATTTTCCAATTCTAAATCGATTCTCATCAATTCCTAAAAATCTATTTGTATGTCTAAAGATCTTTTCTTCCCATCATTACATTATAACTTTTGCTATTTTTTGGTTTATGCAAGGAATGTTTTGTTGGACACAAGAATAACTGGTCGCATGTTTTTGCCTTTAAATGTTTAAAAGTATGAAAACATTAAAGCTTTCAGTTATAATTGCATAAATTGTCTATATTTCATTACTTTATATACTGTCTTGGGGTTACATTTGCCTAAAATGCTAAAAACCAAATTCTCCAAAATTAAAAACCGAAATGGAAAAAATTTTAATGGAATTAAACAGATTCCATACGGCCCCATCTCTGTTTGCTGCCCCGGATCTGTTTGGTAATTCTGACCCATGATGTTTCTGAAAGCAGTTCTATCAGCATTCTGGGAGCTGATTGGTCCTTACAGCATCATTAGCTGCCAATACTTGCTGTTGAATCTCAATATAATACTAGTAATAATATGTTGCAGAACTACAGTCACATAATTCATGCAACAGCTCAAAAAACTGTTTTAATAACACTAACCGAAATCCATATCGGAATCAAATCAAATCTTGATAATCGATTCTAAATCTTAAGAAGATTCGTGACATTTGAGTCGATCCCCAGCCCTAGTGTTAACATTTGGATGTAATTCAACACGTAAGTGGTACAGAGATCATTTAGAAGGTGCTGAGGCGTCGTCGTACCTCATTGAGAGTCTTTTCAATCAGGCTGTACATCAAGGGACTAGTCGCCACTTTAAATCCAGTCCGACCTGAAAAAACAGCATATAAAGAATTAAACGTCTTACTTTACATTTACAGGGTTCAGCATTAAATCTGAATGCAGAAAGGAAGGAGATGAGTACATACCTGTTACAATACCATCCAGGTTGATGTAGGAAAAGGCTTTCATGCTCAGGGAGGACAGATAACCCTGTGTGTGAAGGCAAGTAAGACAAAGTTAGCAAAGGTTCAAATCAATGTCACAAATTACCGTTGCAGGGAATGTTAAACCTTTGTTCATGCACTTCTCACCTCCAGCCACTCGGTGGCGCCAATGCTCCCGTATTCTCCCGCACTCCAGCTGGCGAACACGATGCTCCTCCTCAACTTGAATCCATCTAAGATGAACAAATACCACAGGTGTTGAATATGCTGCAAGTACTTCTTTCCTGAGCTTGAACCCAATTGTTTCGGCAGATTTGGGGGACAGATAATGGCAGTAGTCTAGCTTTGATTCAGTCTCAGGGACCTGAAACGGTTGCGGTTTGTGTCTCTGCCTGTTCTTGCGTTTGTTTTTTCTCTTACAGATCTCCAAGGCTTGTGTGCCCGTTGTGCGTTTCCCTCAATGCGTTTTTCTCATTTTAAACTAGCAGCGAATGTCACCCCCCCCATAAAATGTGTGTATATATATATATATATATATATATATAAAAAAAATTCATATATAGATGCCTTAGGTTTTTACCAACCATTTTATGCATGTTATGCAAATGTAACCCCAAGGCAGTATATAAAGTAATAAAATATAGACAATTTATGCAAATATAACTGAAAGCTTTAATGTTTTCATACCTTTAAACATATTTAAAAGGCAAAAACATGGCACAAGTTATTCTCATGTCCAACAAAACATCCTTTTTTGGGCATAAACAAAAAAGTATCTTCTCTTATTTGAATTGAATTTTATTTAACTGTATTTGCATTGCATTTTTGAATAATGCACCTGGCCTAATTGTTTGCTGATGTGCTTGAGCATTTTCTTTTGAATTTCATTTATGAAACACACTTCACCAATAAAAATGTGGATTTCAAATCTTCTCTTCTTAGTGTATTCAATTGATTAGTCATGCACTGCAATGTCCTAGAAATCGAATTCTTTATTTAGGGACCTTTAGCAGATATGAGATTAAAATGCGATTCATTATATTAATTCATTATAAATCCTGTAATTAATTAGATTTTTTTTTTTTTATTAAAATCGCTTCTCAGCACTAGTATTAATACATATGCAGACAAAAAGAAACAAATGGGTACATGTCCATACCGTTCTTGACCATGTCTGAGATGGAGCGCGCCAGCTCCACCAGCACGCTGGTGCCGACGGTGGACGCTGCAAAGCCGGGGCCCCAGGAATCCCTCTGAGCACCGACTATCACGTACCGATCTGAGCACAGAGACACGGCCAGGCGTGGGTCAACATCTGGAGCTGGAGCTCGCTTACGGACGCCCTGTTCTATCGTGACGGGACTGTACCTGGATCCACGAAGCCTTTGATCACCCCAAACACGTTCACTATCTTCCTCTCAGAGAGAACGTTGTTGACATCCACGGTGATCACGTCGCTCTCGTCTCCCAGTTTGTAGTAGTAGTGGGACGTCCATTCTTGAGGCGGGTTTTGGCCTCCGAGCCCACTAAAAAATAAATAAAGAAAGAAACCATCAACATCACAGTTTTACGGAAGAGTACTAGGGCCAGGCAGGAGAAAAATAAAAATAATTTTAAAGGGATATTTTTTTTTCATTATGCAATTTTGAGAAAAAAGCTGAAATGTTGAGAAAAAAGTCAACATTTCGTGAATAAAGTTGAAATGTTGAGAAAAAAGGCAAAATTTCGACTTTATTCTTGAAATTGTATTTCAACAATAATCTCGACATTCTGACTTTTTTCTCTACATTTCAGAGCTTTTTTGTATTAAAATAACAGCAGCTGAATACTAAAGATTCTTCGGAAGAGTATTAGGGCCAGGCAGGAGAAAAATAAAAATATCTTAGACGTTTTTTTTTTCCATTATGCTCTTCGAGAAAAGAGTCGAAATGTCGAGAAAAAAGTGGAAATGTTGAGGAAAGTCAAAATTGTGTGAATAAAGTTGAAATGTTTAGAAAAAAGGCGAAATTTCGACTTTTTTCTCAAAATTGTATTTCAACATTAATCTTTACATTCAGATTTGTTTTCCTCGACACTGACTTTTTTCTCGAAGTGCACAATAAAAAAAAAAATCCCCTCAAATATTTTTTTCCCTGTATGGCCCCAATACTCTTCCGTACAGTTCAAATGTGTCAGGTTTGATTTTCTTATTATCCTGACGAGGGTGTCTTCCCAGGTGTCCGGGTCTTACTTGAGGATCTTCTTGGCCGTGCCGGCGGTGATGGTCTGGGCCAGAATGCGGGGCAGGCCGGACGACTGCACGGGGGGGAACTGGGTGTGGTTGAAGGAGGGGAAGCCGGGGGTGTAGGGGTCGCCGGAGCCCAGGTGCACCTGTGGGGGAACCAACCACAACATCAGGAGACCGCGGAGCCTCAACGCATGGACGGGAGTGTTTTTACAACATTGGCCACGGTTACGCGATGTTTTTTTTTTTTTAATTCGGAATTAATTATTCTGAATTAAATAATTCAGAATTATTATTATTATTATTATTATTTTCCTTAGAGTTAACATGGAAATAGTAATTCGGAATTGAGGTTTACATGGAAAACATGTTTGATGGGCTTTCTCCAATTCCTCTTAAGGTCTGGGGGTTGGGAAGGTTCTGATTGGATAGGGGGGCGGGCCGGAAGTTACGACTACCGGAAGAAAAACTAACTTAGTCGCTACAACTTTGAAAAGTTTTATGTTGTGCAATGTTGGACCCCAGGAAGAATAGTCTTCACTGCAGAGAGGACTAATGGGGATCCTTAATAAAAAAATAAATCCGACAGCCGTACTTCATAAGTTTAAAACATTTACTTGCACATGTGCTTCAGTGAGTTTCATCTTCCTTCACTTACGTGTCCATAAAGCTCGGTGTTGTCTCCAATATCATGGCTATCTGGGTAGATCAATACGGCAGAGGCGTTCAATTTAGCGGCATTGGCCACCTGTAATCATAAAAAATAAATAAACGATAAAGCAAAGATATTGTGCAATTATTTACTTCTATACCAGGGGTTGGCAACCCAAAATGTTGAAAGAGACTTTTTGGACCAAAAACAAATATGTCTGGAGCCCCAAAAAATGAAAAGTCTTGTATAAGCCTTAGAATGAAGGCAACACATGCTGCATGTTTCTATATTAGTTAGAACTGGAGGAAGATTTTTTTTTTCATTATGCACTTCGAGAAAAAAGTCAATGTCGAGAAAAAAGTCGATATTTCGAGAAAAAAGTCGAAATGTCGAGGAAATAGTCAAAATTTCGAGAAAAAAGTCAAAATGTCAAGATTAATGTTGAAGTACAATCTTGAGAAAAAAGTCGAAAAGTCAAAATGTGGAGAAAGTCAAAATTTCAAGAAAAAAGTCCAAATGTCGAGGAAATAGTAAAAATTTCGTGAAAAAGTCGAAATGTTGAGAAAAGTCCAAATGTCGAGATTAAAGAAGGAAAAGAAAAAAAAAAAAGGAAAAAGAGAAAAAAGAAAAAAAAGGTCAAACATTTTTGAAAAAGCTCCAGGAGCCACTAGGGCGGCGCTAAAGAGCCGCATGTGGCTCTAGAGCCGCGGGTTGCCGACCCCTGATCTATACAGAAGAAAGGTTCATTTTTGACCTAAACTACGCACCTTCTCTGCGAAGCTGATCTTTCCGGCGCGGACCAGCACGACTCGGCCGCTGACGTCGATGTTCCTGTTCCTCAGCTGTCTGAACTCGCTCTCCTGGCCGTAGTGGGCGTACAGCGCCGCGCCCTGCACACAAGACAACGGCTCAGCCCTCCGAGCTGCGTGCCACTTTCTCAAGCGCTCTCTCAGGAGTTTAGCGTGTCTCTCACCGTGGCCGACCCGTTGGCGCTGTAGCTCAGGAAGCCCCGCTGCAGCTCCTGCTGGCCCTTGTAAACCACTTTGTTGGAGACCGACGCTGGGAGTTCCTGGACCTTGACGAAGTGCTCCTCGGCCCAGGTCTTCATGCCCAACTCCTTAAACCTCCAAAGAACCTTGTTCCCTAGATCCTCATCCCCAGTCGAACCGGCCCTGTGCTCGGTTCTGGAGAACTCGCTACGACAGAACCGGGGAGAATCAAAATGTTACAAAATCGCAACACAAAAAAAAAAAAAAAAAATCACAAAATCAGTGCTTTGTTTGTGTTTTGCAGCAAGTATAAATATTTCTTCCAATAGAGGGAATGCGCATGACGTCACAGATGTGACTTCACAGCGGGTTACGCCCACTAAGTGTCAGAAAGACTGAGTGTCAGTGTAAACTTTCACTTTGAGCAACTGGAAAACATCTAAAATGGGAAAGAGCTGTTGTGCGATCGACTGTACTCATAGATTTAGCAAGAAATCGGAGTTATCGTTTTACAGACTGCTGAAAAATAAGCTTAAGAGAGACAAATGGATCGCTGCAATTCACAGAAACAACTGGATTCCAGACACGGAAATGTGGATTTGTGGTTCTCATTTTGTATCAGGTAATGTTGGATTTTTGGCTGGCTAACGTAAAACGGTCAAATCATAAAGTTCGGTGTCCTCATCACTTTAATTTTCACAACAAATCCTGCCTTGAAGTCGGACCAAGCGTCAAGACTTTTGTAAGCCTTCAAGCTTTGCTTCGTGTATTTTCCCGGCGTAGAAATAAAGTACATATAAATATCAGGAAACTGGATTTGTTACCAAATATTAATGTCCATGGACCACTGGTTCTTGGTAACTGTACCAAATATTAATGTCCATGGACCACTGGTTCTTGGTAACTGTACCAAATATTAATGTCCATGGACCACTGGTTCTTGGTAACTGTACCAAATATTAATGTCCATGGACTACTGGTTCTTGGTAACTGTACCAAATATTAATGTCCATGGACCACTGGTTCTTGGTAACTGTACCAAATATTAATGTCCATGGACCACTGGTTCTTGGGGTAACTGTACGGGTCACTGTCAAGTCCAACTGCCTTTAATTTAAGCCGATAATCAGCTGTTATCCCGACTTCTTCACTAGTTGCAGCTGTTTTTGCCACTCAGTGAGAGTAAGGGGGCTGGTCCAGTGGGGAAGTGACTTCAATGCATTCCCTCTATACCACGTAGTCAACAATAGGGCTGGGGGGGAAGGGGGAGAGAGAAAAAAAAAAAATCGATATTGCAATATATTGTTGTGGTCTCTGTTTCAATAAATAATCGATATACTGACGGCAAATTTTATTACAACACACACAATGGTTTACGCGGTTGTCACCGCACTATTGTTCAAGCTCTGCCCCGCCCGCCCCCGTGAACAAAACAAACATGTCGAAGCGGCCGTCTGAGAAACCAGTGCAGAAAATACAGAACGACCGGTTTACTTCGTACAGACAGCGGGCTGAGCAGCACTGTTAATGCTGGAAATTACTTGCTGTTTGAGCCTGTATTTATGCTGCCATATGCGTTAATGTCCGCTCGCACAGACAACCAGCTGCGTTGTAAAAGGACCTCGCTCCCGCTCCACGTGAGGAGAGGGCGTCGTACTGGAATACAAAATTATTCCACCTATTACAGACGCCGTTAAAGTAAATGATCCTCAGTCTTTTTGTGTTGTAACGTTTATGCTTTTCACTCTGTAAGTGATCCTCGCTCGTATCCTTCCGTGTCCAGTCAACCGTGTGCTGGGAAAACTTGCAGATCATTGAATCACCAGACACGTTACACACGGATACGGACACGGACACACGCCCACCCGTGCACAACCACTGTTCAGTGCTTTGGATACTTCATCTTAAATTTCAAAATGTTATATTAGTTCAATGAAGTTCATATTATTTATATTTATTATAGCTTGTTTGGTTTCTTCTGTTATCGGATACAGTTTGTCATGACATAAGTGAAAAATGCCTGATGCTTCATGGCAATATGTGTGTGTGGTGACAGAATAATTAAACAGGCTAAAAGGATATTGGAAAAGAAGGGATATTGAAAAGCCTATTTGAGTTATTTATTTCTTAGTTATTTCACAATAATTATTTGTGAAATTATTATTTCACTAGTTATTTTACAGTCATATAACTACAGACGTTTTCTTTTTTATAGGTATTTTTTCTTTTTCAGTCACATATATCGTGATATATCGTTGATGAAATCGAAAATATCGTGATATTATCGATATCATTGGCCACATATCGCCACAGTATCGAATCGGGACTTACCTGTATCGTCCCACCTCTAGTCCACAGGTTACACTACTCTAAGGTCAAACTTCATCAAATGTTTCCCGACTCTTCACCCCTATGTAGCAGATGTCAAGGCACACTAACATCTTTTTTGGTCATGCCCGAACCTCCATTCCTTCTGGTCTGATATTTTCCTATGGTACTCAACTGTCTTTAATGTGAACTTATCTCCGGACCCAGAGACTGTTTTGTTCGGCTGTTCTGACGCTTTGGAGCAACTGGACACTGATGTACGCATTGCCCTAGTGAATGGCCATGGTTACATGATGTTTTTTAATTTGGAATTAAAACTATTCAAACGCGTTTGATCGGCTTTCTCCAATTCCTCTCAAGGTCTGGGGGTTGGGAAGGTTCTGATTGGATAGGGGGGTGGACCGGAAGTTACGTCTACCGAAAGAAAAACAAACTTAGCCGCTACAACTTTGAAAAGCTCACAATTTTTATGTTTCCTGTTTCCATCTGTTCTTTTAATTATTTCCAGGTCCTCTAAGCTATTTATTAAATAAATGGTCTCTGCTTTTGATCACCGTTTACTGCGTGCTGCCATCTTGAAACTTTGTTTGGAAAACCGGAATTCATTTAAAGCGGAAGAGTATTAGGGCCATGCAGGAGAAAAAATATTTGAGGAGAAGATTTTTTATTTTTTTTTATTGTGCACTTCGAGAAAAGTCAAAATGTCGAGTTTAATGTTGAAATACAATTCCAAGCATAAAGTCGAAATTTTGTGAATAAAGTCGGAATTTCGAGAATAAAGTTGAAATACATTTCGACTTTTTTCTTGAAATTGTACTTCAACAATAATCTCGACAATTTCGACATTTCGACTTTTTTCTCGAAGTGCATAATGAAAAAAAATAAATCTTCCTCCTCTAAAATATTATTCTTATTTTTATCCTGCCTGGCCCTAATACTTTTCCGTATATACATGATTGCGGAATTATTCTATTCGGATTTAAAATGGGAATAAACCAGCCACTTACTTCAGAATTAGGTGTTTACATGGTTATTTTTACTCATTTTAAAATCAGATTTAATTTTAATTCCAAATTAAAGAGGAATTACACTTCCCATGTAAACACACTCATTGTCTCGTCTTACTGATTTTGTACTTATAAGTTACTTACTGTACCTGTATGTATAAAAAAGTGCTATAAAATATTTAAAAAAGTATAAAAGTATAAACATTCATAACCACCTGAAGGCCTTTTCTAATTGGGCAGCGGTGAGTTTGTCACCGAGGAGCTTTTTGACGTCGTCCCAGTTCATGAGGGGGGCGGCGCCGGTCTCAGAGAGCACAGCGTCCCCCGCGGGGAGGAAGGAGGCGGCGCACATGGGGGCCAGGTCCTTCTTCCGGTGGACCACGTAACCAATCAGGTACCCTGAAAGACAAACAGACTTTAGCTGCAGCCGCAGAGACGGGGCTTCAAACGCACACGAGTCTAGTCAACATGTGGAAACATAGACTGTCCAGTTTTATAGTGTTCAGCTGATCAACTTTTACAGACACAATTCCTATAACTATAAAAATGTACTACGATTGTGCCATATCTGACATCTTGCATTGAAGTATGGGGAAATGCTTGCAAAAAATACACTCAAGTTTATTTTCATTTTACAAAAAAAAGCCATAATAATAAGTAGAAAACACGATAGTCATCCTTTAAATCCCAATTATTCCTTCAGTTAAAACTGTTGACATTTCTTGAATTTGTGGACGACAGAATTCTGCAAATTATGTGGAAAGCTCATGAGAAAATCTTGCCAATCAATACAGAAAAAATTTGAAAAAGGAGAAAATAAGTATAACTTAAAAGGAACAGAGATCTTAAAAAAAAAAACTAAATTCAGGACAAAATTAATGGAACGTTGTGTTTCTGTAAAAGGTATGAGTTTATGGAACAATCTGGATACAGAAGCCAAAGAATGCAAATCAAACATTACATTTAAAAGAATAATAAAAGCCAGTTTGATGAAGAAATATCATGATAATTGTTAAGTTAGGTGGGTTTTCTTTTCTCTCTCTCTCTTTAGCACCAGTCATATTTAGTTTCTTTGAATCAAAAATGAATACAACTATTCGACAGCTATTTTGTGTTATTTTATAACTTTGTTGTAGTTTTGGTTTGGTTTGTTTTCTTTATTACATTTATTGGAAATTGTTTTTTTTGTTCTTTTTAAAATTGCATAATTTGTAATTTGCTTTGTTTTTTTATTATTACATTAATTGAAATTTGATTTCTTAAGAAAAAAGGACAGATAAAATAAGCTTAGTCTTCATTCAAGGAAAGAGATTTCTTGTAATTATATTGAACCGTTTTGTTTTTCTTTTAATGAATGAAATAAAAGGATAAATAAAGAATGTGGGAGCATGAAGTGCTGCATGATATATATACACATCTTTATTTAAACTCGAACATTATTGAGGGCGAGCCCTCATTTACAATGACGTGGAGCAATGACGTGATAAAGACTAACGGCTGAATGTGACAGCTTTGCCTGGACAGTCCGGATAAGAAGGATGGATACGAATAGTGTTACTGTGATTTGAACTTAACCTTCCCCACAGAAGCCCTAAGTTAAGACCAGGTTACCGAGACGACCTCAACGCAGCCTTGGACACAACTAAAGCAGATTTATTTCAGTTTTGAATTAATTCTTTTTTTTTTGTCTGCATATATATTAATGGTTTATACCATGTTGGTAAAAACCTAAAAAAAAAGGCATGCATATACATATTTTTTTTTTTTAATAAATCATACATATTTATTTTATTAAGATATATAATATATCTTTTTTTTCCTGAATGAATTCTTGATTCATTCCCGATGTGAACACGTAACCGTCTCACCGATGATGAAGATGAGGAGGACGGAGGCTGCGACGAAGCAGAGGTTCTTGGGCGTGCGTCCCAGCTTCTGAGCGGCGTAGGGCTTGTTGTTGCCGGCGTGGTTGAGGTGGTCGCCCACGCCGTTGGCCCCGACCTCCTCGTCCACGTCGGACGACAGCTTCATCTCCACCTGGCTGTTGTCCCCCTCCATGTTCTGCGTCAGGTTGAACCGCGTGTACGAGTGCGGCTCCCCGTTAAACTGTGGCAGGAAAAAAAAAACAGAGGTGTATAGTAACAAAGTCGATGTACTGCATTACACTACTTAAGTAGTTTTTTTTGAGGATTTGTACTTTACTTGCATCTAGTGTTGTCCCGATCGATCGGGCCCAATCACGGCATTTTCAAAACATCGGTATCGGCCAAAAAAGTATTAATGTTTTTAATATATATTAAATAGTTTTATATATCGTTGCATTTAACGTCACTTCCGGCCGTGAGCGAAACTAACATGGTTTACATGTTTGAATTGTGAAATGTTATATCTGTTCATATTGCATTAAGCTGCTGCTATTCATTTCATCCATTCAGAATGTTGCACTAAGGTTAAGCCAAAAAGTATTTTAATTTTCTTGTGTTTGTGAGATTGACTGGATGTCATTCAACTACCTCTTTTGAAGTTACATTTATTTACTTTTGTTTTGCACTTTTTGTTATTCCATGTTTTTACATTTTGTGGCACCAGAGCTGATACGCTTTGTTGAAATAAATGTCCATGTTGTTCTCCACTGGACAATAAAAGAAACTTGAGTTCATTTGAGTTTTAGTCCTCTTTTTTTTTTTTTATTCATTGCCAAAATGTATATGATCGGGAAAAGGTATCAGAATTGTATCGGGAGCCAAAAAAAGTGATCGGAAAAAAAAAAAATCGGCAGATACTCAAACTCAAGTGATCGGGATCGGATCAGGAGCTAAAAAATCCTGATCGGGACAACCGTACTACATACGGTACTATTACTACCGCGAGATTAACGTTAACCGCGGTAAACCTTCCCAATCAAGTGTATGTTGTGCCTTACAAAGAGACAAAGGCATTCAAGAATTCCCCATCCAACCTCAACAAGCACGTTGAAGTAAGTGAATTAAAGCTCATGAGAAATCCCCCAACATAGTTAAAATGTTTAAAAGTGGTCTCTATGTTCAATTTTACAAAAAATTGTTTATTTTTGGTGTTGTATTCTATACCACATTTCATTCACCTGAAAGTGAAATTAAAAAAAAAAAAAAAAAAAAAAAAAAAAAAAACAAGAAAAGGATAATTTTTGGTTGTGTTGCTTCTTTTCATGCGTACTATAAAATACTTTAACTTTTGATACTTGAGTTTTTTTTCACAAGATTCTTTTGATACTTAAGTACATTTAATATGAGCTACTTTAAGACTTTTACTCAAGTCATTTTCTTATGGGTGACTTTAACTTTTACCAAAGTCTTTTTCAGTTATGGTATTTCTACTTTTACTTAGTTACTTTTTTCAAGTACTTTACACACCTCTGGAAAAAACAAGATGTCAAACATCAAAAGATGTTTAAAAAAAAAAAAAAATAAAAAAATAAACAACAACAGTCACAGCAGCATCATTTAGCAATTCATCTTTAAATACTTACGTTTTAAAAGAACTCAACTTCCGCCCGTCGAATCAACTTTTGCCCAAAACAGATATAAAAATATCAAACGTTTTGCTTTCTTTTCATCCCTTTTCTTTTCAGTTGGCGTGTACATCAAAGAGCAGCGGAATCGTTTCACTTGCTGCTCTGTTCTGATCAGAGATCGACAGAAAGGAATCCAGATGTGCGATGAAGCGGTTAAAGTCTGGTACGGCCCTGACTAAAGAAAATCCCCTCCCGTGGACCCCTGAACAGTGAAACTGATGAAAAAGAGAAACTGAACTTGCATCTCTCGTTTGCTTTAAAAGAAATTCAAGAAAAAATAAAAAGGGTGGGGCACTGACTGTATCTGAAACTGAACATATTGTAACTCTCGTATCTTGGGACTTTCTATAACAATCTTGAATTTAAGAGCACATTTGTGGTTCTTTAGTGGTAAAAACACACATTTATCAGATATTAGAGGAAATGTTCACTTTTGACTGCTAACGAAATTACATTTCTGCATTTGTTGGGAAAGATACAGAAAAGCTACATATGAAAAAGTCCTGTTAAAAATGTCTTAAAATTGAGTTTCTATTAACAAAAAGAGATTAAATAACTTGCACAAAAAACGTGCCTTTATATTTGTTCTTGGAGACGATCAATAAACCCTGCTGCATAACAAAGGTCAGCTAAAAGCAGGGAATAAGGCTTGTAATTTTGTGTGATGTGAAGTTACAATACTTACAATTTTGGATATTTTCGACCTGGCCTGGTCCATGGCTGCTTCAGCAGGACTCTGAAAACAGAAAGCAAACAATTCAATTGTATTTATATAGCGTCTATTACAACAGAAATTGTCTCTAGGAACTTTCCAGAGACCCAGAACATAAACCCCCGAGCAATTATTACATAAACAACGGCAGGTACAAACTCCCCTAGTGGGAGAAAAACCTTAAGCCACACACACTCAAAGATTGTGCTGGTTACTGTAGCGTCAGGTGGAATATCGACTTCCCGAACGCTGGGAATAACGTGTCCAGAGGACGCGTCCCGCCTCTTATCAAAACATCCACGGGGTTTCCTGGCTGCTAACTTGAAAGCTAATCCCATCTTCCTGCACAGAAGAGCAGTGTTCTGCACACCTTGACAGAATAACGGAGGAACTCGTTTCCCACAAGCCTCAGCGCCAAAGCGCCCGCCAAGCAAAACAAAGCCCCGTCTCGGTTTTACATGGAGAACAGGAACGGAAACCCAAGTCTTGTGTATATATTCTTTAAAAGTGTAATCCAGAATGAGTTTCGCGGGAGAGAGGTGAAACCGGGACGTCTCACTGCGGTTTATGAGAACATCATCTCTAGATATCAGAAAGAACAGGGGGGGGGTTGGACTCCCGATGACCCGCTGTTATCAGACACCACTCGTCCCTTCATGACCTTCCGCTGCCTTTTCCATTGTTGACTGAGGCTTGCAGCAGTCATGATCTCCCAACTTAGGGCATCCTTGTGTTTTGGGGAAGTCTGACGAGCACAATAAAAGCAGCGATGCACGTAGGCGTCTTCAGAGAGAAGACTACGCTGGGCTGGAAGCACGCACACAAGAATCTGACGCCTCGCGCGTCACCGCCGACCCTCAAAAGAACAAAACAAATCGCCATCTCTTAAACAAGCCTTGTCTTATCAAAGCCCTGCGCCAGGTCAACACTGCAGCTTTTAACCGCCACCCCGCGTGTGAAGTATACGACCAGGGGTTAAACCACTAGGCCTGTGTTGGGAGAGAAAAAAAACTATTTTCCGATTCAAAAATCGATTCGTATGTCTAAAGATCGATTTTCTTTCATCATTACATTACACCTTTTGGTATTTTTTTTTTTGGTTATGCCTACAAAAAGGAATGTTTTGTTGGACACGCAAATAACTGGTGTCATGTTTTTGCCTTTAAATATGTTTAAAAAGGTATGAAAACATTAAAGTTTTCAGTTATAATTGCATAAATTGTCTATGTTTCATTACTTTATATACTGTCTTGGGGTTACATTTGTATAAAATGCTAAAAATCTAATTCTCAAAAATTAAAAACCGAAATAGACCGAAAACTGAAAAAATTAAAGCCGAATGTGGGGAAAAAATAAAACCGATTTTATTCGTTCTCTGTTTCCTCCCTGGATCTGTTTGATAATTCTGCCCCACGATGTTTCTGTTTCAGTTCTATCAGCATTCTGGGAGCTGATTGGTCCTTACAGCATCATTAGCTGCCAATACTTGCTGTTGAATCTCAATATAATACTAGTATTAATATGTTGCATAACTACACACTCATATAATTCATGCAACAGCTCAAAAAACTGTTTTAATAACACTAAACCAAATCGATATCCGAATCGAATTGAGATAATCGATTCTGAATCTTAAGAATCGGAATCGAATCTTGACATTTGAATCAATAAACCACGTCAGCTATTATCAAAACTTTGGGCTGAAAATGAAATGGGCCGGCTTGTTGAAAAACTAATGCTGCAATTTCTTTTTTTAAAAGAAGCACTTATTTCTTATTTCCAGTATACTTCAGTGAAGCAAACAAGCTGTTCAGGGCATTTTAAATGAGCACCAACTTCAGCACATTGTTGGCAGAGGACGGCCTTGACGACCGGCCGAGGGGCCACCTGGGAACCAGCCAGAAAAACCGCCAGGGATCACAAGTACAACATAAGTCACGTCTCGTAGGTTTCTCAACCACCAACCTGCCTGGCGTCGTGCCTTAAAGTCGGACTGATGGGGGCTTTGGAAAGAGAGGTGGCAGGCAGGGATTAGTGGCGGTGTAAAGCTAATTGCTCTCCACGTCCATAATCTCACATACCAAACATACCGGACTTTAGCAGAGCTGGTGCTTTAATCAGATTAGCCAAATGCTCCATCACCTGGGGAAACCTATGGATATTAGAGTAAAACGGGACAGTTCAAGAATGCGTGCACAGCCGCCGCATACAGGGATGGAAGGTAATTCATGTAGAGATCAAATCCCTCATGACTCCGGTCTGCAAGTGTGTGCGAGACTGATAGCGGGACAGGAGGCGAGTCCCACCCTTTTTACGAGGACAGGACCGTGGTCCCCCGAGCCCTGAGATGAGACACTCCCGACTATCTGCACTCGTAGTCAAGGTTTTCAAAATAAAAAAAAGCGGCGCCATCAGCCTTCACTCGTTAGCAACCTCTTTCCCCGTCCCTGTAGTACCATGCAGCTTAAACCGTCCAAAGAAATAGAAAACCGTGCAAGAGTTCAACCGTAAGGGCTGCACGACCCTGAAGGTCAAACACAACCGTTAACGGTCTCCACCATCAAGTGCTTGAGAGGCAGCGTCGGCGTAAACTTCTTAGCAACTTGTCCCTTCAGGGGAAACAATAACCACTGTTTTCTAAACGGACGATTAACAAATCTGTAGCAAGAGACTTGTGTTGCAACCTTGCAACAGCACTGCTGTGAAATATGAAGTTTAAGACAACAGGATCAGTTGCTATTGATCACAGTCAATAGTGATCAATAGTGCTGGCCAGAGCAGCCAAAAATATACACGACTGTCTCAGAAAATTTGAATATTATGATAAAGTCCTTTATTTTCTGTAATACAATTAAAAAAAAAAAAAAAAAAAATGTCATACATTCTGGATTCATTACAAATCAACTGAAATATTACAAGCCTTTTATTATTTTAATATTGCTGATTATGGCTTACAGTTTAAGATTAAGATTCCCAGAATATTCAAATTTTTTGAGATAGGATATTTGAGTTTTCTTAAGCTGTAAGCCATGATCAGCAATATTAAAATAATAAAAGGCTTGCAATATTTCAGTAGATTTTTAATTAATCCAGAATGTATGACACTTTTGCATTACAGAAAATAAAGGACTTTAATCACAATATTCTAATTTTCTGAGACAGTCCTGTACATCTTACCATAGATTCAGAAGTGTTTACCCCTGGGAGGACTCAGCAAATGCTTACGATTTTTTTGGGGGGGTTCAATACTTTGTTTGTCTCCAAAGGGAGATTAATTGTTGCAGCAGTCATGGTCAAAGTCTCTTCAAAGATTTGTTGTAAGATGATGCAACAAGATTTCAGCAGAGTCGCATGGCTTGTTCATTACGTGAAAAGGCATGATCGATCAGTTACCGATAACCGTAGTTTACTTCCTGTTACAGTAATAGGTGTGAAGAACCTGCAACCATGCGTCTAGCAAAATAAAACCTTGTCCAACCAGTTTTGAGACTGAACTAATGTCTATTCTTAATACAAGAATAACAAATCCTGTGGGTTTTTTTTTTTTTAAATAAAATAATCACTTTCTTTACCATTACCAACAAATACATAGTTTTTTTTTTATTGAGTAAAGAAGGTGACGAAGCAGGGGGAAAAGCTACGCTTTGGGAGACTAAAAGCAGGAGAAAAAGGAAGATAGAAGGAGCAGTGGAGGAGAAGTGCATGGGGGGGTCAGGGGGTACGTAGGAGTCATTGTGCAGTGGCACATCATGTGATAGTCACACGGGGGGAAAGCTCAGATAGAGCATGGGAAAAAGTGGGCAAATCAAATTTCATAGGCCTGCAGAGTATTTTGGAAACGGCAGGACGTTATGAATGACAGCAGGAGATGGTGATCTCGTGTCAACCTGAGGACGCTTTAAATTATAAGAGCTATACAGGACAGCTGCCCCTTTAGGTGACAACACCACCACCTCTAATCAGGACAAAAAAAAAAAAAAAAAAGCCATTAAGGTCATTTAAACTGGTTTTAAATACAGACTATGACCCACGATGCTGCTTTTAAAGGCAACTCGTGCACTGATCTGCTTTTTCCAGGCCTGGCAGGTGTTAGTTTGTATAATATGTGAGCCGTGTCCTCCTCCTCCTTTCTGCTTCACCTATATGTAGTCAAGCATGTTCCTTTATTTAAGAAGAAAAAGAACTGAGTGTGGGGGGTGCAAGTAAGGCCAGGGCTAGGATAGCAGCCATCTGCTACCGGTCAAGGTCAGGACAGCAGTTGCTCCGAGCCGGAGCCGCTGGCCGGACAGCGCAGTGTCAGGACGCAGTGTCAGGACCCCCCCTACAAATGTGCTGGCCTCAATAAAAATAAAAGAATTAAAAAAAAAAAAAACACTTGCCGGTCACATAGATTCTATCATCATTTATGTGTTTCATCCCAAATAATTTGGGGCAAATGCACATCAGTAGGCGTTTCTTTGAGTATTTCTGTATTTACACTAAAACAGTATAATAAAATCCTGTAATGATGGCTTTTAGTTTCGGTGCAGAGGTGAATAATCCAGGTGCCATAGAGTAAAAATCCTGTCCAGCAATTGTTCCAGACAATGCTACGGCAATTTCTGCTGTTTGCAACATGGGAACTGGTGTTTTTTTGCAAAGGTGTATAATCCAGATGCCATAAAGTAAAAACCCTGCCATATTTCTGGATCAGCCTGTACATTTAGAGCAGGTGTTTTCACTAAGGACCTCCCATTTACCTGCAGAGGAAGTGGTTTAGTATTTGGGTGGTTTAGTACTGCTGGACTGGATTTTTACTTTATGCCACCAGGATTATACACCTGTGTAAATTTGGTGTCCACATCAAGAATTTAAGTGGCCCCATATCTGCCCCCACTATGAAACATTTTTGGAGGCGTCCCTGCGCAGGATGAAGGGCAGAGCGCACCAAGGAAGGCTGATTTATGGTTCTGCGTCACACCAAGGCAGAGCCTACGGCGTAGGATACGCGGCGACGCGCGCCGTACGGTGCGCGTCGCCGCGTACCCTACGCCGTAGGCTCTGCGTCGATTTAACGCGGAGCCGTAATTCAGGCTGGAGGACGTGACCGCGTTTCCCTCGTCATGGCGCCCAGTCACGTCTCCATGGACGACACGCGGGTACAAGTATAAAGTGACAGGTGTCCTTTTATAACCGGTCAGGACACGAGGCGAGCATATTCTCGTCTTTGAACCGGTGTCAACGTACCGCGCCTCAGTTACCAGCCTCGGGTTCCTGTTGTTCCTGCAGTTCAACGGCAGAATAAAACCAAACTCACCTTTTACTTCGGAACAGCTCGAGCTGAACAGTTTCTTCTTTTGACAGCCCTTGACACGAGGCGCCTTGTGCCGCTCCTCTGCTATCACGTCAGTCTGCCGGGTTGCCCTTGAGCCCCTCACCACGTTGCCTTCAATTTTATTCTCGGGATTGGACGAGCGCACACGTCGCTATCGCGAGAGCTCCTCTGTGGGCGTGGGCGCCGCCGGTGGGCGTGGCCTAGGGACCGAAGGCTCCGCATTGTAGAGGCGCTTTCAGCAGGAAAGACGGAGTTTTGATTGACAGCAGCGGACCACGTGGTTACTGCAGAGCTGGAAAGAAATACAACTCTGGAAGAGGAAAAGTTACCGCTTTACTAGTGTCAGAACAGAAAGCTGGGCAGAGGTCACCTTTGGTGGTGAACAACACACACATATATATATACAGGACTGTGTCAGAAAATTAGAATATTGTGATTTTCTGTAATGCAATTACAAAAACAAAAATGTCATACATTCTGGATTCATTACAAATCAACTGAAATATTGCAAGCCTTTTATTATTTTAATATTGCTGATCATGG
Organism: Cololabis saira; assembly: GCF_033807715.1. Lineage (NCBI taxonomy): Eukaryota > Metazoa > Chordata > Actinopteri > Beloniformes > Belonidae > Cololabis > Cololabis saira. The sequence goes on along the minus strand of NC_084596.1, from coordinate 42,882,720 downwards.
CTTACAGCTTAAGAAAACTCAAATATCCTATCTCAAAAAATTAGAATATTCTGGGAATCTTAATCTTAAACTGTAAGCCATAATTAGCAATGTTAGAATAATAAAAGGCTTGCAATATTTCAGTTGATTTGTAATGAATCCAGAATGTATGACATTTTTGTTTTTTTAATTGCATTACAGAAAATAAAGAACTTTATCACAATATTCTAATTTTCTGAGACAGTCCTGAATACATTTTTGTATATATATATAAATGTATTGAACTTGAAAACAAAAGAAAGTGCTTCAAATTAACTTTCTTGGACAAGGCTAATTTTACAGTTTCCAAATGAATGATACAGTACAAGACAGCATGATGACAGACATCTCTCTATCTCCTAAATAGTATTTTTACCTACTTTTAATGCTTTAATTACAATATATGTTGACAAAACATACTTTACTTAAAGTCAAACCAGGAATTACAGTTTTTTGTGACTTCTTTGCCATTGCCTTTATCTTAATAAATCACAGTTTCAATACAATTGTTTTTGTTAATAATTTTTTTTTGTCATCAGAAATAATTTAACTGAACTGTAGGCTCCGTTAGTCCATCTAAACAACAGATTACCTTGAACGATCCCCAGATTACAGACAAATTGGCGTCTGCCACCGACTGCTCACCTTGAAATGAGAACAAACATAAAACCCACTGCCAGCACTTTTACCTCCCCAGACCCCACGGTCCACAAATAGTGCTTTCTTATTGCTGCAGCTGTGAAAATGTCAGCAGAGGAGCTACAGGAAAGAAAGTGCAGGCGTATTTAGTTTGGTCTGTGTGCTGACCAAGTCGACACTTTTTTTTTTTTTTTTTTCCAGTAGTTGTCTGGGTCCTTTTTTTAATAATTTTTCTGGTACTTTTTCCAACTCAAAAGTCAAATCATTGCTTATATTAAGCTTGAATAACTTTACAATTCATGCCTAATGTGCCATGTTTTGCAACCACCTGCCCTGAAGCCAAAACCAGTACCAGTCAGCTTTTTGAATTAGATTTACTTTACACATAAACACACAGCTTGGGTGCCAGAAGCTTGAAAAATAAGAAAATATTGATAATGTGGTTGTTAAATCACTAACTGTTGTGTTAACACAGACAGGGCTGACAAATCAACAGCCCCTGTGATTGGGCATCGGTAGTGGGTTGCAGCAAAGCAGTCGCCACCGGTGGTAAATTATTAGTAAATCTTGTAAACAGGCAGTTTCTTTCTCTTTTTTTTGATAGTCAGTTTTGCAAGTGCATTGATTTGACAACACTTTTAATTACTGATTATCAAACTAAAACAGTCTTAGTGAGATTAAGTGACTGACCCTGTAATTGCTCTTTTGGGATGACTTCAGTAATGACATGTTTATGCCCGGCTGCTAGCGTGTATTTTGCAGAATTGATGATTGGTTGACGCTGTCTCAGGATTACACGATGTTCCCCCCCACCACAATTTTCATGCATTTTGTGTCATACTTGCTTTGGAATTTCAAGGGGAACATTATTTAGCTGCATCTACAACAACAAAAAACTTTTTTTGGAGCAGGCATTTTGGCACCTCATGTCAGACGCCGCTATATCTCCTGCTAAATAAAACAGTGGACATAAATTAGACCAAATGCTCTCAACATTTCAAGGATTTATACCTCTGAAAGTTCAACGGCAGTTTTTATAGTGGCCGTTGTTGGAGTTGCTTGCTGTTTAAGGCCAAGAATGCCTGACCATAGACACTATAGTCTCAGCAGACATTCATTTACCTGTTTTTTCTGTGCAATCATCATTCAGCAACGTGGCTCTAATCAAGCAGCAAAGTTGCATTTCTCCGTTCATATTTGTTCAAACAGAACTGTTTAAATGGGATTCATACATGTGGGAGGTGAGAGCACGCATTTGGAGCTCCCACTCGCCGCACCATAACAACGCTCCAACTGTGCACAGTCATGGAGAAAAGCTGAAAAATAACACTGCGACGAACTTGGCTCCGCACTTTCCCTGGAAAGACCTGGATTCTTCACCAGGTTGCCAAGAAACACAGTAAGGTAGAATGTGCACATGAAGGTGCAAAAAAGGGGGGAAAATGCAAAAAAAGAAGGCACTTTCCGGAAATCTTTAACAAAAGAATTATTGTAGTACCTAACGTTCCTTGCTATTACAGTAGAACATCGTCTTTTGTGAATAAATGTTGTTACATTTTAACTAGATCCTGTTGAGTGGTGTTTGTTTTACTACGTTAAGACAGAGCTGTCCCAGGGAGCACGCCACCACCCCCCCCCAGCAAACATCAGACTACAGAACATTGTTGGGATTTGTACTCTTGTGTCCTGTGATTCATTCATTTCATATCTCAACAACTGTCATATTGTCAACTGTCAGATTCCCTTCAGATCTTGAACTTAAAGGGGACCTATTATGGCATCTAATACCTATTTTAAACAGGCCTTGAATGTCTTAAAAACAAGCTTTTGATTGTTTTTGCTAAATAAATTAGAAATTCAGCCTCTAAACTATGTCTTTATCTTCCCATTCTCTAACCTCATTATCTATGCGGGATTCTGAGTGGGCGGGGCTATGATAATGAGGCTCTGTGCTGATTGGCTGCCTGAATGACGCGATACACCGCTACGAAAAAATGGCGGAAGCTCCGGCCGGCAGAGTTAGTTGTGGGCGTGGTTTCACGTATCAGAGGACAAACTATGTAAATTACATTTTGGTTACGTAACGAAAGGGAGCAGAATCTGAACGGCTCACATCACACTGGATGGCTCATCCGGGCGGCTGTACAGACACTGCAGAATTTAGTTGCTTTCCTCCTTCTCTGAGTTGGCAGGCTGAGGGGAGACCACTTTATATATGTTAAAGCAAGAAAAAACCAGTTTTTCATAATAGGTCCCCTTTAAATCACTCACAACCTTGTAAACCTTGGGTAAACCTGCACAGTATCATATACTATAACTTTCTCCTTAGCTCCCAAACAAAATTGCTATTTACTAGAACAACTGAATATCTACTACAAGGATTGATGTTAATGATTTTATGATCCTGTTGTGGTGGATATACACACACAGGACAATTGTTAATTCTCAGAGTTATAATTTCACGGCGACCTCGCCCATGTTACAATGCCTTGTTGTTTCCTTTTACTAGGGATATTCTTTCCTTTAATTATACGTGCTACTTTAAGAGTAGAGACACACCTCAGAGGTGCTGACGTCTTTACCTGCGCGACAGGTTTTCTGATTGTGGTTTTCGGTTATTCACTGTGTTAATTGAATTAAATGGAGTGCTCTCCAAAGAGGAATTCATCTCCGTCGTTTCTCTGCCTACATCAACCGCACTCCTACATTGGTGACCCCGTTTTTCTCTCGGACGTTTCCAGGGATTACTGAACATGTCTGCTTCACTGAAGTTGCCCGAATTTTGGGAACAAAACGCGAGCGCATGGTTTGCGCAGGCTGAGGCTCAATTCGCCATTAAGGACATTACAGCAGATGACATAAAGTTTTATCATGTCGTGGCATCTCTCACCAGCGCGACTGCAGGGAGAGTGGTGAGTCTGCTAGAACGTCCTCCGACGCGGTACAAATACACCACTCTGAAGGCACATTTACTGGACACTTTTGGACTCTCCGAATCCAAGCGTGCGCGCCAGCTCCTCTCTCTCCCCGCTCTCGGCGACAGCAAGCCTTCTGAGCGGATGGATCACATGCTGGCTCTGCTGGGAGACCACCAGCCCTGTTTCATTTTCCAGGAGATATTCCTGCAGCAGCTGCCTGACCAGGTTCGTTTGGCTCTGGCTAACTCTTCTATTACTGATTTTCGCCAGTTGGCCAGGGAGGCTGATAAATTTTTCTCAGCTGGGAAAAAATGTTTTGGAGCCACGCCCCCTTCTACCTCGGGTGCCGCCAGTGATGCCAATATGCAGCAGCCTTTCTCCATCTCTGCAACTACAGCTGTGCCCCGACGTGCAAAGCAGTCAGGTGGATTATGTTTTTACCATGCCAAGTTTGGCAACAAAGCCAGAAAGTGCCTGGCCCCCTGTACTTTCAATGCATCGGGAAACGCCCCGGCCGCCACCTTTTAGCAGCCATGGGTGTCGGCCATACCAGCGGCTTGCTGTTTATCACTGACTCTCTCTCTGGTCGTCGTTTTCTCTGTGACACGGGCGCCCACATTAGTGCACTGCCAGCATCTGCCACGGACATTAGCGCAGGGCCACACGGTACCCCCCTGGTGGCCGCCAACGGCAGCACGATTCATACCTTTGGCACACGCACTGTGACGGTGTGTTTGGCAGGTCAGCGTTTCACCTGGGATTTTGTGTCAGCAAAGGTGTCCACCCCCCTCTTGGGTGCTGATTTCTTTTTGGCCAATAAACTTTTGGTAGATGTGAGCAACCGCCGCCTCGTCCACGCTGAGACTTTCAGCTCCCTGCCCTGCGAACACAGTGACCCCTACAAGGCTGTCCAGTGCCCTCTCACCGGCTGATGTTTTCTCGCACCTCCTCAAGGAGTTCCCGGAGATCACCGCACCTACTTTCTCGTCCGCCTCCACGAAACACGGCGTGCTGCATTACATCTCCACTCATGGCCCGCCTGTGCACGCCAAGTCCCGCCATCTGGACGCACACAAGCTTGCTATAGCTAAGGCGGAGTTTGACTCCATGGAGCGGCTTGGCATCATCCGCCGGTCCAACAGCCCCTGGGCCTCCCCTCTGCACTTGGTGGCTAAGTCCAATGGTGGTTGGCGCCCGTGTGGCGACTACCGGCACCTTAACGCAGTCACCACGCCGGACCGCTACCCTATTCCTCACATCCACGACTTCTCAGCCCACCTGGCAGGTGCGTCCATTTTTTCCAAGGTGGACCTTGTCCGGGGTTATCACCAGGTCCCCGTCCAGCCTCAGGACATTCCTAAGACGGCCGTGATCACCCCATTCAGGCTTTTTGAGTTTCTGAGGATGCCCTTTGGCCTGAAAAATGCTGCTCAGACCTTTCAGCGTTTGATGGACACTGTGTTGCGTGACTTGTCATTCGTTTTTGTCTACCTGGACGACATCCTCGTAGCCAGCAGGTCCAAGGCCGAACATTTGTCACACCTGCGTCTGCTCTTCAATCGCCTTCAGCAGCACGGCTTGATCATCAACCCAGCGAAATGCCAGTTTGGACTGCCATCACTGGATTTCCTGGGCCACCACATCACCATCGCTGGGGCGATTCCACTGGTGTCGAAGGTGGAAGCAGTCCTGAAGCTCCCGCGGCCTCCCACTGTCCAGGCTCTGCAAGAGGTCTGTGGCATGGTCAATTTTTACCACTGTTTCGTGCCTCGGGCTGCCAACCTCATGCGCCCCCTGTACAGCGCTCTCAAAGGGAGAAAATCGGCAAAGCATGACATTTCGTGGTCGACGGAAATGTTGGAGGCTTTCTCTGCCACAAAGGATGCCCTCGCTGGTGCGACCATGCTGGCTCACCCCGTGCCTGGCGCTCCAGTTGCCCTGACCACGGACGCCTCGGATTATGCTGTCGGTGCGGTTCTCCAGCAGTTTGTTCATAGTGTTTGGCAACCACTTGCTTTTTTCAGCCACCAACTGCGTTCCAGCGAGCAGAATTACAGTACTTTTGACAGAGAACTCCTCGCGCTTTATCTGGCCATCAGGCATTTCCGTTTCCTGCTGGAGGCTCGCCCGTTCACTGCCTTTGTGGACCACAAGCCTTTGATTTTTGCCATGGCCAAGGTGTCGGAACCATGGTCTGCCAGGCAGCAGCGCCACCTGGCTTTCATCTCGGAATTCACCACGGACATCCAACACGTGTCAGGCAAGGACAATGTTGTGGCCGACTGCCTCTCCCGGGTGCTCATTGGCGCTGTCCACCTGGGAATAGACTATGCCCGCATGGCTGTGGACCCTTCCGACCCTGACGTTCAGTCGTATAGGACAGCAGTCACTGGCCTCCGGCTGGCGGACGTCCCGTTCGGTGAGGATGCATCGCTGCTCTGTGACATCTCTCTGGCCCTCCCCCGTCCGGTGGTGCCACATATTTGGAGACGACAAGTTTTCAACGCCATACATGGCCTCTCGCACCCAGGCAGTAAGCCGTCTCAACGTCTTGTAGCTGCGAAGTTTGTCTGGCACGGCCTGAAAAAGGACATTCGCGACTGGGTCAGGACCTGTGTGGCATGCCAGCACGCTAAGATCCATCGCCATGTTAAGGCCCCAGTGGAGCATTTCGCGGTTCCTGAAAGACGGTTTGATCATGTCAATGTTGACTTGGTGGGACCCCTTCCTCCCTCCAGGGGATTTACTCACCTGCTGACTATGGTGGACAGGACCACCCGTTGGCCAGAAGTTGTCCCGCTGTCTGCGACGACTTCAGCTGATGTAGCCAGGGCCTTTATTGGTTCCTGGGTCGCCCGGTTCGGGGTCCCCTCTGACCTCTCTTCAGACCGTGGCCCTCAGTTCACCTCCGACCTCTGGGCTTCTGTTGCTCGTCAGTTGGGTGTCATTCTCCACCGCACTACGGCATACCACCCGCAGGCCAACGGCATGTGTGAACGCTTTCACAGGGACATGAAGGCCGCCCTCAAGGCTTCTCTCACGGACGACGGCTGGGTGGATAGACTGCCATGGGTGATGCTGGGGATTAGAACTGCGCCTAAAGAGGACCTCCTCTCTTCCTCGGCGGAGTTGGTTTATGGCCAAACCCTCAGGGTCCCAGGTGATTTTGTTCTCCACACCACGGTCCCCTGGTCTGCATCTGACCAACGCCGTAGTTTGCTGGACTCTGCTCAGGCGTTCCGGCCCGTTCCAACCTCACACCACTGCCTGCCTCGGGTGCACATTTCCCCCGACCTGCGAGCTGCGGAGTATGTTTTTGTCCGCCACGATGCCCATCGAGGACCCCTCAACTGCCTTACGATGGACCTTATCGGGTTGTGGAGGCTGGTGATAAGACTTTTGTCATCGACGTCGGGGGCAGGATGGATCGCGTCTCAGTGGACCGTCTGAAGCCGGCCCACCTGGATTTGGGCCGCCCGGTGGAGGTGGCTAAGGCACCACGGCGCGGCCGCCCCCCGGGTAGGCCTCCCTTGGAGCTGGTCCCGCCCCCTTTGGCCTCCCCACACTGCCACCCAGCACCTGCTCGCCGTCAGCAGCCTGCTGCCACCCCCCCGCCTCGACCCCCTCCGCCTGCTCAGGAGCTTCGGAATAGCTTTGGGAGGGTCATGCGGGTCCCTGGTCGTTTCACTGGGCCTGTTCTTGTGAATTCTGGGGGGACGTGTGTGGTGGATATACACACACAGGACAATTGTTAATTCTCAGAGTTATAATTCACGGCGACCTCGCCCATGTTACAATGCCTTGTTGTTTTCTTTTACTAGGGATATTCTTTCCTTTAATTATACGTGCTACTTTAAGAGTAGAGACACACCTCAGAGGTGCTGACGTCTTCACCTGCGCGACAGGTTTTCTGATTGTGGTTTTTGGTTATTCACTGTGTTAATTGAATTAAATGGAGTGCTCTCCAAAGAGGAATTAATCTCCGTCGTTTCTCTGCCTACATCAACCGCACTCCTACACTGTCACAATTGTTTTAGAGCAACAGAAAGCTGACAAGGTATTGTAATGTCATAACTTTATGGCTTAGGCTATTTACACCCTGCTACCAATATCAATGCATGCTATTTGCACCCATGTATTATTAGAAAAAAAAATGTAAAAAATGTTTTTTTTATTGTGCACTTCGAGAAAAAAGTCTAAATGTATTTCAACTTTATTCTAGTCAAGGGGCAACTTTAGAAAAGAGCCTCCGTTAAGACTTTTGCTCACATGTCTGGGTAAAGTTTGACAACCTATTTTTTTTGTTAGAACAAATCTATAGAAGGAATTTTAGGGGTGTTGTCATCTTGAATTTTTTTGCTGGTTACCACTAGAGGCCCTAGAATATTCAAATTCTCAATTCAGGCATATGGTCAGTTTTGGTCAACCTGTACAATTTGTATGCATAATTGTCAAGATTAAAACATTGTATATCTAAGGAAATAGATAAAACAATACTAAAAAAGCCTTTATGAATCATATTGTAATGTTTTAGCCAATATTGGATCCAAAATATCACTTTTTTATAGACGTTTTTGACACAGAATTTCATAGAAAATGTGTTTATTCACACTAAACAACAGAAAACACTCCTTTTGATGGTGCCACTGAAGCATCTTTGCTTTACAATAAAGCTTCTCATCAAATGTTATGACTGTGTACTTTTGGCCTAGGTTGTTGGTCATGTTATGGCAGTTTTTTAATACTGTCCAAAGTGTATCATAGTCAGGCGCTGGAGAATTCATCATTGGCATCATTCCGTTCAGTAAAGCCAGAAAGTGAAGCCCTAAAAAGCATGGTGCAGAGCTCTAGCTAGCTTGCCTTGCTACCTTGCCTAGCTACCTAGCTGCTTCAATTAGCATAACATCCCATTACTAGTTAGAATGCAAAAAAAAAGATTATTATGTGTGTGTTCAAAACGCCTATAAAAAAGTCATATTTTTTAACCAATATTGGACAAAATACAAACAATAGAGTTGTTTTTTGTTTTTTTTTAAGATTTTTTTGGACTCTAGTGGCCCTTTATTCAAGCTGTAGATATGAAAGGGGTAGAGAGAGAGATCGGGGATGACATGCAGCAAAGGTGCGCAGGCCGGGATTCGAACCTGCAACCGCTGCAGGAGGACTGTAGCCTCAGTATATGAGCCGCTGCTTAACCCACTGCGCCACCGAGCGGCCCAAAACAAAAAAAAAAAAAAAAAAAAAAAATTCAATTAATGTTTTATCCATTTCCCTAAATATAAAATCTTGAACATTGAAGATTTTGCATATAAACTGTACATTTTGACCATTATTGTGACCATATGCATGAATTGAGTATTTGAATGTTACAGCGCCTCCAGTGGTCACCAGCAAAAAAATCCAAGATGACAACGCCCCTATTATTCCTCCTAGGGGTTCCTTCTAACAAAGAAATAAGGTTGTCAAACTTTACCCAGAAGCGTGAGCATAGTTATCAATCTTAGGGTTTGCCCCCTGACTATTCTCGAAATTTCGACTTTATTCACGAAATTTCGACTTTATTCACAATATTTCAACTTTATTCTTGAAATAGTATTTCAACTCTAATCTCGACATTTCGACTTTTTTCTCAAAATTGTACTTCAACATTAATCTCGACAATTCGACTTTTTTCTCAACATTTCGACTTTTTTCTTGAAGTGCACAATAAAAAAAATCTTCCCCTCTCAAATATTTTTCTCCTGCATGGCTCTAATACTCTTCCGTACAAATAAAAAGCGTAACGTTACCTCTGAATTCCGTTTCAGAACGGTTTTCTTCATTCTTTCTTCATCACAGGGCAGTGAAATGTGAACGAATGAAAATTGAAAATTGAAATGAAATTGTGCCTTCCAGTGCAGACACGTTGGTGCACGTACGCATGGGCAACGCATTTGTTTTAATATTGTGTTCACATGTCAACAGGGTGTGAATAGCTCAGCTGATGGGGGCTTGCTATTTGTACCCTGGTGCAAATAGTCACTCCGTAACTTTATACTTGTAAAAGCATTTCCATCAACATCACGAACACGTTCTATCAAGGCAAACTCAAGAAATGTTCTCAGGTTAATATCCCGCAGTCATTAGCTTGCCGTCCAGCTGAGGAGGTTTTTTGTTATGTATCACGAGACACTAATTCACTGCAAGTGGGCAACAGGAGTGTGAATGAGGGAGTCTACTTATGCACAGGCTAAAGCCAAGATCATATTTCCTAATTTCACACAGCTAATCAGGGAAATATTCTCAGAGTTCAGCCCTCATATGAGAAAAAACATTTCCTGTGTTTCCCACAATGCCAGAAAATCCCTATAAAAACTATTTTGTGTCAACACTTTGCAGTAATACCAATAATAAGCTAAAGCTTTTGCAGGATGTAAAACCAGCAGCAGTTCGCATATAGTCGGGGCCTTAATAACTCACAGCATGCTGTCAACTACCTGCTTATTACAAGACAGGTGAGGGCTTTTACTTTCATTGTTCGTCCTCCTCCGGTTTGATGTTCTGTCTGCAGGTCTTTCATGCTGTTATAATTATGATAGAGGAAGTAGGGGAGGATGAACCGCGCAGCTGTGTGGCAGCTGAGCAAAATGAAACACAGAGGGGAACAGGCTCAGATCTGTTTATGAGCTTCATTATTTATGCAGCATCAGTGTAGGAGGCACTGTGAAAGGTGGAATCTTCCCATTGTGAGTTTGTTGCTACTTAGGGTTGCAAACTCCCTTAAAAATAAATAAGGGACCTCATCAACCCGATTGTTTTCACCTTTCCTGGCATGGTGAATTTTTTTAGCCCCTTTTTTTGTGAGGGAAAAGATTTTTTATCTATTTGACTCAAACCTGAATTGAATTAGATGCATATTTTTGAATGACATGAACACATTGAAAACTAATTATTATCCAGCAATTCACTTTGATACAAAATAAGAAAATTAACTGAATCAAATAAGTATATTTCTTAAACAGAAACCGATCCTGCTTAATTTAAAATTATATAAATTACAGAGGTGTCAAAAGTATGCACATTCATTACTCAGGTAGAAGTATAGATACTAGATTTTAAAAATACTCCTGTAGAAGTTGAAGTATCAACTCAAGTTTTTTACTCAAGTAAAAGTATAAAAGTACTGGTTTCAAAACTACTTAAAGTATAAAAGTAAAAGTAATGTAAGGGGGGGAAAAGTCATTAAGGACAAAAGCCATTGAAGATGAATGTATCTTAGTATAATGCAAATATATTAATCAAATCAAATCAAATCAAATCAAATCAAACTTTATTTTTAAAGCACCTTTCATACAAAAAAAATGTAACACAAAGTGCTTTTCATAAAACATAAACATAAAATGTATTAAAGTTTAAAAAGTATAACATAACGTAAAATCCTAAAAGTATGTCTAAAAAGCAAGACATTAAAAACTAAAGGACTAAGACAGTAAAATGTATAAAATAGACCATAAATAACGACTAAAATATTTAGATAAAACATTAAGATAAAACAATGAGAATAAATTATGATAATAAAAAAGGATAAACTAACTATAACGAAGCATATATGTGTACTATTGAGCATTAACATGTGTTTCAGAGAGCAGCAGATATGATGACTAGTTGCCTATAAGTATTGTAATGGTGCAAAAAGTCAAACTTCAGAGGCATGTTATCATTTATCCTAACCTTTATTGGAATGTACATCCAAGTTTAGTTGCAGGAATCTGAGGGAACGGATGTAAGAACAAAACTGGACAAGAACATCTGAAACAACCACAACCAAATTCACTCTATCCGGATGGAGCAATTTAACTGGATAGTTTTTTTTAAAGGCCGAAATGAAATAGAGTAACGAGGCTGTTTTTAAAATGTAAGGAGTAAAAAGTACAGATAATTGTGTGAAAATGTGAGGAGTAAAAGTAAAAAGTCGTCTGAAAAATAATTACTCCAGTGAAGTATAGATAACCAAAATTTCTACTTAAGTAAGGTAACGAAGTATTTGTACTTTGTTACTTGACACCTCTGATAAATTAATATAAAACAATAGAAAGAAAGCAGAACATCCATCCTGTAATAGTGCACTTTTTTACTGCAATATCAAAAGTGCAAACAGAAAGTCTGTAGAAAACTTGTAAACATATTTGTGCATCAAAGGCCATTGCATGATTATTGTAGTAAAATAGAAAACAATAACTTATGAACTCAACAGCTCAATGCCATTTTCACTTGGCATTTTATGACTATTTTTTGACTCTCACAGTAATACGGGACAAAGTGCGTCCCTTTTCAGCTCAATACGGGACATGTACTTTAGTTTATAAATACGGGACGGTTCCGTTTTTCAAGGGACGGTTGGCAACGCTATTGCTACAGGGGGGAAAAATAAAAACAAAAAAACTCTGGTGACTTTCAGTGCAGGTGTGTGTCGGTTAATGGCCGACGTGTCTCGATATAGTTGAACTGAAAACTAAAGTTCACACATCTGGTCTCTGGTTAGTTTGGAGCGCTCGGTGCTGCAGATTTGGTGTTTGGCCTTGGGGTTGGGCAACCTCTTTCTGCTTATGCAGCCGACCCCCCCACCCCACACACACACACACACACACACACACACACACACACCTGCAAACTAACCTCAACCAACACCAGGTCAAGATTTCCATCCGCACCCATGGAAAATCTGCTTCATGTAACCGTGCACAGAAAAGAAACTTACGTATGTGCCGACGTGCACTGCTTGCAAATATGCATATGTGTAAGTTCCAGTAAGTTCCAACAGAAACTTTAGACAATGACATGTGCAGCAGACAACAACATGAGTTATTGTGAAAATGAAGACAATCAAACAAACACGCGGAGGAAAAGCTTATTTCAAAAGTCAGAATTAAAAACTCTTGTCTTAATAATACATAATATACAGGACTGTCTCAGAAAATTAGAATATTGTGATAAAGTTATTTATTTTCTGTAATGCAATTAAAAAAACAAAAATATCATATATTCTGGATTCATTACAAATCAACTGAAATATTGCAAGCCTTTTATTATTTTAATATTGCTGATTATGGTTTACAGTTTAAGATTAAGATTCCCAGAATATTCTAATTTTTTGAGATAGGATATTTGAGTTTTCTTAAGCTGTAAGCCATGATCAGCAATATTAAAATAATAGAAGGCTTGCAATATTTCAGTTGATTTGTAATGAATCCAGAATGTATGATGTATTTTTGTAATTGCATTACAGAAAATCACAATATTCTAATTTTCTGAGGCAGTCCTGTATTACAATACACCTTTAATTCAGAAACTCCAGATTCTTACTATTTATGATATAAGTATTTTTCAGATATGCGTTTTTATTTATAAGATAAATTCAAGTGAAGGGAATATTCCTGGACAGTTCAAGACTTACTTTAAATTAAATTCACAGGTTCATTCTTATTCAGCTCAACAATCCTCAGATCTTCATCCTCCTAAATTTCTCACTTGCAGACATCAATTTTCGATGAGATTTAGGGACTAAATTGTGGAATGATTTTTCCCACCTGGCAAAGAGCTCTTCCTCTTTGAAATGTTATAAAAGACGTTTGAAGGAACTTGACTGCTGTTTTGTAACTGTTTTCACAATGTATTGTTGTACATGTTCCATGACTTGTTGTTTTTGTGTGTCACTCATAGTGACATGATCATTTTTACCATTAGTCTTATTTGCTCAGGAGTCAATACAAGTTGTAAAAACAATATCCCATGCACACTCACACACACTTATTTTTTGTCTTTATTCTTTATTATTATCTATATATTGCATTATTAGTTTGCCATCACTTTTGTGTAGTTATACTTTTTGTTTTTGTATGTTAATCTTGTGTTCTTTATAACATGTGAAATTTTAATAACTTCGGTGGAGCCCATTGTGTTTTTTGCCTCTTCCTGCACCGTATAGTATTTATGTTTGATATTTTCTTGTACACCTTTAAAACTGTGCAAAACAATAAACTAAACAAGACATTTAATGGTATAAGAGAAGACAAGTGTAAAAATCTGAGGATCATTTGGCAGAGGGACCTAGGGTGTGACCTGAGTGAGGGAGACTGGTTAAATATTTTATCAAATAAAAGTTTGGTTTTAGTTTAGTTTATTTTGTTTTGGTCATTTACATTTTAAGATGTTTGCATATACACACTGTATATGTATACACACAGGTATAAATATATATATTATATATGTACATATTTCTTTTTTTTTTTTTTTGACCAAAAAGGTATATTTTGCCTATCCTTTTCAACAAAAGGCAGACTTCAGAAACAAAAAGATAGTAATAAGAAGAAAATGAAACAAACGAACAAAACAAAGAAAAATGAACAAAGAAAATGAACAAAGAAGAGAAGAAAATAAATGTGGTCACTCACGATTGAGGACAGCTGCAGGAGGAAAGTTGCATAATTTAGACAGTTTAATATGAAGATAATTTATATTAGTGTTCTATATTTATCTATTATTTTAGATTTATATATTTTTTTAAGTTTGTACATTGAGCTACTTTTTTTTAGTTCCTCATCCATAGTTCCATAGTTTAACCCATTCGACATTGATACACTTTGAAATTGTTTTTGTTTTTGGCCATTTCTGCTCAAAAATGCCATAGCCCCTTAGGTTGTGCCTGCTTTCCCTCACCTGGAACAACTCCAGGATACAGTGTGGGAGCATCTGGTTGTGTGCCTTGTACATTGTTATTGCTGTGAATTTGATTAAATCGTATAATTTTAAGGTGTTTGACCGGATTAAAAGTGGATTTGTTGGTGCGTAGTATTCGGCATGGTTGACAATTCTGATTGCTTTTTTTTTGGAGTAGAAATATTGGATTTATATTTGTTTGATAGTTGTTCCCCCATATTTCCACACAGTTACTGATGTGTGGAAGTACGAGGGAACAATACAGTAGATACAGTGAGTTCTGGTCCAACTTTGCTTTCATTTTGTACAGTATAGCTATTGTTTTGGATAATTTTGGAAAACTGCACAGAATGGGTTTAATGGGAAATAACTTGTGTTGGAAATGTCAGAATGATATAGGGACATTTTTACAAGTGATCTGGGGATGTAAACTAGTGAACCCATTCTGGGAGAAAGTACTGGAACATGTGAGTAAATGGCTGGGTGTGACGACACCTGGATCACCAAGACTGTGTTTGTTAGGGGATCAAACAGAAACTCCAAATATATCTTAATATGATCGGGTAGTTTTAAAAGTCGGGATGGTCACAGTATGGAAAAATACAGTTGCCCCAGATGTTAAAAAATGGATGGAAATTATGTCAGAAGTTGCATCTTATGAAGGCATGCTGGCTAGAGTGAACAATGAAGAGGAAGATTCTAGGAGGACGTGGGAACGTATTTATTTGCAGGTAGGACAGATGGAGAAACTTGTAGACATGGTGCTGGATGAACATTCTGATTGTTTCAAAAAGAAAATGTGGATTTACAGGAGGCATTTGTATATATGGTTGTATGATGGGTATACTGTCTGTTTATGCTGTTATAAATGTTGTGTTTTGAGTTTGAATGTATGTTCTTATATGCATGAATACTTAAAAAACTTAAATGACAAAAAAACTCTCGTCTTGCACAGGTGTCAAGTAACGAAGTACAAATACTTCGTTACCTTACTTAAGTAGAAATTTTGGTTATCTATACTTCACTGGAGTAATTATTTTTCAGAAGACTTTTTACGTTTACTCCTTACATTTTCACACAATTATCTGTACTTTTTACTCCTTACATTTTAAAAACAGCCTCGTTACTCTATTTCATTTCGGCCTTTAAATAAAAACTATCCAGTTAAATTGCTCCATCCGGATAGAGTGAATTTGGTTGTGGTTGTTTCAGATGTTCTTGTCCAGTTTTGTTCTTACATCCGTTCCCTCAGATTCCTGCAACTAAACTTGGATGTACATTCCAATAAAGGTTAGGATAAATGATAACATGCCTCTGAAGTTTGACTTTTTGCACCATTACAATACTTATAGGCAACTAGTCATCATATCTGCTGCTCTCTGAAACACATGTTAATGCTCAATAGTACACATATATGGTTCTTTAATATATTTACATTATACTAAGATACATTCATTTCCAATGGCTTTTGTCCTTAATGGCTTTTTCCCCCCTTACATTACTTTTACTTTTATACCATAAGTAGTTTTGAAACCAGTACTTTTATACTTTTACTTGAGTAAAAAACTTGAGTTGATACTTCAACTTCTACAGGAGTATTTTTAAACTCTAGTATCTATACTTCTACCTGAGTAATGAATGTGAATACTGAAGACACATCTGTCATCTTGACAGATGCACGGCTCATAAAAAGCCCCCCCCCATCATGCTGCATTCAGCTCACACACTCTCTGATCGCGCCTTTTTTCGATTGAACGGTATCTTCTCAAGTCACCTTGAAGGGCCCAACAGCAACCCACGACTTTCTGAGAAGAGATACTCTTATCAGCGCCCCGCCCTCTCTGCAGGGAGGAAACCCAGGGCCGGTGTGATGTCTTTCATGTGGTCATCACAATCAGCCATCAGCAGCGCTCAGCAACACTCAGGAGACAATGAGACTCCTCAGAATACCCAGCATACCTTTGCTCCAGGAAGTTTTATGGAATGTTACTGCATTACACCCATTTTCTACACCGGTTTCCTCCTTTGCAGGGTCCCCGGGTTCTGCTGGGTTATAACCAGTACTCAAGTTGTAAAAAAATAAAAAATCAGGGGGGATGGTGGATTTTATCATATGGGGACAGATAATTTGTGCTGATTACAAATAATATAATATATTACAAATAATAGCAGTGACCAAAACACCTGCAGAAATACTGCAGGAATGACATAGCAGCAGTTAAATGCAGCCTTCTGTAAGCTTTAAATATCCACTGGGCTTACATCAAATACATCAAAACACAACAATAAAAAACACTTTTCTGAACTTATCAATATGACTCTGTCCTTCACAGGATAAGTAACATGGATCACTGCAAAAACTCACAATCTTAACAAGAATATTATTTCTAATTTCTAGTTTAAATGTCTCATTTTAGTAAAAAAAATCTCATTACACTTAAAACAAGACTCATCACTGGAAAAAACAACAATTTTCACCTGTTTCAAGTAGATTTTCACTTAAAATAAGTAGAAAAATCTGCCAGTGGAACAAGATTTTTTTGCTTGTATGAGAAGATAAATCTTGTCCCACTGGCAGATTTTTCTACTTATTTCAAGTGAAAATTTACTTGAAACAGGTGAAAATTGTCAAATAAGTTATTTTATTCTGGTGATGACTCTAAATGTTGAAATAGCAGTAAAACCACATTCATTGATGAAATGACATAAGGGATGGAAAGGGGGGGTGGCAGTTTTACAGGGGGGATGATTTGGACCGTTTTTATTTCAGGGGGCGATGCCAGGACAGGTCACCAGTCTATAGGGCTACTGCATTACATAAAAAGAAAACACATATTTCCTTCCAGTCTATGCAAGTGTTTGTAGCAGGTTATAAGAGGAAGTGACAACAATGTGACGCCAGGCCGTCTTTAGCTATTCAAACTTTCCTGGAACCTTTAAATGAGGAAGCAAAAGACGAGGCAGCTGATACTATGCAGATAAGTGCACAAGATGATGCAATATTGATCCCCACTGAGAGCAGCTGGGGTCCTGCGCGCTGGAGATGGGCCTGCAGCTGACTGATATGCTATCTGTATGAAAACACAACCAACCTCAGGCTCACGGGGATCGGCTGCAGAATAAGGTGACACCTTGGAAGTTATGAAATCTAACAGAAAGGACAGAGGTGAATCTCTACTCCCCATGAGTCATGATATGGGAATACTGGTTCCCACATTTACAGGTCACAACATGCATGAGATTCCTCCGAATGCATCTTTCTTAAGTTTTCTGAACCTACAGTTCTTGGTAAATCTTACCCAATCATGTTAACAGTGGGCTTACACAATTAAAACGACACTCATCAGTTCTGAGTTATAGAAACGTTTCACTCTTTTTAAAAATCAGATAACTGAGACTTTAAGAGCAACTCCAAGGCAGTTTTCATTAGTCTTATATTTTGAGCACAGTGACCACCAGTGGCTGTTAAGAAGAACTACACTTTGAGTGAAGTAAAAAAAATATTTATTCAACAACCATGCTTCAGTTCAGACTTTCTAAGGACATATTAATCACTCATGAACACACACACACACACTATGGAAGAGTATTAGGGCCAGGCAGGAGAAAAATTAAAATCATATTTTAGAGGAAGATTTTTTTTCATTATGCACTTTGAGAAAAAAGTTGAAATGTTGAGAAAAAAGGCGCAATGTCGAGATTAATGTTGAAGTACAAATTCGAGAAAAAAAATGGAAATGTTGAGGAAAAAAAGTCGAAATGTCGAGAAAAAAGTCAGAATTCTGTGAATAAAGTTGAAATAAAGTTGAAAGAAAAAAGGCGAAATTTCGACTTTATTCTTGAATTTGTATTTCAACATTAATCTCGACATTTCAACTTTTGCACAATAAAAAAAATCTTCCCGTCTCAAATATTTTTTCTCCTGCCTGGCCCTAATACTCTTCCGTACACACACACATCAAGCAGACAAGGATCCGACATCGTGCACGGCCTCACACGGCGGTGGAGCTGGGCGGCTGCTTCAGTGTCCCGGTCTGAAAGGGAAGGGCATCCCCGTCATGAACGGCTGGCCGGGGTACTGGCTGTGCGAGGCGGGGTGGGGGGCTAGAGGTGTGTGTGCAGTGTGTGTGGGGTGTGCGGTGTGTGTGGGGTGTGCGGTGTGTGCGGTGTGTGTGGGGTGTGCGGTGTGTGTGGGGTGTGCAGTGTGTGTGGGGTGTGCAGTGTGTGCGGTGTGTGTGGGGTGTGAGGCGATGGGAGAGTGAGCGGCGTGGGGGCTGAAGGCCAGCGGAGGGGTGTGGATGTTGTTGTAGTACATCACCGGACCGGACAACACCAACTGGAGCAAACTGGAAACAAGACAAACATACAAAATCAGGCTCAGGTCGGTGTAGGACATCCAATAAATGAAACACCTGCAGTTCCAGGGCTGGGGATCCATTCAAATGTCAAGAAGATCCGATTTGGATATTGATTTGGGTTAGTGTTATTAAAACAGTTTTTTGAGCTGTTGCATGAATTATATGACTGTAGTTATGCAACATATTAATACTATTATTAATTGAGATTCAACAGCAAGTATTGCAGCTAATGATGCTGTAAGGACCAATCAGCTCCCAGAATGCTGATAGAACTGCTTTCAGAAACATCATGTGGAGCAGAATTACCAAACAGATCCGGGGCAGCAAACAGAGACGGATGAAATCACTTTTAATTTTTCCCACATTCTGTTTGAATTTTTTCCATTTTTGATCTATTTCGGTTTTACATTTTTGAGAATTTGGTTTTTTGCATTTTATGCAAATGTAACCCCAAGAAAGTATATAAAGTAATGAAATATAGACAATTTATGCAATTCTAACTGAAAACTTTAATGTTTTCATACCTTTAAACATATTTAAAGGCAAAAACATGGCACTAGTTATTCTGGTGTCCAACAAAAAATTCCTTTTTTGGGCATAAACAAAAAAATACCAAAAGTAATGTAATGTAATGATGAGAAAAAAAATACATAAAAATAAATTTAAAAAAATAATCGATCTTTAGACATACGAATCAATTTTTAGGAATTAATATGAGAATCGATTTAGAATCTAGAATTTAGATTTAGAATGCAGTTCCTCTACATTTTAAACCACCCCCCCCAGTGAGGTGCATGACTGGATAATCCTGCCTTACTTGTTGTGAGGGAGGCGGGAACAGATGGCTCTCAAGTCCTCTGTGAAGACAAAACAAGAGGTCAGAACAAGATGATACATTAACCAGCGAACAAGTTGCTGATTTTATTGGCTACATGCTGACATTTAGTCGTGCAGACGTCATGCACGCGTTGTTACTTTGCGTGGGTCTGCAGCAAAGAACAATGAGCTGCTGCAAAAGCAGACGCCTCATCTGCATTCCTGTTGCTTTGAAAAATAAAGACTGGAAATCACTTGAGTTGTATTCTTTTTAAAGTTTCTTTTTTTAATGAGTTCTAATGTAGAGCAGAGAAGATTTCGACCTAGCACGGTCATAGATGCACTGAGGAGAGGCTCTAGCCTCTGGGTTCTGTCTGAAAGTCAGAAGAAAATGATTAATTATTATTATTAATCATTTTCCTGCACATTTTTTAAAATCATGATTTAAAATGAAAATATGAAGCTTCCTGAGGTCTTAATGAGATGTCTCTGTCCTGTTTTGGTCAGATGAACACGGACGTGAAGTATGATGGTGCAGGCCGTTGCTGCCTCATCGACTCCACCAGGGTGGAGACACCACCCCAGGAGGGCGTGCCTCTTGTGAAACCAGTGTCACAGTTCTGTGCGTCCAACGTCCCAGATCTGCTAGATGCAGAAAGATTGTAAAACTGGGTGGGGATTTGGATGGGGAGGCTGATAATCCCTGATGTGGTCTGGGTTAGTGCCGTCATACAGTACCCTGCACACTGGAGCGGCGCCGGAGCGGCACTAAGGTGGCTCTGGAGTGGCTGTTTGAACGTCACTGGAGCGGGACCGGAGCGGCGCTATAGCGGCGCTATAGCGCTCACGCGTATCTCTGAAGGGTTGCTGAAGTAGAACCGAAACCTTCCCCATACTCGTCTAGAAGATATCATTGTGCTTTTCCACTAGCACCTACTCCGCTCAGCTTGCCTCCACTCGGTTTGGTTCTTTCTAAGGCTGGGACTTTAGCGCGTTAATTTCGATTAATTAATTACAGAAAAAATAGCGCGCTAGAAAAAAATTAGTTTTTTCCCCTCGGAACGTTTCTCACGGGACGACTTTCATACGGACAGCGCACCGACCAACCAGACCCTTGAGAGAGAGGCTGCGTCCGAAATCACATGCTTCCACCCTAATGATATTTACTCAAAAGTGTGCCGAACTTAAGTATAATTTTTAGTATATACTTTTTAGTCTGGCATTTCGGACGCACCGAGAGAGTTAACACACTTACGTGGACTCCCATTGTGAGCTCCGCGGCGAGATCGAAGCGTTTTACAACTCTCTCTCTCAAGGTTCTGCAACCAACATGCATTAGTGTTACAGCGAAGTGCGGCCGTCGTCGTAACAAGCTAAGTTGTTACCACACACGTTAAAGATGGATGAAGTCGCAGACAAAAAGGGTCTCGTTGGTCCGGTAGATGGGACATTTTGTTTTAAAAAACGGACGGATGGAAGCGTGCTCTGTTTTCTAATGTGTTTCCATGTTCTGGAATGTACTTGAAACAGTTGAAAGTATTTTGTTATATTTGAGTGTTGTTTACAGAAGGTCCTTGACTATAGGCTACCTGTCTCATTCAATGTGCATACTGCATATATTTAATTTACTGCACTTTATAGCAAATTGCACTGATTTGTTCTTGTTGAAGCTCCACCTTGATAAATATAAACTGTTTCATAGATTGAACATATGTTTTCACTAGTCAATCATTCACTCGTATACAAAAATCCATTTGAAACAAACAAAAAAGGAAATCTCATTGTTCTCAGGTCTAAAATTGATATGCGATTAAATTGCGATTAATTAATTACAAAGCCTGTAATTAATTCGATTAATTTTTTTAATCGAGTCCCAGCCCTAGTTGTTTTCCACCAGGGGTCTAACGTGTCGAGTAGATACTTTTCTGTATCTATTCTGCCGAGGTTCTAAGCAGCTGAGTCGGGCTGCATCTGATGTCATCACACTACAGGCCACCGATTGGTCAGGCAGTTGGCCAATCAGATGTCTGAGTCAGGATGTGACATCATTTCAAGAGCGACTCACGGCTTCTTGTTTGCTTGAAGCCTTCTCTCCCACCGTTGTTTTAAATTTATATCAAATGTCATAGAACAAGCAGCAGATTTATCAACTCATCCATGTTCACCGTCTTTGGCGCCTTTACTTCTTCGTTTGTGTCGCACAACCTTGTACGTCACAGCAGCTTCGCTCCAACCCACCTACTTCTGATCTGGGTAATGAAGAGAAACGAGGCCAAGGCGAGTCGAGACGAGTCGGGCTGAGTAGGTACTAGTGGAAAAGCGCCATTAGACATCCATCCCAGACCGTTGTCAGCGGTATCAGTGAGGACAGGCTGGGTACAACACCGCCTCATCACAAGGGAAGCATGACAACAGGTCAACGATACTGCCCTCACATGCACCGTACTCAGCACCACTGCAGGACATCTGCAGGACACGCTGTTCTCTCCTCAGAGAGGACGAGCCACTGTGTCCCTCGCTAAAGGAGATAACAGGGCAAAGTTGAAAGTCGAATTATGGCTGACTCTCTGAAACTGCAGGGTCATTTCATTAAGTTCTCAACCTTCCAAAACAAACATCTTTTATCTTCTCTGCAAGGTCTGAAGAAGGAGTACATTTGGCAAGCTGGACCCCAGAAGGAGTACTTTCGTCACACTGGTGGTTAAAACTTGACATCAAGGATTGATAAAATGTGACCTGTGGTAACCAAAGTCCGCTCCAGAGTGTGTGAAGAGACACTTCGTTTAACTATTACAACATATCCAGGGATTCATGTCAGGAAATTCTAACAAAACAGACACTTCCCGAAGGAACGTTGTGCACATACCAGAGGTCGCTGAGCAACTTTGAAACACCCGTCCCAAGCAGCTATGTCCTTCTGTGAGCTGTTTACATATATGGGGTACTGGGATATAGTGGGGTACTGTGGATTACTGGGGTACTAGGGTACTGGGGTGCTGGGTTA
Source organism: Cololabis saira (assembly GCF_033807715.1). Taxonomy (NCBI): domain Eukaryota; kingdom Metazoa; phylum Chordata; class Actinopteri; order Beloniformes; family Belonidae; genus Cololabis; species Cololabis saira. Next base: position 42,860,272 of record NC_084596.1, on the reverse strand, counting down.
CTGTGGAGTACTGTAGGGTACTGGGATACAGTGGGGTACTGGGGTACAGGGGTAAAGTGGGGTACTGTGGAGTACTGGGATACAGTGGGGTACTGTGGAGTACTGGGATACAGTGGAGTACTGTAGGGTACTGGGATACAGTGGAGTACTGGGGTACTTGGGTAATGTGGGGTACTGTGGAGTACTGTAGGGTACTGGGATACAGTGGGGTACTGGGGTAAAGTTGGGTACTGTGGAGTACTGTAGGATACTGGGGTAAAGTGGGGTACTGTAGGGTACTGGGATACAGTGGGGTACTGGGATATAGTGGGGTACTGTGGAGTACTGGGATATAGTGGGGTACTATGGATTACTGGGGTACTAGGCTACTGGGGTGCTGGGTTACTGTGGACTACTGTAGGGTACTGGGATACAGTGGGGTACTGGGGTACAGGGGTAAAGTGGGGTACTGTGGAGTACTGGGATACAGTGGAGTACTGTAGGGTACTGGGATACAGTGGAGTACTGGGGTACTTGGGTAATGTGGGGTACTGTGGAGTACTGTAGGATACTGGGGTAAAGTGGGGTACTGTGGAGTACTGTAGGGTACTGGGGTGCTGGGTTACTGTGGGTTACTGGGGTACTGTGGAGTACTGTAGGGTACTGGGATACAGTGGGGTACTGGGGTAAAGTTGGGTACTGGGGTAAAGTGGGGTACTGTGGAGTACTGTAGGATACTGGGGTAAAGTGGGGTACTGTAGGGTACTGGGATACAGTGGGGTACTGGGGTAAAGTGGGGTACTGTGGAGTACTGTAGGGTACTGGGGTGCTGGGTTACTGTGGGGTACTGGGGTAAAGTGGGGTACTGTAGGGTACTGGGATACAGTGGAGTACTGTAGGGTACTGGGATACAGTGGGGTACTGGGGTAAAGTGGGGTACTGTGGAGTACTGTAGGGTACTGGGGTGCTGGGTTACTGTGGGGTACTGGGGTACTGTGGAGTACTGGGGTACTGTGGAGTACTGGGATACAGTGGGGTACTGGGATACAGTGGGGTACTGCGGGGTACTGTGGGGTACTGTGGGGTCCTGTGAGGTACCGGGACATAGACTCAGATCAAAGACCTATCCAGCCTCCTCCTCCCGTTCCGCGTCGTACCTCTGGAGCAGAGCAGCGCTCCGCTGGCCATGGCCACCTGCAGAGCCTGGGCCAGCCGGTCCAGCGCCAGCTGGGGCGACGCTCGCGCCTCCACCGCGGACTTGAGCGTGTGTTTGTCGGCCTGGTCCAGCAGCCGGGACAGGTCTGAGATCAGCGTGGCCAGGGAATCCATCTGCAGCAGCGCCAGGCGCCCAAACAGCCCCTTCTCGTTGAGGATGGAGGGCAGGAGCATGAAGACCTGCATGTGGTGGAAGACGGTCAGAGCTGAGACCTTTGAGCTGCTGGTGTTTCCATGAGGTCATGAACGCTACGTGAATTGAAGCCTGAATTATGGTTCTGCATTAAACCTACTCCGTAGGGTACGAGGCTACGCGGGAGTCTCTCCGTGGCCTACGCCATAGCCCGACGTGCACCTCCCAAAAAATGGAACTATGACCCAACGCAGACCGAGAGGGCTGTGATTGGTTTGCTTGGTAGCAACGCATTTCCGGTTCCGGTTCGTGAAGCAGTCGTGAACTTTCAGCGTTCTTTTGGGTTGTTTTGTTTTTTTGCACAATAGTTGTCCTTATCTCTACGATTCACTGTGACCGGAAAAATCGGAAGCTAAACAAAGTATCAACTAGCGCTCTGGGGGGGGGTACTGCACCGCAGTGAAATGGAGTGACGGAAAAGTCCGACGGCGTCACGGCAACGGCGTCACGGCAACGGCGTCACGGCAACGGCGTCACGGCAACGGCGTCACGGCAACGGCGTCACGGCAACGGCGTCACGGCAACGGCGTCACGGCAACGGCGTCACGGCAACGGCGTAGGCTCTGTGTTGGTTTAACGCGGAACCATAATTCAGGCTTAACTTTCCACGTTTAAAACCATCCACACCTCTGTTGAAAAAAACAAATACTAACAATCTATGATGTGAACAAGTATCAAACAGGAATCCTGATGTATAAAGTCATATGATCTCCATTAACTTTACCCAGACATTTTCATAATTATTTTGAGTTTAATTCTTATTATACCAAGGTCTGTGTGAATACTGGATTCTGATTGGCTGGCAGGTGTAGGTTAAAAGTGATAATCTACACCTAGAAAACAAGTTCGGTCAAATTGCCTGATATCTTTAATATCATTGCGCTGGATCAACTGCCAGGTGGTAACCACGGCAACAGAGATTCAGAGAAGAAGAGCCGGCTACCGCAGGACGGCGACATGAGTGATTTTGTCATTTCTTTTCATTTATTTGGTGAATTAGTACAGGAGAGACGAAAATGGAGCAACATTTTATCATCTCCCAATGCTCCGGCAAGCAGTGGCGAGGATCCACAAACTTTAAATATTCGTCCATCAAATGCAACGATGATGGACATGCCAGTATCTCTTTCCAATTTCACAATTAATGGAAATGTAGCATTTAATTTTAAGTAGTTTCTACTCTGGGATAGCCGACCGTCTTATTTCGTTTATTTTTTTGAATGATTGATAATATGTGTAGCTTAATGAAACGTTTGTTTATTTTTTTGAATGATTGATAATATTTGTAGCTTAATAATACGATTTAGGAAACTATCTGTGGACTTTGATTCTTTGAAACAAATATGTTTACTGTTTGTTACTGTAGCATATTTATACTGTACATAGAAATACCACATTTGTTTATTGTTTATTTTTAATACCAAAGAGCGAAATTACCGGAGTCAAATTCTTTGTTGGACAATGTTCGAACCTGGCCAATAAAGCCGATTCTGATTCTGATAGCCGAGCGGACTAGAATATCTCGCGTAGCTGAGTCGTATCTCTGGTCCGTCCTAGTTACTGGAGAATCAACACTGTGTCCATTAAGGACCTTATGGGACGGTAGTGATTGTTCCAGGTATTAGTCAGTCCCTCAGGTGTTACCAAGGAAACTGGGTTATGGCTTGTTAAAAAAACTTACCAGGTTGCAACGGCTGCAGACGAGAGATTAAATAGTCGCTCAGCCGCTCAGCTGTGGCTTGTTATAAAACTAATGATTTACACTGAAAACACATTAAAGCATGAATAACTGATTTAATATTTATGTTTTTTGGTAAGTGACCGTGGTATAAGAAGGACAATGCCCTTCGAGGTGTCCATTAACATAAATATACATATAAAATACATATATTTATGTTAATGGACACCTCATCGGGCATTATCCCTTACCTATCATTCATACTGCACAGGAAGAAGGAATGATTTGCATATCCCCTTCTGTAGAAGCGCAGTTGCTAAATTTTCATTTATGTATCATGGTTTTGTGCTGTGGAACAGTTTAAAACATCTAAGTGAAACATGCTCAACATTATCTGCATTCAAAAGAAAGCTGAAAAAAAGTTTATAGATTTTTAATATATCTGTTATACTGTTATCAGTTATACTGTATAGTTATCAGTTATACTGTATAGGCCTATGTATTGTGCTTATATGGTTTTGTGAATTATTGCTTTTTATTTTTTCTTGTTTTTAGGAGGGGGAGTTGCTTATAAGCCCTTCGGGTTTTTATGACCTCTCCTGCACATCGTTTCTTAACCTTTTTTCCTCTGTGTAATGTTCCTTTTTACGGGTGCAAACATTAAAACAAACACACACACCTGCAGAACACTTAGGTGCAGTGCGGAGAAGAGAGGCCCCACGTCCGGCTGGTCCGAGCCCCCCCCCAGGTGCTGCTTGTCCCTCCGGTAGGCCAGCGGCGCCTTGACGCACCAGCGGACCAGCCCCCCCAGGGGCGTGACGTCCAGGGAGGTGATTGGCTGGTTGCCGGAGAGGGGCGTGTTCAGGAAGGTGATCAGCACCAGGCGGGGGTCCTCCTGGATCCACGACACGATCATCTGGAGGAGCTCCAGCGGAGGGCTGAGCTCCTCTGGAAACACAAACAAAAACACTTCTTAGGTCTCATCCAATTTTTAGGATATTTATTATACAGTAATCCCTTGCTATAACGCGGTTCACCTTTCACGTCTCGTGCTTCCCGGATTTACATTGTGCATCGTGTTCTGCATTCTGATTGGCTAAACAGTCTCCCCACTTAAGAACGGGACCTTTGATGAATCGTTCATTACAGTCTCAGATATAATCCATGGTGGCATGTCGGCTTATATCATTTTATTTCATTTTATTTGTTATTTAAGCGTACTCTTAAATACTTCAAATTTTTAAAACCACCCTAATTTATGGATAAGCCCTGGAAACAGGCATTGTGGCATAGAATTGTCAAATTGGTTTAATTCACCGCACGAATCAGCACAGATTACTTTTGTAATCCTGTATTTGACCTGGTCTTTGTACGTTTTGACCGTATAGAAACGTAATTCTTGCCATTGTAAGAATGAGATGTACCTGCTGTACTCTACTGCCCTTACTTTTTTAATAACTTGTGCTTTTTATTAGTTTACCTCTTTTCTTATCATTTTATTTGTTATTTACCATTTAATTGTGTCTTGCCGCTTTTAATGTTGATGTAAAGCACTTTGAATTACCTTGTGTTGAATTGTGCTATACAAATAAACTTGCCTTGCTTTATATGAATCTTTTTGCCCAGAAGAAAAAAAGAGCGACAACAACGACCCATAACTATTTTCTTCTCTGGAAAAAACACACCTGCACCACGGCTTTAGGAGAAAAAGACGCTACAGAGCCAGTCAGGATGCAGCAGCATCAGAAGAGCAGGGAAATACGCACCAGTCACAATTTCTTCTACTGTACTTATTGTATTTTTTTCATAATCATTTTTAATTTTCTCCCGTTCAAATCCAATTAATCTAGTCGTAGTGGGGCGGGGCTGATCTCCACAATTCGAAGCCTTGTATAATAATTATTATTATTTTTTTTTTTTAAATTTGACTTATCACGGGTTCTTTTTGGAACGTAACCCCCATGAAAAACCAGGGATTACTGTATTTGACATCTTTTGTGTGATGGAGTACCGGAGCTGAGGTCGTAGAGGGTGGTGACGGCGGTGATGAACTGGCAGCAGAAGCGCGGGCTGGAACTGTGGATGTTCTGCAGGGTGGACACGGAGCCCGGCACCATGCTGCAGTAGTCGTCCACCAGAACCCGGGCCAGACGCACGCAGTACACGCGGTGGGTTCTCTATAACCAGGCAGGAAAAACATTAATTCATTTGGAATTTGAATGCTGCAACACATCTTTAAGAAAGAAAGTTAGGACATAGGGAACAATACAATACTGGAAAATGTCAAAAGACTCCAAGAAAAAAAACAAACGAACTGTGATGCTTTAAAATTGGTTGGTTGATTGGTCACTGTCAAGACAAGTGTCAATTACAATGAAGGTCTGATGTTTTTGTGAGGAGATGGCTACCTTTTGTAAGGTTCCTCTCCGTCTTAACTGTCCATTTATTTATTTATTATTTTTCATTTATTAGTTTTATTCAACTTTCTAGACCCCACTGGTCCCATTTTGTTATCGTCTTTAACGCTATATAATTTGTGATGTTGTCAAGGAATGTCTGTGTTTTTCTTCAGTAAAAGTAAAGTTCAAAATAAATAAATACCGTATTTGCAAGCCGCAAATATTTCTGTTGTTAGATTAGATATTTACTACATGTACAGAAGGATTTTGAACTGTAAATGATGTACATGTTTGTACCTAAATAGATCTTTCCTAACAGTGTCTTTTAACACGGCAGCAACTTTGCTGATTAAAACGGGACAGAACCAAGAGAAAATAACCAGTATTTATTTATCTATTTATCTGTTTGAAATCTGCTTCTACCTACTTCTATCTGCTAAAGAAGAAGTAGTGTATTCTTTTTTGCATTTATTTTGTCTTATTTTTGATTCTAATTCCGGTTAGAGCGCCCCGAGCGGTGGAAGAAAAATCCACAGAATAGCTGCACCTTTGTATAAGCTGCATGGTTGAAAACCTATGAAAAAGGTAGCGGCTTATAGTCCAGAAAAATACGGTAAATATAAAAATCACATGTTAACTAACAGTGCATAAAAGTAAATACAGATGCCAGTACCCTTATTTACACAAGTATAGGCGAGCAGTTACTTCAACGCAGCATGCAATTATATGTAATCCTGGTATCAGTACCAGAACAACTATAGTTCCACCCAGCAGAAAGTAAATATAATCAATATTCTGCATCAACAGACGAGTGGGAAGATTTTTTTTATCGTGCACTTTGAGAAAAAAGTCAAAATGTCGAGAAAAAGTCGCAATGTTGAGATTAATGTTGAAATACAATTTCAAGAATAAAGTCGAAATTTTGCCTTTTTTCCCCTCAACATTTCAACTTTATTCACGAAATTTTGACTTTTTTCTCAAAATTGTACTCCAACATTAATCTCGACATTTCAACTTTTTTCTTGACATTTCGACTTTTTTCTCAAAGTGCATAATGAAAAAAAAAATCATCCTCCTCTAAAATATTATTTTTATTTTTCTCCTGCCTGGCCCTAATACTCCTCCGTACCAGTGGGACAGAACCAACCGCCTCTCCTGAACCCGGCCAGACCCGTCACCCCCGAGCGGAGCCTCACCTGGAGCCAGGTAGCAGCACACTCCAAGATGGGAACCCGGCCCACAGCGATCGCCATGGAGACCAGTTTGCCCAGCAGCGCCATGCGGCTCTCGTCGGCCTGGTTTCCCTGGAGGCTGAAGAGGGCGGAGAACATGAGCTGGCGGACGGTGTCCCGACTCTGCTCCTGGAAGCAGCTGCACATGATCTCCAGCAGCTGCAGCTCCTGCAGGGCACTCATCCTCTGGAAGAAACACAGCCCTGTTACTCCTCTCCGAGCCGGCTGGGTGTCCATTCAAATGTCAAGAATCCATTCCATTACGATTCTTAAGATTCAGAATCTATTATCAAAATTTGATTCGATCCGATTCCGATATCAATTTAGGTTAGTGTTATTAAAACTGTTTTTTGAGCTGTTGCCTGAAATATATGACTGTATTTATGCAACATCTTAATAATAGTATTATATTGAGATTCAACAGCAAGTATTGCAGCTAACGATGCTGTAAGGACCAATCAGCTCCCAGAATGCTGATAGAACTGCTTTCAGAAACATCGTGGGTCAGAATTATCAAACAGATCCAGGGAGGAAACAGAGACGGATGAAATCGCTTTTATTTTTTCAACAAAACAAACTCTGTTTCTATTTTTTCCATTTTCTGTGTTTTTTTGGTTTTTAATTTTTGAAAAATGTTTTGGTTTTTAGCATGTTATGCAAATTTAACCCCAAGAAAGTATATAAGGGCAATGAAATATAGACAATTTATGCAATTATAATAGAAAACTTTAATGTTTTCATACTTTTAAAAATATTTAATGGCAAAAACATGGCAGTACGGTAGTTATTCTCGTGTCCAACAAAACATTCCTCTTTTGGGCATACAATAAAAAAAATTCCAAAAGTTATTTGTATGAAATAAATAACTCAAATATGCCTTTCAATATCCATTTAAAGTGCAAAAAAAGAAAGAAATTGCAACAGCTCAACAGCGCATGTGTGAATTAAATTAAAAAAAAACGTGACTACTGGGATTAAAGTTCACTGGGCGAAAATGTAATAATGAAAAAAATAAAATGCGATTTTTAGACATGTGAATCGATTTTTAGGAATAGAGGGAATGCGCATGACGTCACAGAGGGTTAATGTACGCCCACTGAGTGTCAGAAAGACTGAGTGTCAGAAAGACTGAGTGTCAGAAAGACTGAGTGTCAGAAAGACTGAGTGTCAGAAAGACTGAGTGTCAGCGTAAACTTTCAGTTTGAGCAACTTGAAAACATCTAAAATGGGAAAGAGCTGTTGTGCGATCGACTTTACTCAGATTTGGCAAGAAATCCGAGTTATCGTTTTACAGACTGCCGAAAAATAATCTTAAGAGAGACAAATGGATTGCTGCAATTCACAGAAACAACTGGATTCCAGACACCGAAACGTGGATTTGTGGTTCCCATTTTGTATCAGGTAATGTTGGATTTTTGGGTAGCTAACGTTAAACGGTCAAATCATAAAGTTCGGTGTCCTCATCACTTTAATTTCTACAACAAATCCTGCCTTGAAGTCGGACCAAGCGTCAAGACTTTTGTAAGCCTTCAAGCTTTGCTTCGTGTATTTCCCCGGCGTAGAAATTAAGTACATATAAATATCAGGAAACTGGATTCGTGGACAAATATTCATGTCCATGGACCACTGGTTCTTGGTAACTGTACCAAATATTAATGTCCATGGACCACTGGTTCTTGGTAACTGTACCAAATATTAATGTCCATGGACCACTGGTTCTTGGTAACTGTACGGGTCACTGTCAAGTCCAACTGCCTTTAATTTAAGCCCATAATCAGCTGTTATCCCGTCTTCTCCACTAGTTGCAGCTGTTTTTACCACTCAGTGTGAGTAAGGGGGCTGGTCCAGTGGGAAAGTGACATCAATACAGACCCTCTATTAATATGAGAATCGATTTAGAATCGGAAAATTGTTTTTTTCAACTCCCCGAGCGGGTTGGCGGTGCATGTGTCTGGGGGCCGGGTCTCACCCTGGCGGGGGCGCCCCGGTCCCGGGGGGCGTGCAGGATGAACTCCTCCACCAGCTCCTGGGTCTTGGCGTCCACCTGCGGGGGCTGCCGGCCCGACTGCAGCAGGTTGCAGATGTAGATGTCCAGGTGGTACAGCAGCTCCTTGGCGGCGCTCAGCACGTCCCGGGGCAGCAGCGACTGGCGGATGTCCCCCATCACGAGCTGCCGGGGAACATTTACATCACAGTTTAGTTACCAAAGCTGGGTTTCTAACATTGTTACACGTCTGATTGATGGAGATAACATCTCTGGTGGTACTCACTCCTCCAGGCAGCGCGGCTGCAGAAAGCTGTCACGGGTGTCCTGCAATGGAGATGGAATTTAAGAGTTAGTTGTGGTTTACCATGTTAAGAAAATGCGATGTGGACAATTATAAAGTAGATTTGGCTATTATACGTTTCCGAATCGAAAAGGAATGAACAAAAGTACACCTGACAAAAACAATACAGAAGTAGAAGCTCAGACACTGCAGAGAAGAGCAAAAACACTACATAATGAGGACCAAGTCTTTTTCTTTTTCCCAGCTACTGACTGAAGTAGACTTTTATTGTGACCCAGCTCCTCCACCCAGACCGGTGTTCTGCCAATTTCTGCTGCTTTGCCAAAAAATGCTACCTAATGGTTTTCTACCTTTGTAGAGCTACAATTTTACTGTGTTTTACTCCCTACACCACTTCCTTTCCCCCAAGTGGCTGTCATTGTAAATAAGAATGTGTTATTAATGACCTGCCTGGCTAAATAAAGGCCAATGACTGAATAAATATCAAATAAAGCCACAGAATTGTTGTTGTTTTTCCTCTTTATCGTATAATGTTCAAAAGTATAATGCAATTCATGTCATGGGTAGTGTATTTTGAAGGATCAAATACTCAACATCCCATATTATCCATTTTACATGGTGCTGATATGATATCCAGAGGTGTCAAGTAACAAAGTACAAATTTTGGTTATCTATACTTCACTGGAGTAATTAATTTTCAGACGACTTTTTACTTTTACTCCTTACATTTTCACGCAATTATCTGTACTTTTTACTCCTTACATTTTAAAAACAGCCTCGTTACTCTATTTCATTTTGGCCTTTAAAAAAAAACTATCCAGTTAAATTGCTCCATCCGGATAGAGTGAATTTGGTTGTGGTTGTTTCAGATGTTCTTGTCCAGTTTTGTTCTTACATCCGTTCCCTCAGATTCCTGCAACTAAACTTGGATGTACATTCCAATAAAGGTTAGGATAAATGATAACATGCCTCTGAAGTTTGACTTTTTGCACCATTACAATACTTATAGGCAACTAGTCATCATATCTCCTGCTCTCTGAAACACATGTTAATGCTCAATAGTACACATATATGGTTCTTTAATATATTTGCATTATACTAAGATGCATTCATTTCATCATCAATGGATTTTGTCCTCAATGGCTTTTTTCCCCCTTATATTACTTTTATACTTCAAGTAGTTTTGAAACCAGTACTTTTATACTTTTACTTGAGTAAAAAACTTGAGTTGATACTTCAACTTCTACAGGAGTATTTTTAAACTGTAGTATCTATACTTCTACCTGAGTAATGAATGTGAATACTGAAGACACCTCTGATTGATATCCTCCTAATGATAGGAGTGGCAATCAAACGTTGAAAACCGACTGTGAGCATGCGCAGAACCACAAAGTATCATTTCTCGGCAGGTAGCAGAAATGGCCATAACACCGGTGCTGCTCCATCCATCAGCTCCAGCTGCTGTTAGCGCTGCTACAAATAAAACAACGGATGTTCCGCCGCATTAGCAGCGTTCACATCAATAGCCACACGCACCCAGAGCCTGGTCAGACACACCTGCAGCTCTTACCTGCTCAAACAGACCAGAAGGGACCAGAAGGGACCAGAAATGACCCGACTAAACACCCGGGACTCGAACCCGCGGAGGATGTTGGGTCTGGCGCTTCCGGTTAGTACGGAAGCCTGCGAGGGACAAACTCTGCTCTCCGCCCGCCGGCTCGAGAACGAGCGTCGTGAACGAGCGAATGAACACATACAATCAAAGGGCGCAAAACAAGAGAGTCAACTTTTGGAATTGAATATTTGATTTAAAAAAAACATATATCGACTGGTGATTTGCGCTTTTTTAAGGTGGCAAATAGCCTTTGTTGATGTTTAAATGATTATGGAGGTGTGAATAAACATTAATTTGGTCGGCTTACATTACAGTTGTCAAAACAAATGTTAAAATTGATTTAAGATATTTTGCTCAGATCCCTGACTGATGTGACTGAAGCAGCTTAATGAGACCTGCAGATATGTTATTTCTGTTGTGATGAGGGTTGTATGCCGCTTTAACTTGGGATGTCTGTTGCTATTACCTGACTGATGTGGCTGTGCCTTTTTTTAAAATTTAATTAATAATGCTCATTACAATTTTTAATTTTTTTTGTAATTGTCCATTTCTGTCGTAGTTTTATTTTATTTCATTTACTTATTTTTTTATTTTATTTTTTTATTTATCTATCTAATTATTTTATTGTGGTTGTTCTAGTTTTATATAGGTTGTTCGGGTATGCTGCAATACTTAAGTGACCTTAAGTGACCACTGTCTTTTTTTGTTGTTTTTCATAAAAGAAAAATGTATGCTTAACTCGGTAAATGTCTTAATATAATTGTATACATCTGCAAAACCCAATAAGAAACGTTGAAAAAAAAATAAAAGAAAAAGACAATAAAAGTGAAAAACAAAAGAAAAAACTAATTATTGTTCTCTGAAACACACAAGCACGCCCCCTCCAGGCTATATATATATATATATATATATATATACACACACACACACACACACACACACACACACACACAGACACAGCTGTGCGCGCCCCCGCTGCGCGCCCCCGCCTGTACTCCGCTGTTCTCCGACTGTCCCGTCGCCTGATCCCGAGCAGCAACATGACCATCAACACTCTGGCTAAAGGGGGGTCGCACCGCGAACAAATGACATGCTTTCGAAAGGTAAACCTCAACATATCCTCGCTGTGGCGTTTATTTTGTTTTATTTTATCTCATCTTTATTTTGTTAAATATTAGGCAGTAATTGTCTGAGATCCCAGACATTTGCACGAGAAAGCTTTTAAAAAGTGAACGAGATAAACTCCATATAATGTGACTTCCATTTTTTTCTGAAATGATTACTTATTCGGAATACATTAAGTATATCTTCTGTGTGTGTGTGTGTGTGTGTGTGTGTGTGTGTGTGTGTGTGTGTGTGTGTGTGTGTGTGTGTGTGTGTGTGTGTGTGTGTGTGTGTGTGTGTGTGTGTGTGTGTGTGTGTGTGTGTGTGTGTGCATGTTAGTGCATGTTAATGTGTGTTTATGTGCTCGCATGTCTGTGTAGATGGAGAAAGTGATTGTGGCCATGCAAGACCCTGACATGGGCATGAAGATGAGAAACCAGAGGCTCCTCATCACTGTCATCCCTCACGCCATGACCGGTGAGTGTGTGTCTTTGGGAACGTGTGCACGTCTAAAAAAAATAAATAATTTTTTGTTTAAATAAAAATAATAATAAAAAAATAATTGTTATATATATATATATATATATATATATATATATATATATATATATATATATATATATATATATATATATATATACATTCATACAAAAAATAAATGTATATATTTAATTTTAATTTAATGTTTTTAAAAATATTAATATATATATATGATTTTTTGATAAAAATAAATAAATAAATAAATATATATATATATATATATGTATATTATATATATATATGTATATATGTATATTAATAGAAAAAAAAGAAACGTGTGCAAGTGCAGACACACTCTTGGCAGCCTATGTTTGTGCCTGCAGTCATACATAATACAGAGAATACAGTCTTTGGAGGAGGAAAGGATGGAGTGCTTCTACTTTTCATATTTCCTATTCATCCAACCCATGTGTTTTGTTCCTTGCAGGTCATGATATAATCATTTGGATGACCCAAACATACAGCGTCTGTGAGGAGGGTGAGTGGACTGTTCTTGCTCGTCTTCAGTTGTTGTTAGTGAGTTGCTATGATATGGTGCTTTCTCACCAGACGAGGTGCTAGTGATTTATCGGGATTGCTGTTTCCAGTAAACAGGAATTGTGTGAAGGCCGGTGGGACCGGGTTTGATGAAGTCACCTGCTGATGATGTGTGTTTGATCAGAGTCCCTGGGGAGCTGCTCCCTGCTGGGGACAACACCGTGCTGAGCTAAATTAGAGGCTGGGAGAAAAAAGAGAAGTAGAAGCACTCTGGTCCCTTTTGACTTCCCCGATTGACTCGCTGCTTTCAGTTCAAGAGCTGATTAAAAATGCAGTGCATGTGTTTTTTTTTAATTATTTTTTACATTTTTAACACAGTCAATCAAATGTAGGCCTAGGGGGGGGACATCCGCTGCTAGTCTGATTTGATTTGAAGATTTTATTTCGAACATGCATGATAAAAAAGCGTACAAAAAAGTGAAAAAAACAGAATATATATATATGTATATATATATATATATATATATATATATATATATACAGCACTTCATATAATAATAGTTCACGGATCCACCAACATGCTCGAAACGGAGTAGGAATGAAGTAACCACTTATCGAGTCCTACCCCTTAATCTTACATACATTCTTACATCTAACATTCTTACATATAACAAGACAAGTTTCAATAACTGTTCAATACAGTGATTTAATAATCAATTATATGTATATATAAATATAGTCAAAATCAAAGCAAATCGAGGCAAAAAAAAAACAAAAAAAAAACGCCCAGCATTAAAGGAACCGTCTGTAAGAAATGTCCAAAACTGGTACTGCAGTCACTTTCAAAATATTGTTGAGCGGCGTGTACCCTCCCCCTCCTCCCCCCGACCAGAGGTTGCCAGGTAGGCTGCAGAATGCAGCAGGAACGTAGGCTGCCATGGCTGCCATAATTAGAGCCGAGCTGGCAACCCGGATGCCGAAACAATACTGACTTGGTGATTGGGAGATAGGTGGAGGGTGGAGCTTCAGAAACAATACTGACTTGGTGATTGGGAGATAGGTGGAGGGTGGAGCTTCAGAAACAATACTGACTTGGTGATTGGGAGATAGGTGGAGGGTGGAGCTTCAGAAACAATACTGACTTGGTGATTGGGAGATAGGTGGAGGGTGGAGCTTCAGAAACAATACTGACTTGGTGATTGGGAGATAGGTGGAGGGTGGAGCTTCAGAAACAATACTGACTTGGTGATTGGGAGATAGGTGGAGGGTGGAGCTTCAGAAACAATACTGACTTGGTGATTGGGAGATAGGTGGAGGGTGGAGCTTCAGAAACAATACTGACTTGGTGATTGGGAGATAGGTGGAGGGTGGAGCTTCAACATAAACATCAGTTGAGGGCTGCAACTCCTCTTTTTAAACTGGAATATCTTGGCTTGAGTGCTGTTGTCAGTGACATAAGTATTTGAAATGAACATGATTTTTAAATGTCTGTTGACATATCGGGGTCATTTTATGATTCGTTTTATTATTGCTCTTACATACAGCTCCTTTAAGTTGTGCTACTATGTATGTATGTACTAATAGAAGTAATTATAATGCATAGTATTACATTATCATCGAGAAGAGCTTGGCTTCTACCCCATAAATATTGCATATCTAATGAGGCTAAAGAAGTACATTTTAAAATACTGCATAATATATACCCAGTTAGTAGTATTGTTTCTAAATTTACTGATGTTGATGATTCCTGTACTTTTGTAACCTATTACTGAAACAATTTCACATCTGTTTTTTTATCGTGATATCTCTAAAAAGTTTTGGAATGATGTTGAATCTTATGTTTTCGATGCTGCTAAATCTACTTACTCTCTTATCCTTAAAGATGTTATTTGCTATTATGTTAACTCAGAAGATCATGCTCTTGAATACCTGATAAACTTTGTTATCCTATATGCAAAATGTTTTATTCCCAAACAAATATTCGCAAAATCACTACCTAAGATTGCTCCTTTTCTCCTGGAACTTAACTCTTTGTTTAAAACTCTTATTTTGTTAAATAACAAAAAAGTAATACCTTATTGAGCCATTATGAAAGTTTTTTTCCTGAAACCGGTGTTTGATTTATTTATTTATTTATTTTTTGTACTCTCGATTTATGTATTATTTAGTTATTTATTTATTTTTTTTCTTAAACCATCTCTTGTAATGACTTACTTTTATTTAATATATACAGGGCTGTCTCAGAAAATTTCAATATTGTGATTTTTTGTAATGCAATTAAAAAAACAAAAATGTCATACATTCTGGATTCATTACAAATCAACTGAAATATTGCAAGCCTTTTATTATTTTAATATTGCTGATTATGGCTTACAGTTTAAGAAAACTCAAATATCCTATCTCAAAAAATTATACTATTCTGGGAACCTTAATCTTAAACTGTAAGCCATAATCAGCAATATTAAAATAATAAAAGGCTTGCAATATTTCAGTTGATTTGTAATGAATCCAGAATGTATGACATTTTTTTTTTTTAATTGCATTACAGAAAATAAAGGACTTTATCACAATATTCTAATTTTCTGAGACAGTCCTGTATAACTACCCCTGATGAAATTGATATACTTTTATGTAGTGTCAACATTGTGCTGTTTGTTACTGTATACCTGTTGTTTTGTATATTTCAATAATACATTCTTCTGTGCTGTCCAACAGAGGCGCTGCACGTCGGCGGCATGCTGGTGAGATATGGATATATTTACCCTCTCAAAGAGCCGCGCTCCCTGGTGCTCCGGCCTGATGAGACGCCCTACCGCTTTCAGGTCAGATGAGCCACCGTGTGGCGTCTGCTTCCACCTGCATGTAGAAACCTGCCCATCTCCCACCTACCGCCCAACATACTGTCACTTTCTCTCCATCAGGGTGAGCCACCCTCTTCCCCTCTCACTCCATTAGCCCACTTCCTACAGTAATCCCTCTTCCATCTGCCACACTCTGCCTGGGTGTTTTTTTTCTTTCCATCATCCGTATTGAAATTCATTTCTGTCAAAAATAAACCGTGTGTGCTTTTGCCAGACTCCCTACTTCTGGACGAGTACGCGGTGGCCCGCCTCCGAGCTGGACTATGGTGAGGGCGGTCTCAGTAGGAGAGCCACGGAAAAAAAAAGATGGTTATATCTGTTCTTTTCTGTTTTTGGTTGAAAAAAAAAGTGTGTTGTACCCCAACTAGTCTGCAAAAATGTTTAGACATCAGCAACACATATTTTATTGTTTTATTCTTTTATTGTTGGCTTTGATTTAATATGATTTGATTTTGTACATGTAAAAACAACAATTAAAGAGAAGATAAGAAAACAAATACTTTAACACTTAATATCTTTTACATGTGCAAAAAGGAGTAGGAATCCTACATTTATTAACACATATTTATAACTAACTATATTATAATTATACTCACACACTTACCTATACATACACATAGTTGAATATTTCTATATATTTGTAGACACATGCCCATATAAATATTTATATAAATGTACTTATTTACACCATACTATCTCTATATTAACTCCATCTGCTCTATATGTATATCTACTTACACACACACACACACACACACACACACACACACACACACACACACACACACACACAGATATATATATATACATATATATATATATATATATATATATATATATATATATATACATACATACACATATAATTGTGGCCGTGCTTTACCTTCAAACAAATCACCATCAAATTAAAAGCGTCAAAATATCAAAAAAGCAAAACTATTTAACAGTCTCATCCAGAAATAAAGAACAACAGCAAAATAATGTGTTTGAGAGGAAGCAGAACGCTTATTTAATCCTTTCCCTTCCTCACAATATGCCATAGAAAATATAAAAAGTAAAAAATTAAAATAAAATAAAATAATAACAAAAAAATAGATAAATACAACACAAACAATTAATAAACAAAGATCAAGGCATAATTAAACTAGCCTCCTACAACATCCTAAACTCATAAATGTAATTTCCAGTCACTTCTTTGATGACCCAGCCATGAATGCAGGTAGTTACATTTGTATCGTATATGATGTATCACATAAGGAACTGAATAATAATAAAAGAAATACATACAGAAGGTAAATTGAGTTCTTTAGAGGTCCTTATTTTTATATTTGTCAAGAATAGTTTTCTTGTATGTGTTTTTAAACTGTATAATTCCCCCACAGTTCGCCCACAGACTGATAAGCACATGCTTTTAAGAGTAGTACGTACACAAGGTTGTTTAAAATTTAGTTTTACCTCTTAGATGATATTTTCCTTCTTTATCTTGAAACATTTTTTGAATAGTTTCAGGCAGTGCATTATTTTGTGCTTTGAACATTATTATTGCTGTTCTAATTTTCACTAAATCCATAAATTTCCAAATCTGTAATTTAAGGAATAGAGGATTGGTGTGATGGAGATACCCAGCATGATTTATTATCCTTACTTCTCTTTTTTGCAATGTGCATATACTTTGTAAGGTGCTCTTGTACGTATTACCCCAAATTTCAACACAATAGATCAGATATGATATATGTAAAGTAACATCTATGGATGCCTGGATGAGAAGGATGCTTTGTGATGCTTTGCTTTTTTCTTTTTTGATGCTTTTTTTTGCTTTAAGCAGCGCTGCACACTTGTGATGCTGGGGCAGAAACATGTAAACTGATTGCACTTAAAGATGCACGTCCTCTGGCGGGAGAACTCCCACATTAGAAGCAGGATTTAAGCTGGTCAGGTGAAACACGATACCAGGCAGGGCTCAAATGTCCCCACTTCAGTTTAGTGTCTCACTTCTTTTTTCCAGCTATTTATTTGGCAAAAAAGAACATAAGAAAACAAGGAGAACTGATGGAATATGAAAAGGTGAGCAAAAGATGTATATTTCTATTTGTATAAGTCTGAGAAAGTGCGTGCATGATGAATTATGTAAGAAGGAGATTGGTGCAGAAGGCCTGTGTCATCTCTCCTGCTCATCCCCCCTTTTTTTCCATTTTAGGAAAGGTACAGTCTGCTGCACAAGAGGATCAACCACACCTGGGACTTTGTGGTGATGCAAGCCAGAGAGCAGCTCCGGTACACTCCAGCGCACGCACACACCGACACACAGTGAAACACAGCAGCTTACAGGGTTTATTTCTGTTCAGAGCATCCAAACAGAGGCGGAAGGCCGACCGCATCGTCCTGGAGTGTCAGGAGCAGGCGTACTGGCTCATCAACAAACCCCCGGTACGTTCAGCACCAGCTCACCATACGCTACAGCAGGGGTCTTCAACCGGGACCTCTGCGCCCCCCCTAGGGGGGGCGCAGAGGTCCTGCAGGGTCCTCCAACTTAAAAAGAAATAAAGGCAATTTTAACCAAAATAATTTGTGAGAATTTAAAAAAAAAAAAAAAAAAAAAAAAATATATATATATATATATATATATATATATATATATATATATATGATTGAGAAAACTCCATTAACAGGCGATAATAATCTACTTTGACAGTAACTATTTAGTCTACAACTCTACATAAATGATTCCCATGACGTGTGTCATGTGACTAATGTCAACTTTAGAGCGGAAAAACAAGCTAGCTAGCTGTTTAAGAGAAGAAAATGTGTTGCGAAATTGACTCCGCTATTTCATATTTAACGCTAGTTAGACCTGATGGATACATTTGTGGCAATAACGAAGCCTAAAGCTGGAGATTGTAACGTTACAGCTCGGCCTAACGTTACTCCTTCCACGTCTGACGAGGACAAAGTTTCATCAACCGTAAACACATGTAGCTAATAACCCAGTCAGGAATTGGTTAATAAGGTGATATAAGCAGAATAAAACACACCCAAAAGTTATTATAAGTTATTAAAACTTGACAGGTAAAAAAAAAGGAAAAATAAGAATTACAAGCGGGGGTCTCTGCTCTATTTTTCTCTCATCCAAGGGGTCCCTGGGCTAAAAAAGGTTGAAGACCCCTGCGCTACAGCAGTATTCAATTCAATTCAATTTTATTTATTTAGCGTCTATTACAACAGAAGTTGTCTCTAGGATCTTTCCAGAGACCCAGAACATAAACCCCTGAGCAGTTATTACATAAACAATGGCAGGTAAAAACTCCCCTAGTGGGAGAAAAACTTTAAGCCAAACAGTGGCAAGAAAAACTCCCCTTTAAGGGGGAAGAAACCTGGACCAGGACCTGGATCATAAGGGGGGATCTCCTGCCGGAGGCCAGACTGGGCAGAGCAGGAAAAGAGAAAACAGACAGAGAGAATGAAGAACAGAGAGAGGAGAGACACAGACACAATTGGGCTTGGTCGTCTTGACGTCATCACTAGGCGGAGCGGCCATGTTGGAGGCTACCTGAGCTGCTCTTCGAACCACTGCGCACTGTGTACAGATGTGCTCCCTCTTTGTTGTGTCTTACTTGTAATAGTTACTTTCCGTTATTCTGTAAACCATGGTAAGCCGTTGCTGTGTTGTGGGGTGTAACAGCTCCACACATAACAGACGTGGGGAAAAGATCGCTAACGGTTTAACTTTTCACCGCTGCACCTGCACCCATCCATTTGTGAATTGCACATGAGGCTCCAACGACTTATAACAACGGAACTGCCCCGAAGTGTAGGAGCTCACACCACAAACAAGGTAGCCGAAGTCGGTTGTGTAGAACTGTGGCAGTAAGTCCTTGTCGGAGCTCCACTCTTTAGTAGGGATTTCATATGGATCCAAACCCTTAATAATCATTATTTTCTCCATATTCCGGTCCCTGGCTTCCTTGTTTAAGGTATCCCGGTAAATTTCAGTTCCTTTACGGCATTTTATAAAAAAATTTTTGCGTTCCGTCTGTTCACTTGGTGCTACCACACTGCTACTACACTGCTGTTTGTTTACACTCACAAGGCCGCCAACATGGCCGCCGTGTCCCAGAATGCAACTTGGCGACCAAGCCCTATAGCTAACTGATGCACTACAGGGATTATTATAGCTATACAGCTCTTTATACAGGACATCCAAATGCCATTTCCACAAAGGTTCAGAACTGCTCATAACGGCTGCCAAATCAGATATCATTTTTAGCGTCATCACTTTTTCAAAAGTTGAATAGAAACGCAGCAGTACTGAAAATCTCAAAGGGTTACAGTTTGATAATTAAAAGGAAACAGAAATAATAAAATCAAGATAAGAGATAAAAGGGATAAAAAGTCAAGACATAGCAGAAAAGAGAATAAAACAATTTAAAAACAGCAACTAGGGGAAAAAAACCCAGCATTGTTAAGTGATAAAATGCTTTGCTAAAAAGAAAGGTTTTTAGTCCGCTTTTAAAATTGTCCGTGGTTTGTGGTGCCCTTAGGTTGTCAGGGAGGGCATTCCAGAGACGTGGGGCAGCGACACTAAAAGCCCTGTCACCCATGGGTGCAGAGTCTGGTCCTGGGAACATGGAGGCGGTTAGTGTGAGAAGAGCGGAGGGAGCGTGTAGTGGGTTGTGGGAAGAGTAGTTCTTTGAGGTAGGGGGGAGCATTTCCATGGACACTGGTGAGTGAGGAGGGAGACCTTATATTCAACCCTGGTGGAGACAGGAAGCCAGTGGAGTGAAGAGTGGGGGTGATATGGTCGTGTTTCCGCACTCTCATCAGGATCCTAGCTGCAGACTTTTGGATGTATTGGAGCCTCTGGAGACTCTTGCTGGGGATCCCGATGAGAAGTAATCCAGTCTGATCAACCGCAGCCAGCGACACCCACCTCATGACGCTTGGCTTCTGCCACACAGGCGTGTCCGTGGAACTCTGGATGAGCAAACGTCTTCTGTTTCATCTTCATTTATGTTTATTTCCTTCCTCTTTCAACCCTGTCTCATCTATCCAGAATGTGGACATTGCTGCACATATTGTAGAAGAACGTCCCTTATCCTGGAGCTGGAGCCGGACCACTGAGTCTTGACCGGAGGAGAAGCCTCTCTCCTGTCGTGTATTTGTGTAGTTGTTGCTTCCCTTCTTTCACATAAAGGTCTAGAGACAGGCTCTTCTTGCTGCACTGGACTTCATATTCAGTGCTGCTCAGTTTTCCTTCTGGTTTGTCTTTTTTTGGATGAAGCATTTTTCACCTGAGGGTGGTGTTAGGTTGCGCAGAGATCCTCCTGGAATCTCGGACTTGCGTACATACAGAAGGACATTAAAATGATGGGTGAAGGATGGATGAACGATGGGTGAATGATGGATGAAGGACGGGTGAACGATGGATGAAGGATGGATGAACGGTGGATGAACGGTGGGTGAATGATGGATGAAGGATGGGTGAATGATGGATGAAGGATGGGTGAACGATGGATGAACGATGCGTGAATGATGGGTGAACGGTGGGTGAACAATTGATGAATGATGGGTGAACGATGGATGAAGGATGGATGAGCGGTGGATGAACGGTGGGTGAATGAAGGATGAAGGATGGGTGAATGATGGATGAAGGATGGGTGAACGATGGATGAACGATGCGTGAAGGATGGGTGAACGATGGGTGAACGGTGGATGAACGATGGGTGAACGATGGATGAACGGTGGATGAACGATGGGTGAACGGTGGGCGAACGATGGGCAAACGATGGGCGAACGGTGGGTGAACGATGGGTGAACGATGGGTGAACGATGGCCGAACGGTGGGTGAACGGTGGATGAACGATGGCTGAACGGTGGGTGAACGGTGGATGAAGGATGGGTGAATGGTGGATGAACGATGGGTGAATGGTGGGTGAACGATGGGTGAGCGGTGGATGAACGATGGATGAATGGTGGGTGAACGATGGGTGAATGGCTTTTCTGGTGGGAATCTCTCCAAACTTAGATGTAGGCCTCTGCATCACCGGCGCTTTATCATAAATCATATCACGTTATACTTCAGTGTAGTGTGACAGCTGTACTGTCAGTTTTGCAGAACTATGCAAATACTGGAAACTGCATCCCAGTATATCAACAGTCAGAGGCCCCTCTAATGTTCTCTCCCCGTTCCTTCTGGCTCCTGCATGAAATATTCACCATCCCGTATAAACCTCAGCCGACAGCAGCAGCAGTGAGAGGGGGAGGTGGCAGAGGGGAAGAAAGCCTAGAGTCCGAGAGACGCGTCCACGCAGAGGGAAGTTCTGGGGGGGGGGGGTGAAAGGAACGATGCAAAGTGCATGGGGGTGCGGTGGGGAGAGGCAGACGTGCAAGGGCGACAGGGGACGTGCACGGAAGACTCCACGTACCGTTGGCCTCATGAATTAGGGACGAGGGCTGGGAAAAAGAGGAAGAAACCGGGGAATAAAAGTCAGAGTTAGTGAGGCGGAAAGCGCAAGGAAGGTTAAGTGCTCACGTGCACGCTCTTCAGACAAACAGGCACTTTGCATAGACCAGTGATGTGCAAGTTCCTACTTCTCATGAACTAGTTCAAAGTTCAGTTCACATAGTTTAAAAATGAATAGTTCACATTGAGAACTACAAATGAAACGCCCCCCTATCTTAAAACTGTGTTCACTGTATACAATCATGTATTGTCCTAGTGGCTTTTCAACTTCACTCAGAGGCTGTAAATGTCCAACAATGAAGTCCATTATCAGTTTATCTACCTATTGCTGGGAAATCAACCCCCTGAAGGTGCAGCAGTGGGACTGGGGTCGTTTGGGGTTGTTGGGTCTTCTTGGTCTTTCCTGATCACTTTGTTTGATTATCAAGGACTCGCAGATATTTTCTCACACTGGACGGATACTTTAACTCCACATGACGTTTCAAATTTTAAATTGAGGCAGACGCTCGGACTTGTTTTCTGATGAAGCAGCTTGGCCCCCTGCAGGGGCAGGTTGCCCAGTCCTACCTCCTGCAGGGCTTTGAACTAGGACCCAACACCTTTGGGGTAGCTTCAGCCCCCTACCCCCATGCAGATCCCGACACCTCGGAAGTTGGTTCAAACAGATTTGAATCAACGAGAGCACCCTATGGGGTGATTTGGAGGTCTGTGACAGTCATGACAAATGTCTGATAATGACATTTGGCCCGAGTCACATCCGACTGTAAATTACTTTTTGTCTCTCGCCTGATTTGTGTATTCTTGCTTTAACTTCTTGTATAAAAAGCTTGTTTCAATTTCACTCGGTGTCAGCCCACCGAACAAGACACTGTCTGTATCTGTCTGCTGAACGCCGGCTAGAATAAAATCTCTCATCACACAGCGGACTCTTGAACTGGACTTTGTAATATTCTTCAACATTTCTCAGCGCAGGTTGACATAATTTGCATAGAAAGGTTCGATTTTTACAATCGGACTCTTTGGGAGACGATGTGTAAAATTCCCCCGGATAATGATAAGCGGATCATCATCTGATGTCTCGCTGACGCTGCGTCTGCAACGTCTCTCTCTTCATTGGTCATGTAAAGATGCACTCGGCTCGGGCCGCCGTTGCCATGGAGCTGGTGCCCGTTGCTATGCTAGTGTGTGCACTGCATTGTGGGTAATGTAGTGTGAAGTCGTCGTGTTCGCCGCCCGCTGCTGAAATGTATTCTGTAATAATTGGACGTAAACAGTGAAGCTGAAACTCACATAATCTGAACAGTTCAAATTCCAGTTCATGATCTGCAGAATGAACAAGTTCACGTTCAAGTTCTTTATTTGCAAATATGTTGCGTTCAGTTCAACATTCTCACAGAAATGAATGTGTTCAATGAACGCATTCATTTGAACTTGTTCATGCACAACACTGGCATAGACACACATGGCCTGACTTTAACTGTGTCTCTTCCAGCCGGGGGTGCAGGACATGCTGGACACGGGTCTGGAGCGTCCCAACTCCTTCACGTCCATGGTGACCCTGGTCAGTGACTCCTCTCTTCCTCCACGCCCTCACTGAAGCTGTTCACGGCACAGCCGCTGTCTAAATCATCCCTTTCTTTCCTTCTTTTCCGCTTCTTGGATTGTTTCAAAGTAAGTGAACAAGTGCGCTGCAGTGTGTTAACGAGAAGATGTTGATGAATCAGGGTTCACTCACAGTTGAGGCCTCCAGTATGTATCTGAATGCTATGATTATACCTCATTTTTTATATTGTATTACAAGCTGGACTCTGTCAAATAAAACAGTTCTAAAACCACTTGAATCATGACACAAAGGTGCCCTAAAAATCTATGATAAAAAACCATGTCGCTACCATCACTGTCATATACTCATGTCATATACAACTAAAAGTTGAAATGTCGAGAAAAAAGTTGAGATGTCGAGATTAATGTTGAAGTACAATTTCAAGAATAAAGTAGAAATTTCGCCTTTTTCTCAACATTTCAACTTTATTCACAAAATTTTGACCTTTTTCTCAACTATTTCGACTTTTTTCTTGAAATTGTATTTCAACATTAATCTCGACATTTCGACTTTTTTCTCGAAGTGCATGATAAAAAAAAAATCTTTCTCCTCTAAAATCTTATTTTTATTTTTCTCCTGCCTGGCCCTAATACTCTTCCGTATATACTCAACAAATATTAAATTTTAAACTTTGAGAATCTGATAAAGCACTCAAATGTCTGCTTACTTTTTAAAATGATCCATAATGCTGCAGCTCCCCCCTTGAAAAAGTTACTCTCAGCTCTGAGAAGTCAACGCGAACAACCAGATCTGTTACTAGGGGGGAGTGTAGTCGACCCCAACGCAAAACTGCATTTGGGAAGTCATTATTCTCCTGTATTGCAATGACTCAATGGAAAACTCTGCCAACAGACATTATTTCATATACAAGTCCCCACACCTTCTCACATCTTGCCAAGCGTTGGTTACTGTCAAGACAAGTCTGTGTACATTTATGAAGTGTGCTGTGTGCTGTGTGCTGTGTGTGTGTGTGTGTGTGTGTGTGTGTGTGTGTGTGTGTGTGTGTGTGTGTGTGTGTGTGTGTGTGTGTGTGTGTGTGTGTGTGTGTGTGTGTGTGTGTGTGTGTGTGTGTGTGTGTGTGTGTGTGTGTGTGTGTGTGTGGGGAGGCGGTCTAGCTTTAAATCTGAGTGCCAACATCAGATCCCATGCTCTGTTGAATCTGCTTCCATGTTTCTATTTAATCTATTGTCTCTTTGCTTTGTTCTGCTCTCTTACTTATTTTTTCTTTTTCTATACTAATTTTTATGAAGTATTCCATCAACCTGCCCAGGGACTACAGGTGGAAAATAGCAAGCTGCTACAACCTGGCACAATGCATACTCTCTTGTACAAGATTAATGTCTTATTGTGCACTGTCCCTGTTTTGAAATAAATAAATTACAATTACAATTGAAAACAAATCCACTCTGGACGCAACAGATTTTTCTGATTCTAAATCGATTCTCATATTAATTCCTAAAAATCGACTTGTATGTCTAAAGATCGATTTTTTTTTTTCACCATTACATTACAACTTTTGGTATTTTTTTGTTTATGCCCATGAAAAGGAATGTTTTGTTGGACACCAGAATAACTGGTGCCATGTTTTTGCCTTTAAATATGTTTAAAGGTATGAAAACATTAAAGTTTTCAGTTACATTTGCATAAAATGTTAATTAAAAACCGAAATAGACCAAAAAAATAAATAAAATAAAAATTAAAACGGAATAAAACCGATTTCATTTGTCCTCTGTTTCCTCCCTGGATCCGTTTGATAATTCTGCCCACACGATGTTTCTGAAAGCAGTTCTATCAGCATTCTGGGAGCTGATTGGTCCTTACAGCATCATTAGCTGCAATACTTGCTGTTGAATCTCAATATAATACCAGTATTAATATGTTGCAGAACTACACAGTCATATAATTCATGCAACAGCTCAAAAAACAGTTTTTTCATAAAACTAACCCAAATCAATATCAGGATCGAATCGAATACGATCAAATCAAATCTTGATAATCGATTCTGAATCTTAAGAATCGGAATCGGATCGATTCTTGACATTTGAATTGATCCCCAGCCCTACCAGAAATGTTAGAACGAGTAGCTCATTTTAAGTTGTATTACCCTAAATTAGTGACACTCGTGTATACCTGTTTCCAGAAAATAGGAACTCAAGAAATGTGTTTTTTTCCTTCTCAGCAGCTGCTTTTAATTTGTTAGAGTCAATTCTGTTTTGCAGTTCTGCAACATATTTAAAAAAAAGCAGAGTTGAACGCCCCTACAGTGCTGAAGATACATGGAGCTGTGTTGTGTTGATGCTGGAGTCAGTGTGTAACAGCTGTGTCTTCCTCTCTTGCAGAAGTAGAACAGTGACTACTACAAAAGAGAGGTAAAATATGCTTCCAGTGCAACGTTGACCCGTGCATTAGTGTGCACCGCATTCTTACGAGCATGTGGCTCTTTGTGTCCAGATTGATGCCTGTAGACGTGCACTTGGAAGAAACCGTGTGAAGTCGTCCATCTGCCTGGAAGGGTACGTGCACGCGGATGAGAGCTCACATGCACACAGGCCTAATGGATGTGCCATTTACTGAAGCAGAGTCTTTGCTTTCCTGCAAACGTGCACACACATGCGTACGGAAGAGTATTAGGGCCATGCAGGAGAAAAAATAATAAATACGATTTTTTTTATTGTGTGCTTCAAGAAAAAAGTCAAAATGTTGAGAAAAAAGTTGAAATGTCGAGATTAATGTTGAAATACAATTTCAAGAATTAAAGCTGCAAGCAGCGATGAACGGGCCCTCGCGCGTGCAATTTTCACCAATAAAAGTCAAGGACTCAAAACTAAGTCCGATGACACCACCATGACTCTCTATATCAAACCATTCAAAAGTTATGGCAGAAAATAGGAACTATCAAATATGGACCAATCAGATGAAGGGGGGGTGCGCTTTTTGGCGTCTATCGTCGCCACGGTAACGCTTTTGACTGATAAAAATAATGCGCATCGTCGCAGGATGGAGACGCACATTTTAATGTATAACACACCTGCGCCAAGAGACTTTTCTTTAAGTTGCGACATGATACAGGTGTGTACCGATTTTCGTGCATGTACGTCAAACCGTACTGGGAGGCTTGAGGCACAAAGTTTTCTAGGGGGCGCTGTTGCCTGGCTTGCGTGCAAAATTTGGTGACTTTTGGGGCACGTTTAGGGGGGCAAAAAGGCCCTCATTTCATCGGAAGAAAAACGAGGATAAAAACAATTCCTACGGATACAATAGGGCCTTCGCACTGTCAGTGCTCGGGGCCTAATAAAGTCGAAATTCCGTGAATAAACTTGAAATTGCACTTCAATATTAATCTTGACATTTCGACTTTTTTCTCGAAATTGTATTTCAACATTATTCTCATCATTTCGACTTTTTTCTCGACATTTTGACTTTTTTCTAAACATTTCGACTTTTTTCTCGAAATTGCACTTCAACATTAATCTCGACATTTCGACTTTTTTCTCGACATTTAGACTTTTTTCTCGAAGTGCATAATGAAAAAAGAATCTTCCTCCTCTAAAATATTATTTTTATTTCTCTCCTGCCTGGCCCTAATACTCTTCTGTACATACACACCGATGCAAGCGGAGCTCAGAGCTTCCGGTGTAAGAACCACTAATGGAAGCATCCCGGGGCAAGCACAAATTAGTGGCCATTAAGCGTTATAATCTGCTGCACTAATACAATAATGTGTGTGGGTTTTTTTGTGCGTGTGCATTCCTCTGGACTCGTGCAGGTTTGTGAAGTTCAGCGAGCAGTACCTGAACCAGGACCCCATTATGCAAGGCTGCCTTCCCAGCAACCCCTGGATCTCTGACGATGCTGCACACTGGACCATGAACGCTGAATCGTGAGTGGAGACGCCTCACTTCCCTGCTCACGCCTCTTTTATTCTGATGCCCAGCTTATTTATGACCATTTTACAACAAAAGCCATATGAATAATTAGTAGAAAACAATATAGTCATCCTTCAAATCCATTATTCCTTCAGTTAAAACTGTTGAAATTTCTTGAATTAGTGGAACCACAGAATTCTGCAAATTATGTGGAAAGCTCATAAGAAAACTTTGCCAATCAATATAGAGAAAAAAATTGAAAAAAGAGGAAATAAGTATAACTTAAAAGGAACAGAGATCTTTAAAAGAACTAAATTCAGGACAAAATTAATGGAAGGTTGTGTTTCTGTAAAAGGTATCAGTTTATGGAAGAATCTGGATACAGAAGCCAAAGAATGCAAATCGAACATTACATTAAAAAGAATAAAAGCCAGTTTGAAGAGGAAATATCATGATAATTGTTAAGTTAGGTGGGTTTTCTTTTTTTTCTCTCTCTCTTTTTAGCACCATTGTCATATTTTTTTTCTTTGAATCAAAAAAGAATACGACTATCAGTTTGACGACAGCTATTTTATAACTTTGTTGTAGCTTTTTTTTCTTTTTTTTAAAAATTAGGTTTATTGCAAAGTGTTTTTTTTTATTGCGTAATTTGTCATTTGTTTCTTTATTATTACATTAATTGAAATTTGATTTCTTAGGAAAAAGGGACAGATAAAATAAGCTTAGTCTTCTTTCTGTTCCCTTTCATTCAAGGAAAGAGAGTTGTTGTAATTATATTGAACTGTTTTGTTTTTCTTTTAATGAATGAAATAAAGAATAAATAAATCCATTTGCGGTCCAGGCAAAGTTCTCGTGTGAAGACCATTCTGATCCCATCTTTCTTTGAGGTGGAACAGGTGACGGACTGTGATGTCAGAGATGCTGGTGATAAGTTATTACAGTTTTTAGGTTAATGGTGAATATTCTTCCTTCAGTATTCAGCAGCAACGCCTTTAAAGGGGATTTATAGAAAAAAATAACTTTCTATTTGCACAATGATACAAAATCAGGGCTTCAATGGTCGAACAAGGTCCCTATAGATCACAACGTTGGGGAAGATTTAAAACTGGCATTATGGGAAGAATGTGCCAGAATGGACTGCTTTAAGCTTGTTTCTGCCTTTCCTCCTGCAGCGTGCCCATCCCCACGCGTCTGCGGGTGGAGCGTTGGAGCTTCAGCTTCATGGAGCTCCTCGGTGACGTCATGGGGAGGCGGGAGTTCATGACCTACGTGGAGAAAGAGTTCAGCGGTAAGGAAGAGTGACCAAAACCATATATCGTGCAAAACACAAGGTACGACTGAGATGAGATGATATGATAAGAGGAACTTCTTTTTATCAAGTTAAATCCACTCACATGGTGCAGACTATCACAATAATAACACTAATTAAAACTGAAAGCAGTGATGAACGGGCCCTCGTGCATGCAATTTTCACCAAAAAAGTCAATGACTCAAAACCGAGTCCGATGACACCACCCACGAGTCTTTATGTCAAACCATTCAAAAGTTATAGCAGAAAGCAGGAACTATCAAATATACCAATCAGATGAAGGGGGGGCGCGCTTTTTGGCGTCTAGCGTCGCCACGGTAACGCTTTTGACTGAGAAAAGTAATGTGCATCGTCGCAGGATGGAGACGCACATTTTGATGTATAACACACCTGGGTGCACGTTACGGTTCGGGCCGTATTAACTGCCGAAGAAATGGCATAAATTTCGCCAAAATTACACGATGAATTCAAAATGGCCGACTTCCTGTTCAGTTTCCAAGAGACTTTTCTTTAAGTTGCAACATGATACAGGTGTGTACCGATTTTCGTGCATGTACGTCAAACCGTATCGTGGGGCTTGAGGCACAAAGTTTTCTAGGGGGCGCTGTTGAGCCGTTAGGCCACGCCCATTAATGCAAACCATTAAATATCACATTTTTTTTGCCAGGCCTGGCTTGGTGCAAAATTTGGTGACTTTTGGGGCACTTTTAGGGGGGCAAAAAGTCCCTCTTTTCGTCGGAAGAAAAACCAGGATGACAAAAAAAACTAAAACAACTCCTACAGATACAATAGGGCCTTCGCACTGTCAGTGCTCGGGCCCTAATAATGATAATAGGGGAAGTTCAATGGATTTTCAGTCCTTTTAGTGTTGAGAAGTTCATTTTCTTATCTAATAAAGTGATAACTGATAACTGACATTTTAATTTCACAAGCTAGAAGAGAAGACTCCGAGAAGAGTGGTGAGTATGGGAGGAATAGAAGACAGGAAGGCAGAGCAAAAGGAAAAACTGGGATTAGTTCATTCAAGCAGGCGTGCTGCATGAAGCACTGCCAAGAGCCGGCGTTCTCCACAGAGGCCTCCGTGCTATAAATGTCTCTCCTCCGTCGTCACTTTTTCCTGCATCATTGTTGTCCGAACCTCAGTGTGGGTGTGCTCCTCTGCTCCCAGCGGAGAACCTGTACTTCTGGCAGGCGTGTGAGGACATCAGACACGGAGAAAGCTCCAAGATCGTGGAGAAGGTGGAGGAGGTGTACAGGTGAGTGTGCCACAGTGGGGGGGGGGGGGGGCTTTCCCCCGGCCCACCCCTCACCACGGCTCCTTCCCTGTGTGAAACAGGAACTTCCTGGCCCCCGGAGCCACCCACTGGGTCAACATCGACAGTAAGACCATGGATAAGACGTTGGACGGCATCCGGCGGCCGCACCGCTTCGTCATGGACGATGCACAGATGCACATCTACTTCCTGATGAAGAAGGTCTGCTGCTTGGAGCCGTTCCGCATGCTCGCTCTCAACCTTTTGAGACCCTAATAATAACTATAATAATAGTAATAATGATAATAATTAAAGCTGCAAGCAGCGATGAACGGGCCCTCGCACCCTTGTGCACGTTCAGGCTGCAGTGGAAGCTTGTATGAGTTGCATGTAGATTTTTCAGACCTGGACATTTAGCAGATGACACCAGCCCCGACTCTCTATATCAAACCATTCAAAAGTTATGGCAGAAAGTAGGAACTATCAGATATGGACCAATCAGATGAAGGGGGGGCGCGCTTTTTGGCATCTATCGTTGCCACGGTAACGCTTTTGACTGAGAAAAGTAATGCACGTAGTCGCAGGATGGAGACGCACATTTTGATGTATAACACACCTGGGTGCACGTTACGGTTCGGGCCGCATTAACTGCCGAAGAAATGGCATAAATTGCACCAAAATTACACTATTTATTGAAAATGGCCGACTTCCTGTTGGGTTTCGGCCATGGCGCCAGGAGACTTTTCTTTAAGTTGCGACATGATACAGGGGTGTAGCGATTTTCGTGCATGTACGTCAAGAAGAAGAAAAACGAGGATAAAAAAAACAAAAAAACTCCTGCAGATACAATAGGGCCTTCGCACTGTAAGTGCTTGGGCCCTAATTAGTAAAGTTCCATGATTTCTTTTTTGAATGGTTAGTCAGATGAGTTATTTGTTACATCCCAGCCAGAGCAAGGCATAAGCGAACCTGTGACCACTAGGGGGGCCCAAAGAGTTAAAAAAATCTATATTTTTACATAAACACACATATTGACAAGGTACTGTTTATCTAAGTTGAGTAATTTTAATTATAGTTCTAGTTTTTGTAGTATTTTGTTGTTGCACATTGCTGTTGCAGTTTATTTAAAACCAAAAATAAAGTAGACAACGTGTTAACAGTAAATGGTTTATAAATGATCTATTTGATTATTTTGTTTCTTTTAGTAGCCTACACTGTAGATGACACTCAGTATCACACGTAGTACTATATCACTTTAAATATTAAGTGTAAATCAACCCCAGGCCGCTCTTGTAGCTGAATTTACTCCATTTCAGATTAAAAACCATAGATGGTAAAAACCTGCCAGGCTGACAGTAGGATGATGGAAACAACTCTGCTGCAACTGTGCAGCTCTTTCACCTTTGACCTGTTGCTTCTCTGTGTGGCCAGTAGGGGCAGTTGCTGACTTTGATCAATATTAATGAAAGATTTTTCTACAAATTTGTTAATCTGTCGTCTGCTTCCATGGTCTTAATCACTGTGGATAACAATCTAACTACAACAAAAAGTTCTTACATCTAGTTTTACAAGTGTATTTGTAATGACAGGGAAGAACATGAAATAGGTTTATAGTGGGTGTGTGAAAGATCAATAATCAGCATTATTACACCAGAGAGACTCTTGGAATCAATCTTGACTACATACATCTGTTAATCAATAAATCTGTTCATCAATAATGTGCACAGATCCTGATGCTTAGATGTGCATGCATGTGTAACGTGTGCATGTGTCTGCGTGTCCAGGACTCCTATCCCAGGTATCTGAAGTCTGACCTGTACAAGAACATGCTGGCCAAAGCCGTGGTCCCCCAGGAAACCAAGAAGAGGTGACGCCTCGCTCTCTCTCACCACGGAAGAGTGTTAGAGCAGGCAGGAGGAAAAATATTTGAGAGGAGAAGATTTTTTTTATTGTGCACTTTGAGAAAAAAGTCAAAATGTCGAGAAAAAAGTTGAAATGTCAAGATTAATGTTGAAAAGAAATTTCGTGAATAAAGTCGAAATTTCGCCTTTTTTCTCAACATTTCAACTTTATTCATGAAATTTCGACTTTTTTCTCGAAATTGTACTTCAACATTAATCTCGATTAAGTCGAAATTTCGTGGATAAAGTTGAAATGTTGAGAAAAAAGGCGAACTTTCGACTTTATTCACGAAATTTCGACTTTTTTCTCGACATTTCGACTTTTTTCTCGAAATTGTACTTCAACATTAATCTTGATTAATTTGAAATTTCGTGAATAAAGTTGAAATGTTGAGAAAAACTGCGAAATTTCGACTTCATTCACGAAATTTCTTTTCAACATTAACCTCGACATTTCGACTTTTTTCTCGAAATTGTACTTCAACATTAATCTTGATATTTCAACTTTTTTCTCGACATTTTGACTTTTTTCTCAAAGTGCATAATGAAAAAAAAATCTTCCTCCTCTAAAATATTATTTTTATTTTTCTCCTTCCTGGCCCTAATAATCTTCCGTACCTCACATGAAAACATGGCTGATTCGTCTGAATTTCACCCCCTCTCTTCCTCCCAGCGTGTTCCCCTTCATGAGGCGTCAGCGTCACTCCAGCCCCTCGCCGGCTCAGGCCACGCCCCCGGCTCAGGCCACGGCCACGGCAGAGGAGGGGGCGGGGCCAGCAGGGGCCAACTCTGCAGCCGGATCCCACGCCTGACGGAGACCCGGCCACTGCACTCTCCTCTGTCTCTGTTGGTCACCATAGCAACCCTCCCAGAGCTCTCCTGTGCTTTAGTTGTGCTCGTGTGTCAGAGCCTGACCTTCGTAAGCAGAAATAGAGTTCCGGCGTCAAGTCTCCTGGAGGGGGGGTTCTGGTCTTTAGGACCTTCTCCACATGATCAAACTACGGAAGAGTGTTAGGGCCAGGCAGGAGAAAAATACAAATAATATTTTAGAGGAGGAAGATT
Source organism: Cololabis saira (assembly GCF_033807715.1). Lineage (NCBI taxonomy): Eukaryota > Metazoa > Chordata > Actinopteri > Beloniformes > Belonidae > Cololabis > Cololabis saira. The sequence continues at coordinate 42,827,237 of NC_084596.1, read as the reverse complement.
TTTTTTTCATTATGCACTTCAAGAAAAAAGTCGAGATTAATGTTGGTTCTGTTTTAGGACTAGATGAAACAATCCCTTAAATGAACATATACGGTGAGACATGAGTTGTGACGGTGCATCCATCAGAGTGGCTTGCGATGGTGTATGAGGAGAAAAAAGTCGAAATGTCGAGCAAAAAGTCAAAATGTCGAGATTAATGTTGAAGAACAATCTCGAGAAAAAAGTCGAAATGTTGAGAAAAAAGTCAAAATGTTGAGCTTAATGTTGAAGTACAATTTCGAGAAAAAAGTCGAAATTTTGAGAAAAAAGTCAAAATTTCGACTTTATTCTTGAAATTGTATTTCAACATTAATCTCGACATTTTGACTTTTTTCTCGAAGTGCATAATAAAAAAAAACCTTCCCTTCTCAAATATTTTTTCTCCTGCCTGGCCCTAATACTCTTCCGTATCAATCCCATCCGATGGCATGAGTAGAACGTTTGTTCCTTGTGAGCATGTTTTTGTGGGGATGTTTTGGAGGGAAAGACATTGAGCTTCAGCGTCATGGTCCTCCCTGTCCCCCCCAGAGCTGCACACCTGATTGTTGTCGCCGTTAGTTTTGCTCGAGCATGTTTCATCCCAATAAAGTGTAATAACAGCAGATGGTGTTGCGTTGAACCCTTTCTACTCCTTCAGAGAAGGCCTAAAAAAAATTAAAATAATAATAAATGTAATAATAATAATGATGATGATAATAATAAAGTATTCAATGAAAAAAATATAATTTAATTTAATACAATATATTTAACAGATTTTCTCTCATCTATGTTCTAAAATTAAGTTTCCTGTCAAGTTCAAGTCCTGAAAACCTGTTATCCAATCAGAATGGTCTGTCTCTATTAAGGCCCGGGTTAGCTGCTCCTTCATTGGTTAGGACTTGAGTGATGGGCAAATCCACCAATCACGGTTTGATTTCAAGTGGGCGGGAATAAAACAAAAGCTTGTAGGCCTTCATGAAGTCCCAACATCAAATCTCTGCAGAGTGGTGAGAGCGGTTGAGAGACGGAGTTAAATGGCGGAGGACGAGAGTGACAATTCATTGTACCGTTGCTTTTTTCTGCGATGGTTTCTTTACTCTGTGATGAGGTGAAGGCCCGGCGTCGTGCTGACGGTTCACCACTGGTAAAACCCCTCATGAAGGTCCCGTTAGCCAACATGTTACCTGCCCCTGGTCATCACTGAACAATAAGAGATCTGCTGTTTCTGTCCTGGTTTGTTTAGTGAACCACTTAGTTCTAGGGACAGCTCAATATTCCGGTTACTGAAACATTGGGAATATTCCGTTTCCATGCGTGAGCAAACAGGGTTATCCCTGTTTACATGGTAATTAATCATTTGGGATATCTGGATCAAACCAGCGACGCACGGAGAACATCATGATGTAATTCCCGTCATTTCTGCTTCTTCTTCCTGTGTCCAAATCCAAAACAACAACAATAACGGTACTTTCTACCGTCTACAAATGCAGAAATGTTCATATCCTTCATTACATTTATGAAGTGATTAGTGTCCTCCTGGTCTTGCATTTCTCCATGTTTATAAGAACTTCCTGGACTCAAAAGACAAGGGGTCCGTTTCACAAAGCAGGTTCAACAAACTCTGAGTCTAATCCTGAACTCTTATGGCACTTTTCCACTAGTACCACCTCAGCTCGGTTCTCCCCGCCACGGCCCCGTCTTGCGCTTTTGCACTAGGGGCTGAGACGGGTAGAGCCGCTCCAAGCAGATACTATTTCTGTAAACATTTCAGCGAGGTTCTAACCGGGCTGAGCCGGGACTATTTCTGACGTCACCACCCTCCACGCCACTGATTGGTCGGGGGGCGGGGCCGGTAGACGTTTGAATCAGGAAGCGGGAGTCAGCGCGAGAGCGACCCGCGGCTCGCAGCGATTTTATTATAAAGCGCAAAACGTCTGTTTGGTGATCCAACTCTGAGGTGCAGATGTTCATAAACCTGGTGGCTGAGGAGAGAATTAAAAAAGGGATGTAGACGGGCTGTTTTACTCTCAGCCGCTCGCGGCTCCAGCTGATTTCTGATCAGCACCGACATGAACAAAGCGGTTGCGCAATCGAGTACGTCACAGCAGCTTCACCCCAACCTGCCCACTTCTCCCCTGGGGGTGGAAAAACAAACGGGGACAAAACGGGTAAAGGCGGGTAGAGGCGTGAAGAGCTGGCAACCGGCGACAACAAAAGATCCACATACTTTTTCTCTTTTTTTTTTTAAACTTTATTCAACATTTCAATTTATAAAATCCCTTTGAGGAAACGTTAGTTTCTGAAGATCCACATAATTCACACCAATGGAGTTAGAAGTGTTAATACGTGCGTATGGCGAGTATGAGAGCATAGCATTTAGATCAGGGCCGTCAATTGGGTACGGCAGCTGCCACACCTCAGCTTCAGGGGAAAATGTAAATGTTTTTTCTTTTCAATACATTTATGGAATTATTTGTATTGATTTATCCTATTACTTAATACATATAAAATAACACAAATGCATATCAGATCAACATGATGGATTTCACTAGGTATTATCTTTCCCAACACTTAGCCCGCCCGCCCCCCCCCCCCCCGGTGGTCGGTCGCTATCAATCTGGTTTTTGGCTCTGCAGTGTTACTAACTTACAAAAATGAAAAGGAAGCAGACAACCACGCAATAAAAAAAAAAAAGAAAGAAGGCAAGTGATGGTTCCAATGTTGCCCCAGCAGCAGCAGATATTAACGAGGCTGTTAGCCACTGATGGATTACAGTAATTATGCAAGTTCATTTTAAGGTCAAGATCCCCCTACCCTCTTATAAATCTGTTTAAGGGAAATATTTGACTTTTTTTTACTCTCCCTCTCCTTTTTGCATTTGGACTTTAACTGTTTGAAGTTAAACTGGGATGTCCCTGTGATATTGTTGCACTGACATAGTGAATAAAGTGAACAGAATGAGTTAAATTGCGTTTGTTAGATACGCTTTTTCTGCTCTCTAACTCTGCCACTTACTGTCCATGGTGCAGAAAACGGATGTGTATTGCGTAAAGGCCCATTGGCTGAATTGACGCCACTGAGGGAGGAGACAGAGAGAAACTCAGGCTTTATTGAAGTAAACCTGCTAGCGAGCAGGTTAGGTTCAGAGCGTCTGTTACTACGGTAACTTGGTGAAACAGGCTAGAGTTACTCCTCTTTCTCTGGTTTGAGTTACCTCCCTTTGTGAAACGGAAAACTCAGAGTTTCCCTCATTTCAGGGTTAACAGACTTTTCACTAAACCTGCTTTGTGAAACGGACCCCTGGATTCCTTGCGAAAAGAACATGTGCAGAAAACAAATTCCTGTTCCGTTTGATGGGGATATTCCGTCTGGCGTTTACATGACCCAATATTCGGGTTAGAAAAGGAGGAACCCAGGGCTCATAATCAGGTTTTTAAAAACCGGAATATGAGCAAATTCCGGTTATTCAAAGGGGTTATTGGTGTTTACATGCCCGTGCAAAACCGGGTTATTGCTAATTTTCTGGTTAGAAAAGGGTTATTGATGCATGTAAACGTAATCATTGACCCTCGTTTCCCAGCCCAACCAACAACAGAAGAATGCTAAATAACATCAGCAAAGTGATCATTTTAGGCCAAAGACTCCCCAAAGTGTCTGTGCTGCAGAGGCCACGCTTCTGTCTCCTGGTTCAATCATTGTTTTTACTGCATTTATCAAACCTCACATGTTTGAAATGACAAAAAGGAGCAAGACTTAGATTTTCAGCATGGAATTGTGATGCTTTAGTGATGAAACCATTGCTGTAGCTAGATGTTGGGATCTAAATGCTGATGTATGAGCGGTGATCAGCTTAGCGTGTACTTCTCTTCCCCCCTGGGGTTTAGTCTGAGTGCCCCCCCCCCTCCAGTCCTGCCACACCGGCGCCCCCCGCTGGCAGCACCGGGTCAAACACCTGAACATTTGCAGTATTCTGCAAGGAAAACGGTTCAGCCACAGGAGAAAAGAGTCGGGATCATTTGGGTTTTTAAACCTGCTTTCTGAAGTGGCAACAGATGTAAAGAAAAGCTATTTTTTCCACCAGCTTTTGCACCGCAGCAAAGGTTAAGCTGGGTGATGTGTGATGTGTGAGCTTTAAAAAGCCTCACATTTACTAATGGAAGGGAAACGCTGAACACGTTCAGATTGGTGCGTTTCAACACAACCTCTTCCATATTTGAGGATTACCGTAATCTGCTTTTCTCCCCGGCCCGGCCTGTAGACCCCGTCCCCGTAGGCCCCGTCCCTGACCCCCTCCCGGCTTTGTAGGCCCCCGCTCTGGTGTGAAAGTGACCGTTTTAAAAGTGCACCCACATCCCTCTTACATAAATGTTAAAAAAAAAATAAAAAACCAAGATATTAAGAAGATTCAAATGCATATATATATGCTTTAAGTTTGACCAAACTTGGCATTAACCATTAATATATATGGCTCAACAGCGCCCCCTAGAAAACTAGAAAAAAATAAATAATATTAAAGCTGCAAGCACCCTTGTGCACATTCAGGCTGCAGTGGAAGCTTGTATGACTTGATGTAGATTCTTCAGGACATTTAGTGGATGACACCAGCCACGACTCTTTATGTCAAACTATTCAAAAGTTATGGCAGAAAGTTGGAACTATCAGATATGGACCAATCAGATGAGGGGTGGGCACGCTTTTTGGCGTCTATCGTTGCCACGGTAACGCTTTTGACTGAGAAAAGTAATGCGCGTCGTCGCAGGATGGAGACGCACATTTTGATGTATAACACACCTGGGTTCACGTTACGGTTCGGGCCGTATTAACGGCCGAAGGAATGGCATAAATTTCGCCAAAATGACACGATTAATTCAAAATGGCCGACTTCCTGTTGGGTTTCGGCCATGGCACCAAGACACTTTTCTTTAAGTTGCGACATGATACAAGTGTTTACTGATTTTCGTGCATGTATGTCAAACCGTATTGTGGGGCTTGAGGCACAAAGTTTTCTAGGGGGCGCTGTTGAGCCATTAGGCCACGCCCATTAATGCAAACCATGAAATATCACATTTTCCGCCAGGCCTGGCTTGGTGCAAAATGTGGTGACTTTTGGGGCACGTTTAGGGGGAAAAAAGGCCCTTATTTCATCAGAAAAATACAAAAAAGAAAGAAAGAAGGAAAATTCCTACAGATACAATAGGGCCTTCGCACTGTCAGTGCTCTGGCCCTAATAAGTGGATCCACATCCCTCTTACATATAAGTTTAAAAAAAACTAAACATTTAAGAGATTAAGAAGATTAAAATGCATATATATGCTTTAAGTTTTACCAAACTTGGTATAAACCATTAATATATATGCAGACAAGGTTAAAAAATAAATAAAATAAAAAAATACATCCACATCCCTCTTACATATATGTTTAAAAAAAAAAAAGATTAAAATGCATATACCAAACTCGGTATTAACCGGCAATTTATATGCAGACAAGGTTAAAAAAAATAAAATAAAAAAGTGCGTCCACATCAGCAAAGACAACAAACGTGATCATTTCTGCTGATACGACTGCTTTATTCTAGAGGCTAAATACTGGGTTGACATTTAGCAGATTTACAATAAACTGGAGGTAAAAATCACATCTTTTTATTTTTTATGACAACAGCAATCACCTGATGTTACATCTTTATACTCCAATGATTCCCCCCCCTAAAACTTAAACATGAATAACTCATAATCTTAAACATGAAGACACAACATCTTAACAAGAAAAGGAAGGCTGTGCGAGTGGCTGGTGCTCATGTGCAGAAATCCCAGGGGAAGATCCGGCCGGCACGCAACGCAGGAAACCTCAGTGCACGTCAGTGTGGGGTTGGTGGTGGAGGAGGTGGTGGTGGAGGGTTCAGCAGCTCCAGCGGTGCACGAGGACTCTCACACTCATTCACTACATGCAGTGCACCTGCCGGAGCAGAGGAGGCACTAGACTGGAGCACTGGTTTACATTCGCTGAGGGTGGAGTCCCACGCAGGGCAGGAGACGTCAGAGAAGTACGGAACAGTGTTAGGGCCATGCAGGAGAAAAACATGTTTGAGAGGGGAAGATTTTTGTTTTTATTGTGCACTTCGAGAACAAAGTTGAAACGTCGAGAAAAAAGTCAAAATGTCGAGATTAATGTTTAAGTACAATTTCAAGAAAAAAGTCAAAATGTCGAGGAAAAAGTCAAAATGTCGAGATTAATGTTGAAGTACAATTTCGAGAAAAAAGTCAAAATGTTGAGAAAAAAGTCGAAATGTCGATATTAATGTTGAAATACAATTTCAAGAATAAAGTTGAAATTTCGAGAATAAAGTTGAAATACAATTTGGTGAATAAAGTCAAAATCTCTCCTCCTCCTGTAACTGTAACTAACTAACTTAGGATGCTTTCAGACCTGTGGCCCGTTTGTTTTGTTCCGGCTCAGGGGCTAAATCGATACAGTTGTTTAGTTTTTCGTTTGTGGAGTTTGTGTCCACAAGGCAACCGTCTGTAACGGTTCAAAGCTGTTAACAAATGCCATGAACCAACTGTTCTCTGATTGGTCAGAAATGAACGCGGAAGGAGTTTCCTCTTCCGTACCCCGGGAAAAACAACAACTATGGAGCATCGTAAGCGAGTGTGGCTAGTTTGTTTCTGTGTGTTTCTGTGGTTAATCGGTTTTTGTGTGGATTCTGTTCTCACTGCAAACGAACCGCTCCAGGTCTGGAATGGAAGCGAGCCGAGAACCTAACCCTAACCTCTCCTAGGAGATCCCGGCTCGCTTGTTTTGTCCCTTATCCAAGCGTGATTGCTGTGTTCACATTTACCAAACGATCCGATCTTTAGGGGGAAACGCTCCCCGTTTCAGAACAACTGCTCCAAACGGGACAGGTGTGAAAGCACCCTAACTTACATCCTTGGAGTGGAACGTTAAGGGTACGTTTCTGAAGTTATGCAACTGCATAATGTGTGTGCATATGTGTTTCAAATCAATATTGTCATCAAATTTTGACTTTTTTCCTCAACATTTCAACTTTTTTCCCGACATTTTTCCTCCAAGTGCATAATGAAAAAAAATCCTCCTCTAAAATATTATTTTTATTTTCTCCTGCCTGGCCCTAATACTCCTCCATAGAGCAGAGCTCCAGGATGACGGCTGGTAAAAAAGAAGAAGCCGTGGAGCTCTGCGACGCAGCCACACCAGAGGAAACACATCCCTTCAGTTTCAGGACGAGTGGGATGTGAATCTGAGCACGGACTTGATCTTCAGGGTGAGGAGCTTCACGCCATCGTATCCAAACGCAGACGCGAGGAGGAAAGTGTTCCCACCAGTTTACCACATCATAGTGAAGCATCACCACTTCAAACCAGGGAAGGCCTGGCGTTGTGAAGGCCCTACAGTAGCAAATAAGCTTCTCATCCTTCAAACGTGGAAATTCACAACATTTGAAAAGGTAGAAATTAATTTAGAAAAATCAAAAACACAACCACGAAAATGCAGAGTTTGGGACTGAGAAACCTATTCAAGCTTTTAATGGGACCAATTCAGATATTCTGAGCAAACTTTGGCAAAGAGAGCAGCTTCCTGGTTTTTAATGAGACGTCTTTCGCATATTCCTTGTTCCAGGAAGACCGCACAGCAGAGAGTAGTTTAAGGACTCTTAACATATATATTATTATATAACAGTTAAAAGGTTGACTACATTTTAAGTGGATAAAGTGGTTTAAATAGAATATATTATGGAAAACAAATCCCATTTCAGTTGTACGCTCACCTAAAAGAGAGAATATTGAGGTTTGAAAGTGCTATTCCTTATAAATATTTCAAACATTCATGTCCTACTCTGGTGAAATATACAGATAAACACAAACTCCTGGTCGCTACCTGAAAGCTCTGGGGCTTATTGCTAAGCTGTGGAGGATCAATTTGGATTCAACTGAGTCTTTGTGTGTTTTTGTATCCAAATATACAAACTATTGCACACCCGAGTAAGAAAACATTAACCTAAGAGAATATAGGTGTAACTTTACGGAAGAGTATTAGGGCCAGGCAGGAGAAAAATAAAAATAATATTTTAGAGGAGGAAGATTTTGTTTTTCATTGTGCACTTCGAGAAAAAAGTCGAAATGTCGAGAAAAAAGTCGAAATGTCAAGAATAATGTTGATGTTGATGTACAATTTCGAGAAAAAAGTTGAAATGTCGAGATTAATGTCGAACTACAATTTCAAGAAAAAAGTCAAAATTTTGTGAATAAAGTTGAAATGTTGAGAAAAAAGGCGAAATTTTGACTTTATTCTTGAAATTGTATTTCAACATTAATATCGACATTTCGACTTTTTCCTCGAAGTGCACAACAAAAAAAAATCTCCCCCTCTCAAATATTTTTTCTCCTGCATAGCCCTGATACTCTTCCGTAGTAACTTTATAAGTTTAAAATGAGCCATTTAGAGATAGGAGAGATTGTATATGTTGGTAACCCGGCAGGTCCTTCAGAGTGCTTCTTCGTACGGCTCCCGTAACAGCGTTACGTGACGGTGTAGAGCTCGTCCTTGCTGCTCTGGCAGAGCGTGTATCCGCACACGCGGGGCCTCCAGCTCCAGCTCCAGCTCCAGCTGAAGCCCCGGCTCCAGCCCGAGGCCTCCCGGTCCTTCTCCTGGGGCGGCAGCAGGAACACCACGCAGCTGGCCACCAGGATGTGCCACAGCGAGTGCGTGTAGTAGTAGTTGTCTTCCGTCTCGGCAAAGATGTACAGGCACACGCCGACGAGGGCACAGACTATCCCGGGGATCAGGTACAGGACCCAGCGCTTCCAGGAGGGCGGGTAACAACGCCGGCGCTGGACTCCTCGGTACACCTGAGAACACAAGTGAAGTGGAAGGACAATTTTTCTCTATAGTAAATAATAGTAATAATAATGAATAATCATAATAGGGCTGAAACGATTCCTCGAATAATTCGAGTAATTCGATTACAAAAAATGATCGAGGAATTTTCTCTGCCTCGAGGAATCGTTTAATTTATTTATTTATTCTTTTCGTTTAATTTCACCAGCTCAAAGCCTCGTATTACGCCCGGACCACATTTAATGCGACACACGCTGCGCCGTACATCCATGCGATGCGCACGTTAAAGGGGGGAGAAAGAGGCGGCGGGTATGTTTGGTTTTAGTAACATGCCGTGCTCAGGCAGTCTGCAATGGCCCAGACGGGAGACACATGTAGTTCAGTGCTTAACTTTTATTTTTAATCCACGCTATATTCTTCTGGTCCGTTCTCCTATTTTCCCCCTCTAAAGCCAAAATTATTGTTCCGCGTTAAATCGACGCAGAGTCTACGCCGCTCTCCGGCGAGGGCGGAGAGCGGCGGTCTGGCTGGCGGTGCAGCCTCTGTTGCTACGCCGTAGCCTACGGCGTAGGGTACGCAGCGACAGCAACGTGCGTTGTTGTAACGCGGAACCATAAATCAGCCTTTACCCGGTATATAAACCTCTGTTCCCGCTACAGTTTTAACTAAAAAAAAAGGCAGAAAATGTCAGAAAAATAAAAATGTAATAAAGCTAACTGGGTAGTTTTCATTTCATTTTATCTCTGTAGTCATTCATGGATAAAACAAGCAGCACTGGTGTCTAATGTGCTCCAATACAGCAGGTGTCATAATTTTATTTTGAACACTGCCAAAACTCAAAATCTTATACTTTAACTTAAAACGTAACTACAACTTAAAATTTGCTTGACACAAATGAAAGTTCAATTGAAACACGTGGGGAAAACACCTAACATTTTAAGTTATGTCTGATATCAGGTGTAATGGCATTTTTAGGCTAGAAATAAGAACATTTCTTGGTAAGATCCTTAGTTTTTTGAGTGAAGGCAGTGAATTTGTTCAACTGGTGTAAGTTCAGGGTTTTAAATGCACAGCCATGAACCTACTGGATTATATAATTTAGTCTTAGTAATGTCAATTAACATCTAACATCTTATGTATATTTATAATTGCTCTTTAACTAAACCAATATATGTTTTATCCGATTACTCGATTAATCGATGGAATTTTCAGTAGAATACTCGATTACTAAAATATTCGATAGCTGCAGCCCTAAATCATAATAAAACAATTTTCGAAAAAATAAAATAAAATGGAAATTGTAAATTACCGTTAATATGAGTATTTCTATAAATGTGTTTTTATGTTTTTATGTCTCATTATAAAATAATGAAAAAAAAAGTTATTTAAAGCCAGGTTTTTATTTTATTTGTTATATATTAAGGAGACCGATATTTACTGCTTTTATTTTGAAGGCGTTTCGCCGAGATGTTGTAAACATCCGGCGCTTCGGACTTTAACGGTAAAAGTTTAACGGCAGTAGAAAGTAGAAAATTCCTACAGATACACTGTAAGAGCTCGGGCCCTAATAAAAAAAGATTTAGCCCTGAAGCGCAGGAGTGGTTTCCCAGCTCACCCAGGTGACGACCATCAGCAGGATGGCACAGAGGACGGGGCCCAGCAGGTTCCACAGGCCCTTGCGGTCCAGCTGCATGGACATGGCTATCAGCAGAGCCCCGAGCACAAACAGAGTCTGCAACGCACAAGAGAAACCACGTTAAAGCTGGGACGGCTTTCTGGAGTCAACAGAATTAGAAAAAACTGGAGTTAAAAGCGTACGTATTTGGCGACGTCCCAGATCCGAGCCATGCACAGGATGGTGACCCAGATGGAGCAGATCGAGCCCAGGAAGTCGCAGTACTGCAGGGTATCGTAGTCCATGATGCACATGACCGCGACGCCTGGCTGGTCACACGCATGGTAGAACTGCATGGAGAGGATGAGAAGTGGAGGATTCGTGGGGAGCGTTGCACTTTCCAGCTTTAGTTTGACGTTTTTATGGATCAGGACACAAGTAAACAACTTCTGGGGCTGATTTTAAAAAGCTAAATTAATTACACACGGATTCCTTCCGCAAACAACGAAAGGGTAAGTAGCAGTTAATAGCCGCTGATAAGAAACACTTTGTTAACTGGTAGATTTAATGAAGTGTGCTGACACAATGCCAAGGAGGAAAAACATCAGCAATGTTCTTGGAGAAGCAGGTGTTGCGCTGCAAAAACTAAAAATCTTATCAAGAATATTTGTCTTATTTCTAGTTAAAATGTCTCATTTTTAGTCAAAAAAAAATCTCATTACACTTAAAACAAGACTCATCACTGGAAAAAACAACAATTTTCACCTGTTTCAAGTAGATTTTCACTTAAAATAAGTAGAAAAATCTGCCAGTGCAACAAGATTTTTTTGCTTGTAATGAGAAGATAAATCTTGTCCCACTGGCAGATTTTTCTACTTTTTTCAAGTGAAAATCTACTTGAAACAGGTGAAAATTGGCAAATAACAAGTTTTTTTTCTGGTAATGACTCTTGTTTTAAGTGTAATGAGATTTTTTGACTAAAAATTTGACATTTTAACTAGAAATAAGACAAATATTGGTAAGTTTTTGCAGTGTGCTTCCCATCATTATTGAAAGGGTTAATAGTGGAAAAAAAAGAAAGGGATTTACACGTGGAAAACATTCTAAAGAACAGTATAAGTTATCATACACAGTGGCACATTTGGCAAAAACAAAACCCAGCACATTGCACTGATCCCCAGTGTCGGGCACGGCGGTGGAGGCATGATGATTTAAACTGCAGACCCTGATTCAACCACCAACTCTTCTTCTGTGTGCCAAAGCTTCTTAGAGGCAAAGGCCATCTGTCCCACAGCTAAAGCGTGGCCAAAATTAGATCCTGCACCCAAACAGAGCACAGCCACGACGGAGCCGCTCTGAAAGAAAGGACCTGAGGGGAGGCAGTGCTCCTCTCAAAGTTAAAAGGGATTTAAACGCTGTGGCAGGATCCTAAGAGAGGTGTGAATGTCTGCAAACCTCCATGGAGCTCAAACCTCCTCCAGGATGATATCAGACACTCGTAGTCAAATAAAGTTATCGCTGTTTAAGGTGGATCTACAGGCTACTGAATAATGGAGTTTACTTATACAATCCTTTTGCTCACCATGGTTACAGTACAAGAATGACATCAGAAAGGAGGTTCATAAGGGTGAGAACAGGTTTGATACAGAGAACTGTTTTTACAGAGCCATGTTTGGCGGTAACTCTATACCAGTTCATATTTCTCATGTAGGCAGCAAAGATTGGTTTAAGATTCAGTTGAAACAATATCTTTTAAAATGAAATGAATTATGATTTGACATTTGGAAGGAACAGAATGAAGTTTGAATAGAATTACAGGTAGTATAAACCCTATCACAATAAAGGTGAAAAGTGGTCAAGAATTCTAAGATAACGTCATTTTAGGCAGGTATTGTTTGTGACTGAGGGAGTTGTGTCTATTATTGTTTTGTTTGTCATGTATAATGTATGTCTGTTATGTATTAAGTTAGGTATTTTGGTTGATGAGAAATTGAATTGGAAAAAACATATAAACTTCATTCATAATAAAACTGTGAAGTCATTGGGAATCATCAGCAAACTGCGAAATCTCGTTAATATTTCTTGCTTATTAACTCTGTATTATTCTATGATTTATCCTTATTTGATTTATGGTAATATTGTTTGGGCAAATACATACCCTTCCAGTCTTCATCAACTTTATTTAATGCAAAAACGATTTGTAAGACTGGCAACTTTTTCTTTTTTTTTTTATATTTTTATCCCGGTTTTTTTCCCATTTTTACCACCCCGTGCTCCTACCTACTGACAGTCCTGGGCATTGCCATCCTCTACCAACCCCGGGAGGGCCCTGCACTGAGCTCAGGTCTCCTCCTTAACCTGAGGAGTGAGCAGGCCGCATCTTTTCACCAGACAGGGTGGGGTTTCTCCGGCCGGACGTAGCGCGTGGAAGGATCACGTTATTCCGGCCGGATCCTCCCCACCCCATCTGGCGCCCCGGTTGGCCAGAGGGGGCATGTGTAGCCCAGGACTGTGTGCATGTTTTTGTGAGGGTAGCTCCCATTAGCTACCCAAGGGAACACGGGGAGAACATGCAAACTCCACACAGAAAGATCCTTTCGCCAACCCCACCCATGGTGTGGGCACTGAAGTCATGGGGGAACTAACACGCACTTCAGCGCCCACAGCGTCCCCCGGTGGGAATCGAACCCAGGACCTTCTTGCTGTGAGACCGCTGCACTACCAGCTGCGCCACCGTGCCCCCCAGACTGGCAACTTTTTCTAACTCTACGGAAACCTCTACTCCTTTGTTCAGAAAACTCAAACTTCTTTCAGTATATGACATAAATATTCATCAGATATGTGTGTTTTTATACAAACACATGTTTTTGCCTTTTTCTTTACCACTATCGTTTAGTAATTTTTTCACTTATAATTCTCAAATACATTCATATAATACTAGACAGGTTAATCATTTTCATCCTCCTTTTTATAAAACTAAACACAGCCAGTTTTCCCTCAGATATCGCGGTGTACAGATATGGAACTCTTAATCTCACATTATCAAAAGCTCTGCTTCTCTAGAGATTTTTAAAAGAAATGTATCATCTCATTTAATTCACATTTAAAAAATGTCACAAGTTTTCTTTGTTTTTTTTTTTTGTTTTTTGTTTTTTTGTGTGTTGATGATCTGTAACTATGTAGTCAAACCTTCTTTGTTTTTGTTTATAGTCTTCGTCTTGTTGTTTTTGTTTTTTTGTAATTACTGTTTTACTTCCTAAATTGAGGGGAGGTCTGTTGCATAAGCCTGTTGGCTTTTTGACCTCTCCTGTCACATTTGTTTTACTATTTTGATTGCAAGTGTTAATTTTATTGTGTGCAAACTAATAAAATAAAAAAAATAAATAAAAATTTGTGTGTTGTGTGTATGTCGGACCCCAGGAAGGATAGCTAATGCTGTTGCTAAATAAAACAAAGGTCTACGGTTTCCTCTTCTACACCTGAATGTGGCACAAAGAGCACCAGCTCCTGCGTTCACTGTTGTGTGCAGGTCCCAGAGAGAGTTTCTAGTCTTTACCGTGGAGAAGAACATGGTGAACAGGTAAACGGAGGCCTCAGTGATGTAGAAGCGGTGGACGGCCACCACGATGGCCGGCAGGAAGGACAGGTTGCTGAGCGTGAGCAGCAGCGTGGACGTCAGCTGGCGCCTGAAGGACTGAGCCGTGGAGTCGTCTGTGCAGCCCCAGCCGCTCCAGCCTGCACCCAGAGATCCACACAGACACCCACATGACCTTCAGATCACCCCAAACATGGACCGAGGGCCTAATAATAAGAAACACTCCATGATCTAAATCCTACATATCTACCTTTAGTCCTTGAAGATGGTATGAACCCAAGATAATCCTTTTTTTTTTTTTTTTTTTTAATTGTCGAATTCATGTCATCCATGACCCTCAAGCGTGTATTGATAATAGATGGGTGGATGGATCTTTATGCTGTTTGTGAGTACAGTAATCCCTGGTCTTCATGGGGGTTACGTTCCAAAAAGAACCCGTGATAGGTGAAATCCGAGAAGTAGCAACCTTTTTTTTTTTTTTTTAAAACCTTCCTTTTTTTTATGTCACAGCCCTGAAATGCAAAATGTGAAAAAACATGATATACGTTTCCTTTTCAAGTAATAAAGTCAGAATGGATGTAAGAATCATCCTTTCCATATTTCTCAAGCTTTTCTGGTTTAGGGATGCGTTTTTTTAAGCGTACGTCAAACCTGGGCTCAAGTGAACCTTTTGATGCTACTACTGTAGTAGTTTATAGAAGGCTGGGAGAAAAAGATGTGAAGATGTCAGCGTGTGTGTGTGTGTGTGTGTGTGTGTGTGTGTGTGTGTGTGTGTGTGTGTGTGTGTGTGTGTGTGTGTGTGTGTGTGTGTGTGTGTGTGTGTGTGTGTGTGTGTGTGTGTGTGTGTGTGTGTGTGTGTGTCGTACCGGCCTTGCAGACACAGGCGGCGTACAGGTAGGTGTAGGATCTCAGCAGTCTACATTCCCCGTACGTCCCGCAGTCCTCCACGCAGGCGCTGATGAAAACCTCCGGCACCACCGGCACCACCGACACGTTGCTGCAGTCGCTTCTGCAGGAACACGACACACCGACTCCTAACCATGAGCCATGCAGGGCTGTTTAGTTTACTTGTTTATTTGTGAGGATCCCCATTAGCTATGCCCTTAAACACAGCTACAGTAGTCTTACTGGGGTCCACATTAAAAAACAATACAGTTAAAACATACATACCTTGTCTGAACAAACGAAAACCACAAAGCTTTAAAACATACAGTTAAAAACAAGACATAAAGAAAATAAAATAACACGACAAACCTACATTAAACTTTACCGTACATGTAAATCATTATCTTAAAGCAAAAAAAAAAAACATACATAAAACATTCCAATATACAGTAAAACATCATCTAAGCCATGAAAATCAGATCAAAAATACACCCTACATACGATATTCCAAGGTATTCCAAGGCTTAATTTGCTTTTTGAATATTGATGTCTGTGTTAATTTAGTCATATAGTGGTAAAGAATTCCATGATTTCATTGATCTATATTCTACTGTCTGCTTCGGAAAATTAGTGTTTGGCTGAGGAAGTGAAAACCGGCCCATTGTTTCCTGTCTAGTGGCGTAAGGATATGACTCTAGATGGTGTCTTAACTAATTGTACTGATATACCGTATTTTCGCGACCATTCGGTGCGCCGTGTGGAAAGGCGCACCCTCAGTTTTTTGTGTCATTTTTGGATTTAAAACACACACACATAAGGCGCACCGACCGAAAAGGCGCCGTCAACACACACATGGAGCGCCGCCACAACACACACATGCGCGCGCGCGCGCACACAACACACACAAATAGAGCAGAAAAAAAATTATTTTTAAATAAAGCAGGAGCAAAACTTAGTTTGATTGTACTTTACTTCCTGTAGACCTGAGGTCTGCTCCAACTGTCAAGCTCCTTTAAATCAGGGTTAAAAACATTACCGTTTACTCAAGCGTAATCCTAAATTAAATTTACCTGCTGTATTCTACTGCCCTTGTTTTTAATAGCTTGTGCTTTTTATTATTTTACTTCTTTTCTTATCATCCTATTCTTAATTTTTTATTTACTGTCTGATTATGTCTTGCCGCTTTTAATGTTAATGTAAAGCACTTAATTGAATTACCTTGTGTTGAATTGTGCTATATAAATACATTTGCCTTGCCTTGCCTGAAGTTATTACATTAATCAAACCCATCCAAATCTTCATCCTCCGTTTCTGCATTCTTCTGAGCCTAATTGCGCTGAGACCGGGAGAACTGATCAGCTGCGACGGGCAGAGCCCGCAGCTCTGGCCGCGCTGCAGCCGAGTCATTTTCCTGCCGTGCGGCCCCTCGGAAATGATGCCGGCTTTTGCAAAAGCCCGAACAACAGTCCAGCCCAGCAGACACGTCAACCCACGCATCTACAATCCTTCAACAGTAAACGACGGAGCCCGCCGACTGAGCGGCAGCCGAGGCGTCGGCGGTTCCTCCAGCCTTCGGCCCGCCTCTGCGGCGCAGCTCCCCCCGGGAGCCGCGTCTCCTTCTCGGTAGGGAGACAGAGTCTCCCCGTCCGCTCCAGGTGTCCCGCCACGGAGCCGCCGCCGGGCAATCACGGCAATTCACGCGCCCCTTCCCCCTTTAACGTTCTCATGGTGGCCTCAATTACGTCCGCCTTATGGATCCGCGTTAAGCCGACGCAGCCCTACGCCGTAGGCTCTGCGTCGGTGTAACCATAAATCAGCCTTTACCATAATACAATGGGGGCATTGTGTCATTGTGCTTGAGGCACATTTAAAAAAAATAAAAAAAAATAAGACGTTTATATGCGCCTAATGGTCGCAAAAATACGGTAATAGAGTTTTGGATTGTAGAACCTTCCATATTGAAAACAGAAGTGCAGCATTCATTCTGTCCTCAACTTTTAACCATTGTAGACAGGAGTGCAGGCTGTTAATACTGGCTGGTTGATACTGTCTGCAGAGCGACATGTAGGAGTAGGTGGGAGAGACGGGACCCTGCGTTACCTGTTGCATTCAAGTTGCAGGGTGAGGTACCATGTTGTTGACTGAGGAAAGGGCAGCCGGATCACAGCCTTAGGAACGCTGGCATTCACAACGACACCGTGCCCTCCGAACAAAGCTGTTGGGAAAGCAGACACCATTATTATAATCTCCATAAAAAAGAAGTAGCTGGAGCCTTTCAGTTAGAATTTGAACATTATGAGTTGTTATCATTACAAACTGTTCACACAGAAACTTCTCTAAAGATACACTGGGGCATTAAACATGCATCTGAATTTAACAGGAGACGACATAATCGGAGACGTGGCGGGTTCATTGCTGACGTCTAGAGTTGAATCCAGACTTAAATCCCTGGGAGACAAGAGGACGTCACTAATGTCTGTGTTTAACCTGCAGCAGGACGTGAGCTTGAGCTAAACACCTCACATCAACCACCAGGTCTCTTACATTTCAATTCAAGGAACATAAACCCGATGAGACAATAGAGAGTTCGTCAACACAAGGAAACGTGCATGTGAATTTATGCAGCAACTGTTTTTCTGAATTAACAAGTTAATTATCTCAGAATTCCAAGAAAAGTTTTAATGAAAAAAAAAAATCTGCTGTTTTTCTGAATTAACGAGATAATTAGAAAGTTCGAGAAATTCAGAAAAACAGAGCAGATTGGTTTTTTTTTTTCATTAAAACTTCTTGGAATTCTGAGATAATTATCCCGTTAATTCGGAAAAACAGAGCAGATTTTTCTTCTCTCATGTGAATGCAATACGCTTTCGTATAATTGTGCTTTTTATATTTGTCAATATTTTAACTTTAGTATATTGTTTGGGTGTAGTTTTAATATAAGCCTATATAGGCTTCTAACCACTCCTCACTCCTCATATTACTTCTTGTTGTTTTGTTTTTTGTAAAATATTTTCCTTATGTGAATTTTTTATTCTGTTTTTTGTTGTTTTTTTTCTTCATCCTTGTATTTGTGTGAAACTAAATAAAATAAATAAATTTAAAAAAAAAGAAATAACCTGGCTGTGTTGAGGTTTAACTTAAAGTTAACCACATACAACTGACACTGACTACATTTCCATGCATCAATAACCCTTTTCTAACTGGAATATTAGCAATAACCCGGTTTTGCACGGCCATGTAAACACCAATAACCCCTTTGAATAACCAGAATTTGCTCATATTCCGGTTTTTAAAAACCCCAAAATGACCCCTGGGTTACTCCTTCTCTAACCCAAATATTGGGTCATGTAAACGCCAAACGGGATTTCCCAATCAAAAAGGAACAAGAATTTGTTTTCTGCACATGTTCTTTTCTCAAGGAATCTTGGTCTTTTGAGTCCAGGATGTTCTTATAAACACGGAGAAACGCAAGACCAGGAGGAGACTAAGCACTTCATAAATGTAATGAAGGATATGAACATTTTGGCATTTGTAGACGGTAGAAAGTACCGGGATAGCCGGATTTGTAGGAACGCCAGACCAGATCAAGCTCCGCTGGAAGATGCTGAAAAAGGCGAACTACAGGGACAAGAAACAAAATGACTTCTACTGGGCCGTTCATTATCCGCCGTGTTGCTGTTGTTGTGGATTTGGATACAGGAAGAAGAAGCGGAAATGACGGGAATTGCGCCATGACGTTCTCCGTGCGTCGCTGGTTTGATCCAGATATCCCAAATGATTAATTACCATGTAAACAGGGATAACCCTGTTTGCTCACGCATGGAAACACATTATTCCTAATGTTTCAGTAACCGGAATATTGCCCTTAACCAGAATTTTGACTGCATGTAAACATAGTCACTGCTGTTAACTCCTCTGGTTGAGGATATGAAACTCATCCTTCAGGGTTTGGATGAAACTGTGGATGAAGAGAGCAGCTTCCTCCTGGTGCTGTACCTGTGCGACACGGCTGAGACTGGTTCAGTTCCAGGACTGGAGCCCAGGGAGAAAAGCAGCCAACCACCCTGCTACCGTTCCCCAAGGTTGCATTTGTCTACAAACACAAACACAGAGCACGGCGGCTTAGCGGAGTGTTAACATGCACGGGTGCAGAGACTGAGCGGGGCTCACCGTGTTGAGACTGAGCTGCAGGTTGAGGGTGCCGCCGGTGGCCTGTGGGTGCAGGGGGTAGGTGAGGAGGGTGGGGTGGGTGTCCGTGACGCTGACGTTGGGGCCGTTGACGGCCGTGTACCGGAGCGAGAGGACGTCCGTCTCCTCGTAGAGGACGGGGATGCTCCACACGCACGCTGACGGCAGCAGCGGCGCCGCCAGGGCTGCAGTCTCATTGTTAAACGCGTCTTTGAGCGGTGAGGTGGAGTTGGTCTGGCTGCTGCTGCCACGGAGCTTCTTCATACCGTCGTCTGCTTTCAGTCCCACACTTCTGGGTTTGCAGCCCACTGTGGTGAGAAGAGGGGGAGAGGACACCATGTGACTCTTGTTGCAATAACCAGGACAGTGCAACACTTTTTCTATCCTTATTATTCTTTTTACAGCAACCATATTTTCTATTTTTATCTTTTACTTTTCTCATCTTTTTATCTTTATATAGGTGTTTAGCTTTTGGGGTGTTTGATTTGTTCTTCTTCTTTATGTTTTATTTCATTCATTAAAAGAAAAACTAAACAGTTCAATATAATTACAACAAATCTCTTTCCTTGAATGAAAGGGAACAAAAAGAAGACTAAGCTTATTTTATCTGTCTCTTTTTCCTAAGAAATCAAATTTTAATTAATGTAATAAAAAACAAAACAAATTACGCAATTTAAAAAAACACTTTCCAATAAACGTAATTTAAAAAAAAACAAAAAAACAAACAAAACTACAAAAAAGTTATAAAATAACAAAATAGCTGTCGTCAAACACAGATAGTCGTATTCTTTTTTGATTCAAAGAAAAAAAAAAATCTGACAATGGTGCTAAAAAGAGAGGAAAAAAAAGAAAACCCACCTAACTTAACAATTATCATGATATTTCTTCATCAAACTGGCTTTTATTATTCTTTTAAATGTAATGTTTGATTTGCATTCTTTGGCTTCTGTATTCTGATTCTTCCATAAACTGATACCTTTTACAGAAACACAACGTTCCATTTATTTTGTCCTGAATTTAGTTCTTTTAAAGATCTCTGTTCCTTTTAAGTTATACTTATTTTCTCTATTTTCACATTTTTTATGTATATTGATTGGCAAAGTTTTCTTATGAGCTTTCCACATAATTTGCACAATTCTTTGGTTCCACTAATTCAAGAAATGTCAACAGTTTTAACTAAAGGAATAATGGATTTGGACTATATTGATTTCTACTAGAGAGAGAGAAAAAAAAAAGATTTGTAAATGACAGTGTTGTGTGTGTGAGATGGAGATGTCCATTTCCCCGAGGGAATAATAATAAAGTGGTCTGAATGTGAACGTGATTGTGCTGCAGGCGTCTGTGCTCACCCGTGTAGTCGGAGGCCACGCTGAAGGAGACGGAGCGGTTTCCCTGGCTGCTCTCCACCAGCACGGGGAGCCAGCGGTCCCAGGGAGGGCTGGCCAGAGCAGCGGAGCAGCTCGTCCCCGAGCAGTTCACCGTGATGGAGCTCATCTGCTCCGACACGGAGCCCAGCCGGAGCAGCAGCCAGCAGTCCTCCGCCTCTGCCGCCGCCGCCGCACCCCCCGCCGAGCAGTTGGACACAGAGATGACGAGGGACGAGGCGAACTCCGGCACGTACAACCTGCGGAGAACACGTTCAACTCAGTGCACTTTTATTTATTCATTTAACCAGGTCGGCCCCGTTGAGATACAATGACCTCTTTTTCAAGGGAAGCCTGGCCAAGACAGCAGCCAGAGAAACATTAAAAGTGCAACAATTAAAAACAAACACCACCAACTCACTCAATAAATAAAATACTCAACATTCAACAAGATAAATAAAAATGTTGCTAGGTTAAAACACAAGATTAAGAATTTACATTAAAACAACAACAAGAGTGAAAAGTAGCTGCTGCTAGATCCTTCATTTAAAGTTTCCAACAGTGATGAGATCCTTCAGATTTACTGTCTTCTGTAGGGAGTTCCAGGCAGCAGGTGCAGAGAACTTAAAACAATGACTACGTTTACATGCAGTCAAAATTCGGGTTATTGCTAATATTCCGGTTACTGAAACATTCGGAATATTCCGTTTACATGGTGATTAATCATTAGGATATCTGGATCAAACCAGCGACGCACGGAGAACGTGATGACGCAATTCCCATAATTTCTGCTTCTTCTTCCTGTATCCAAATTCAAAACAAATGCTGTTTCGCGCAACTTTTCGCTCACCTTCTTGTAAATCTTCTATCCCGGTACTTTCTACCGTCTACAAATGCAGAAATGTTCATATCCTTCATTACATTTATGAAGTGATTAGTCTCCTCCTGGTCTTGTGTTTCTCCGTGTTTATAAGAACTTCCTGGACTCAAAAGACCAGGATTCCTTGTGAACAGAGCATGTGCAGAAAACAAATTCCTGTTCCGTTTGATGAAGATATCCCGTTTGGCGTTTACATGACCCAATATTCAGGTTATAAAAGGAGTAACCCAGGAGTCATTTTTCAGGTTTTTAAAAACCGGAATATGAGCAAATTCGGGTTATTCAAAGGGGTTATTGGTGTTTACATGGCCGTGCAAAACCGGGTTATTGCTAAAAGGGTTGTTTTAAATTGTTTTAAAAGGGTTATTGACATGTAAACGCAGTCAGTGTTTACCTAGTTTGGAATGCACCTTTGGTACGTTTAGCAGATATAAATCATTGGAATGTAAGCAGTAATTGCTGTGGGTTCTGGAAATGTAGTTGCATAAATAATGTGGGAGTAGACCAAGGATTGCTTTCTAGATAAAACTGTACCGGTGGATGAGACGGCACGTCTTCAGAGACAGCCATTCAGCTCTATCATATAAGGCGCAGTGGAGAGTGAGGGCTCTGCAACCAGTGATGAACCTTAAGGCACCACGGTTCACTGAAACCAGAGACTGCAAACAATTCGAGTCCACTTGTTGCACTCTGGCTCCTCTGAAGAACATGTGCCGAGAAACAAACAAACTTAAAACACAGGATTGCACAAACGTTCCTTACTTAAGGCGGGCAGGTCTGTCGGGAGCGGCAGTCTGGGTCAGGAATGTGCCCTGCTGTAAAACCGGTGTGTCCACCGCCCTCCTGACTGACAGCTGAGGCTGGAAGAAATACGAGCAGGATGGAAAGCCCTGACAGACACAAAGACACGGTTAATATCCGTACTGTAGATGCGCTGGTGCAGACTTCTCTTCATGCAAATTAATCCTGTTTTACGACCTCAAATCAGCAAAAGCTGGAATAATATCATAATTATGACAAATTAAATCAATTCAAAACGCCTACAGTGATTCATAATTTTTAAATTTGCTTATGTCTATTTGCGGACAGTATGAACCCAAACTATTTCATGTTTCTTTTTCGCCAACTTTGTTTCATTTGGTTATTTACATCCTTTTTTGTACTTCAGGCCAAAAAAGTTACCACTTTGTTAAGTTCCCAGTACGTCACAAAAGTCTTAAAAAGTAATTCTAGTGTTGAGGACATGACATGATAAAAGTTTCAACTGTTATTTTGTACCATTCTTCCTGCCAACACACACACGCCTGACCTGTCCATCACCCCAGAAACATTTTTGTTTTAATCATTTCAGTTAGTTTGTCGTTTGTTAACAAAATGGAGATCCTCTGCCTTGACTCAAGCTTTCAACCCATATTATATTACAATCACCTGCTGATGCCTATTTCTCAACCTGATTTACTTGCGCTCCATGTTTATATATGAAATACATGAAAAACTGACATAAAAAAACTCTACCTTGGGCTGATATCATCTGCATTTTTTTAAATTTGCATATCTCTTAAATTTTTTTTAGACTTGGGATGGTGGAAGGTCAGAAAAAAAACAACCTGTAAAACCAAAGTAAACAAACTTAAACATATAAAAATAGATAGAGTTTGAGAAGCCTCCTTCCCCTCCCGATGTTGCCTAACAAGACTTCAACAGCTGAGCTCAAGAATGAGTTATGAGCAGGTAAAGTACAACGCGATCCACCTGCTCCACATTCCAGCTCTGCAGCCTCTTCAGGTTGTGGAAAATAGACATTTTTCTAACCAAGCCACAACTGGAACAATGAAAAAGCTTCTTCGCTCGTCAATACAAATAATTTTCTTTTTAAGCACAGAAACATTGGAAAATGCAGGGTACAAAAATGAAATAGCTAGTGTGAAATCTTCCTTAGAGATGAGGCCGAGTGCAGCTGGATCAGGAAAATTATGACAGCAACAACAAAAACTGAGTAGCAGCCAGTGTTGTGCATGAACAAGTTCAAATGAACAAGTTCATTTCAGTGAGAACGTTGAACTGAACGCAACATATTTGCAAATAAAGAACTTGAACGTGAACTTGTTCATTCTGCAGATCACGAACTGGAATTTGAACTGTTCAGATTATGTGAGTTTCAGCTTCAGTGTTTACGTCCAATTATTACGGAATAATCCTCCTTCAACTTCAAAGTTGAAACGTCATGTCACAGAGTTAAAGCATCCGTGTGAGAAAATATCTGCAAGTCCTTGACAATCAAACAAAGTGATCAGGAAAGACCAAGAAGACCCAACAGCCCCAAACGACCCCAGTCCCACTGCTGCACCTTCAGGGGGAGGATTTACCAGAAACAGGTACAGTAGATAAACTGATAATGGACTACATTGTTGGAGATTTACAGCCTCAGTAAAGTTGAAAAGCCACTAGGACAAAACATGATTGTTTACAGTGAACAGTTTTAGGATAGGGGGGCGTTTCATTCGTACTTCTCACCTAAAAATATTGAAATTAACTGAATTTGAACTAGTTCAAAGTGAAAATGGTGAACTATGAATGTGAATTATTCATTTTTAAACTATGTGAACGGAACTTTGAACTAGTTCATGAGAAGTAGGAACTTGCCCCATACGGACCTTCTGCTCTATACGGCCGTCGTCCTCAGGCAGGTGAGCGGCGACGAACCAGTCGCCTGGCGCCGGGTCGCTGAGGTTAAAGGTGGTGGAGCTCTGTGAGACCACTGGGAGAGTCAGAGACAGGGACGGGCTCCACAGCGTCGCGTTGGGAAACACCAAACCTGTTGGGTTTATCACTGGAGGGGCACCCCACCGAATGTGGCTAAAAAAAAAAAGAAAAGAAAAAAAGGAATTTTATTTATTTAACACATCTTGAAAAGTCAGTAATAGAATTACCATAAAAAAAACAATAGACAGCATATATGCAAGGAGGTCTAAAAAACCCTCTAGGGGCTTGACAGAGGACTTCCTTAAATGAGCATAAAAATTGACATTTTCATGGACATAAATGCAAATCACACACACCACACACACACATACATACACCCCCACGCACAGAACGCTCACACACTGCACACTCGAAGAAAAGAAAAAAGCACATACCTGAAAAAAAGACAAAGGAAAGACAGAAAAACTATAATACTGTATAAAAAATTTGGAAAAAAGACAAATGTGAGTAAGTAGAAGTTTACATCATATTATTAAGCTATTGATATAGCAAAGAATGGTTCACAGATTTTTTTAATAATTCATGAGAAAGTTTGACAAGGTGGGGAGGAAGTGAATTCCATATCTTGGAACCTCTTGAGAGATCTTGAGATGAAATAGTTTGCGATTGTGGGGGCCGAAGCTGGGAGGCTTTACGGGTTGAATAATTATGAAATTCATTGTTTGGGGAAAAGAAATTGTGAAAAAAGTTAGGAAGAGTTTTATTTAAAGAACCATGTTGAGAGGGGGGGAAAAAAAAAAAAAAAAAAAAAAAAGTACAAGTTAAAAAAGACAGAAAACCCCAGAAGAGAGGTGAAGAGACAGAAAGGTTGTGAGGAGAGTCATGGTTGGGACAGCGCCTGCATGCTGTCATGGTGACAGATCCGTGTCTTACATGGTGACGTTGTGCTGCCCACAGTGGAAGCTGTGGCCCTTGGTCACGGTGAACAGCCAGCGCGCCACGGCCGTCTCCTCCGGGATGTGGAACCTCTGCAGCCGGACGTTGCCATACCAACCGTACTTTGATAACTTCTGAGCGGGCTTGGAGGAGAGCTCTGCCACGAAAGTCGGTTCTCCGTCTAAAGATACAGATAAAGGCTTTGGTTGTTAAAATGTACAAGACTGTATCTAATTAATGTTGACGAGTTAGCAACAAATAAAACAGAAGGCAGAAAAACAAACATGAACTAACTGAAATCCTCTTTATTTTCAGTTGTTATGCCTCGTATGTGCAGTCAGTCTGCTAAGCCTGTGTTGAAAAAAAAAATAGATTTTCTGATTCTAAATCGATTCTCATTTTAATTCCTAAAAATCGAGTTATATGTCTAAAGATCGATTTTTTTTCATCATTACATGACAACTTTTGGTATTTTTTTTGTTTATGCCCAAAAAAGGAATGTTTTGTTGGACACGAGAATAACTAATGCCATATTTTTTTATTTTTTTTTTTACACATCTGTTTTCTGCCCTGGATGTGTTTGGTAATTCTGCCACACGATGTTTCTGAAAGCAGTTCTATCAGCATTCTGGGAGCTGATTGGTCCTTACAGCATCATTAGCTGCAATACTTGCTGTTGAATCTCAATATAATACTAGTAGTAATATGTTGCATAACTACAGTCATATAATTCATGCAACAGCTCAAAAAACATTTTTAATAACACTAACCCAAATCAATATCGGAATCGTGATAATCGATTCTGAATCTTAAGAATCGGAATCGAATTGATTCTTGACATTTGAATGGATCCCCAGCCCTAATCCAGGTGCTGTCCCTGCCATGACTCCTCACAACCTTTCTGTCTACAAGGTCCTGCTAATCAGAACCACTGGTGTTGCAGGAAATAAACACCTGAAGCAAAGTGTTCAGTCACATGGACACAAGACCTAGTGGGTCTCTTGGGTATTTAATAACTTGTTTGACTGTTAACAGAGTAACTCTACTGATAATATTGCGCAAAATGACAAGAAATTGGATTTTAGGAATGTTTTGCATATGACGAAGTGTGCCATTCAATATGTCCCTTATACTGAAACATTCAGCATTTAAACATTCAAAATGAAAATAATATCTTATTGGGGGAATAGTGGTTTTCTCGATGGACCCTCGACGGATTTTTTTGTTTTGTTTTTTATTATTCGCATACCAACATTATATCTCTACTGCGATCCATTTTTCTTTTTCTTGCAAACAGAAAAAAGAACAAAACCATAAACATGGGGTGTTTTCATTAAGAGAAAAAAAAAAAAACTTTATGTAAAAGACAAATGGGTAAATTAAATACATCTCAAACAAAAGCAGGACGTCTCAGGGAAATATAACTTTTCCAATCTTCCCAGATTGCTTCAAATTTGGATTGTTGCAGCCTCTTAGAGAACGTTATCCTCTCCATTACAAAGATATCGTAAATGATGTCGCACCAATCATCTAATGAAGGAGCGTCTGGCTCAAGCCACTTCCTGGTAACAGCTTTTCACGCAGCTACACTTAGCAAACCAAACAGGTATCTTCATTCCACAACTAAAGATACAGAGTGCGCAAACCCAAAAAGAAGTTGGTCCCAGTTAAAAGCAACATCTGACCCAAAAATCATCACTAACTCTGAATGGATTTCACGCCAGAAAGCATTTACTTTTGGACAGGCCCAGAACAAGTGGTGGTGGTTGTTCCTCCTGGAGCCACGTCACCTCCAGCTGGAGGAGCCTGGATGGTGACGGCTCTGAGCAGGTGGAATAAAAGATCTGATTAGAGACTTCCAGCCAAAAGATCTCCAGGAAGTTGACTGTGATATTCTCCATTGGAATTCACAGTATTTTATCCAAACATCCTCTGAGAGGCAACTGTTGGTTTCCCTGTCCCATTTTGATTAGATTTTTATTTTGTACATGTAAAAAAACAACAATTAAAGAGAAGATAAGAATACCAAAACAAAGAATTTCACTTTAACACTTAATATCTTAATTTACATGTGCAAAAAGGAGTAGGAAGAAGTGTAAACGTATTTAATCCTACCCCCATTCACTAATCGTTTATTAACACGTATTTATAATAACTAACTACGGTATTCTATAGTTATACTACTATAGTTATTATACTCACTGACTTACCTATACATACATACATACACATAGTTGAATATTTCTATATATTTGTACACACACGCCCATATAAATATTTATATAAATATACTTATTTACACCATACTACCATACTACCTATAAATATATATATATATATATATATTAACTCCATCTGCTCTAGATATCTATGTATATCTACTTACACACGCATTCACACATATACATTTTAACTTAACATAAGTATCAACTGTTTTAGCCTGTAAAGTCTAGAGATGACTTTAAGCCCTGAATCATCACTGCAAGCACTCATAAATACTTTTAATTGCGATATTATCAATTGCTTTCTGGCCTTTGACCATAATATTGTTTATGTGATCGCACCTGAAGAAATCTAAAAAAAAAAAAACATGGACAGATTAGCAGATAAAACCGGTATTATGTCCGACATTGTCACCTTCAGAGCGAGCCCTGCAGCTGAAGGACCGGGAGGATCAAATACTCAACATCCCATATTATCGATTTAGAGTGGCAATCAACCTTTGAAAGTCGACTGTGCGCATGCGCAGAACCACAAAGTAGCATTTTTTCGGCAGGTAGCAGAAATGGTCATAACACCGGTCCGCTGTTAGCGTCGCGCTGTTGCTCGTCCCGTCGAGAGGAAACACTCACCGTCTCCTGACGTCCACGCTGCCAGGGCCACGAACACGACACCGCGCAGCAAACACGCGGCCATAGTCCTCGTCGACCGTCACAAACATCCCATACCTCCACGCACACCTGTACACCTGCCCTCCCGCGCAGCAGGAACACCTGCCCTCCTCCGGCATTAACCCACACTTCCGGGTGGATGGCGCGGCAACACGTGATCACGTGACGTCACCGGACTCGCTTCGTGCCGCCTTTGGGGACTTTTGGAGAATTCAGGAGATTATGCTCTTGAATAGCGGATAAACTTTATCCTATATGTAAAAAATTGTATTCACTAACAAAAAATCGTAAAATCACTACCTAAGATTGCTCCTTTTCTCCTGGAACTCTTTGCTTAAATCTCTGATTTTGTTCAATAACAAAAATTAATACTTTTTTGAGCCATTATGAAAATTATTTTCCTGAACACCATGTTTGATTTATTTATTTATTTATTTTTTGTACCCTCAATTTATGTATTATTTAGTTTTTTATTTAAATTTTTTCTTAAACCATCTCTTTTAATGACTTACTTTTATTTAATATATATAACGACCCCTGATGTGATTGATATTCTTCTATGTACTGTCAACAATGTGCTGTTTCTTACTGTATACTTTTGTATATTTCAATAATAAATAATAATAAAAAATAATAATAACTGAGGACTTTTGGAGAGAAAAAAGAAAAGCTCACATGTCAGGTTGGACTACGAATTACATGAGATTAGATTCAATTTTGTTGTCATTGTATATCAACACATTCAACGAAATGCGGTTAGCATCCAACCAAAAATGCAATGCCAAACCAATGTGAATATATAGATATGGACATGAATTGTATTTACAGTTATGAATAAATATGAAAAATCCTCAGAAATGTGGTGGTATTGTGAAGTAGTATTAACAGAATATACGTTAGTGCAAATTAACATATTGTGCAAAAAAATGTGCAAATGATGTCAGTGGTAAATGTATTCTCACTGACGGATGGACAGATAGACTTTTCCTTATAATTTGTGTAACTTTTTTTGATGAGAAGACATTGATGAGAAGACATACAGTAGATGTTTTAAACCCAAATAGGATAAGGTTTTGAAAATAAAGAGAAGATTGGACATTTGAGGCTAAAACAATCAAAAGCCGGTACATTTATCCATTTCTGCTGAGACAAATAAGAGCATCAGTACAAACTTTCATTGTTCTGTTTATTACCACAGATATGGACTCATCATGGCATAACAAACAAACAAAGCTATATTTTTATTTATTTATTCATTATACACAATAGTGGGAGATGTTTTCAATTAGTTTGGACAGTATACATGTGGACAATTTATTGGTACTGTTCTATTAATGAAAGAAAAGCCCACAATCGTCACTAAAATAAAACAAAAAATGTTCCTGATTAATGAAAAAAAATACCTTGCATTTGAACTGTGGTTTAAAAATTATCATAAAAATAACTGATAAAACTAATTAAACAAATTAGTTTTTATCACTCGAAAAGATTGAAAATAATTACACCACAGTGACATGTTCAACTATAATTTATTTAGTATTTATTTATTCTTTATTTCATTCATTAAACGAAAAAACAAAATAGTTAAATATAATTACAACAAATATCTTTCCTTGAATGAAAGGGAACAGAAAGAAGACTAAGCTCATTTTATCTGTCCCTTTTTCCTTTTTCCAAAGTTACCTTTTACAGAAACACAACGTTCAATTAATTTTGTCCTGAATTTTGTTTTCTTAAAGATCTCTGTTCCTTTTAAGTTATACTTATTTTCTCTTTTTTCAATCTTTTTCTGTATATTGATTGGGAACATTTTCTTATGAGCTTTCTACATAATTTGCAGAATTCTGTGATCCACTAATTCAAGAAATGTCAACCGTTTTAACTGAAGGAATAATGGATTTGAAGGATGAATATTGTGTTTTCTACTAATTATTCTCATGGCTTTTTTTGTAAAATAAAAATAGACTGAGTATATTTTTTGCAAACATTTCCCAAAACCTCAATGCAATAGGTCAGATATGGCACAATCATATTGTTATATAAAATATAAAATGCCTTGTTTCCTGTCATAAGCCAGTCAGAAAGAACATTAAACACTTTAAACACTTTAAAGGTGGAGGCTTAGAGCATCTCCAAGCAGCGGGGTGTTCCTGTGACTAGTTGGAAATCTCATTCAGAAGTTTAGGCTCCATAGGACTGTGGACTAATCTTAAAAAGCCAAACTGTATTTTGTCAAAACCACTTTGACAAGGCACAGAGCTTCTTGGAGAAAACCCTTTGGCAAGTCACATCAGCCCTATGCTCGTGGATGCAGAAATAAAGCATTCAAAGCAAAGGCTGCAGCTTCTGTGAAACATGGAAGAGGTTCTGTTCCGGAGCTGCTCTGCTGCTTCTGGTACAGCATGACTTGAATTTGTGCAGGTATTATGGAAATCTCAAGACTATCAAGGTATTCTGGAGTGAAATATGCTGCCCAGTGTGTGTTTCTGAAAGGTTTAGATCCACGTCAGCAGTACTGGAGTTGAGGGGGGATGAGGGGCGATGGCATCCCCCCCTGAAATAAAAACGGTCCAAATCATCCCCCCTGTAAAACTGACATCCCCCCTTTCCAACCCATTATGTCATTTCATCAATGAATGTGGTTTTACTGCTATTTCAACATTTAGAGTCATCACCAGAAAAATAACTTATTTGACAATTTTCACCTGTTTCAAGTAAATTTTCACTTGAAATCAGTAGTAAAATCTGCCAGTGGGACAAGATTTATCTTCTCATCACAAGCAAAAAAATCTTGTTCCACTGGTAGATTTTTCTACTTATTTTAAGTGAAAATCTACTTGAAACAGGTGAAAATTGTTGTTTTTTCTTGTTTTAAGTGTAATGAGATTTTTTTTTACTAAAATGAGACATTTTAACTAGAAATAAGACAAATATTCTTGTTAAGATTTTGAGTTTTTGCAGTGATCCATTTTACTTATCCTGTGAAGGACAGAGTCATATTGATAAGTTCAGAAAACTGTTTTTTATTGTTATGTTTTGATGTATTTGATGTAAGCCCAGTGGATATTTAAAGCTTACAGAAGGCTGCATTTAACTGCTGCTATGTCATTCCTGCAGTATTTCTGCAGGTGTTTTGGTCACTGCTATTATTTGTAATATATTATATTATTTGTAATCAGCACAAATTATCTGTCCCCATATAATAAAATCCACCATCCCCCTGATTTGTTTTTTACAACTCGAGTACTGCACGTCAGATCCCATAAACATCCACGTGACGTGAGTCCAGATGTAAATCTTGCTGAACATCTGTGGGAGGTAAAACATGCAGTCTAGAGAAGAAACTCCTCCAACCTGAGACATCTGCAGCAGTTTGATCACGAGGACGGGACCAAAGAGTCTCAGTGAGGGTTTCAGAAATCACCCCATTCCAGTTATTGCTTCAAAAGATTGTGCAACAAAATATTAAGTTGACGGTATCAACTAACTTGTCACAGTGGCATTCGTTAGTATTTTCCTCTTTTCCATTCTGCTGAAGCAGAATAATAAATAATAAATTATTGCTTGACCACCGTGAGTTTCTTCTTCTTTCGTGGAAAGACATGCACATCTGCATGTCTAGACGGAGCGCATTCAAAAAGACGAGCAAATCACTTCAGTGAAAACAAACAAAAACCCAAACCTGATACAGACAAAATCAGTTTTGACAAAACTTAAGTGAGAATATAATTACACTTTCAGTAAGTTTTATTGGGCTCCTTTAATATTTCTAATTCAAATCACTTTCAAAAGTTTTTATTTGGTTTTCTTTGTAGCTCGTGAAAGCAAAAAGTCTCCAAGCACATCACAAACAAAGCTCTGACAGGGTGAGGACACTCAGGATCGGACGTTTTTCACAAACACCGATCTCAGGAGCGAGACGCAAACCTCAAAGTGCATTTAAAAGTCTGGCGTGTCACTGGCCGTTCTGTGCTACGGAAGAGTATTAGGGCCAGGCAGGAGAAAAATTAAAATAATATTTTAGAGGAGGAATATTTTTTTTTTCATTGAAAAAAGTTGAAATGTCGAGATTAATGTTGAAGTACAATTTCAAGAAAAAAGGCGAAATGTCGAGAATAATGTTGAAGTAAAATTTTGAGAAAAAAGTGTAAATGTCGAGAAAAAAGTGGAATGGTCGAGATTAATGTTGAAATACAATTTCAAAGTAGAAATTTCGCCTTTTTTCTCAACATTTCAACTTTATTCACAAAATTTGTACTTTTTTCTCAA
Organism: Cololabis saira; assembly: GCF_033807715.1. NCBI lineage: Eukaryota > Metazoa > Chordata > Actinopteri > Beloniformes > Belonidae > Cololabis > Cololabis saira. Next base: position 42,795,040 of record NC_084596.1, on the reverse strand, counting down.
CATTTCAACTTTTTTCTCGAAATTGTACTTGAACATTAATCTCGACATTTCGACTTTTTTTTCGACATTTCCACTTTTTTCTCAAAGTGCATAATGAAAAAAAAATTTTCCTCCTCTAAAATATTATTTTCATTTTTCTCCTGCCTGGCCCTGATACTCTTCCGTACTGTGCTGAGGGGTTTCAGAGCAAAGGATATTTAGACACGGCTCAAATAAAATCATAGAAAAGTCACATCGTCCTGCGACTCCACCCAGCACCACTGAGCATCGTAACCGAGCAGCATCGTCTCTGCGTTGTTTGGAGGGGGCGTGAAACTCTCCTGAGCCGGGTGACCTGAACTTTTCTCAGACGGTTGACCGGGGGAACTATCAGAGTCCACTTTCAGGGGTCTCTTTGCCCTGCTGGACCTGAGCAGAGCTCTTCTGATGGTCTCGGCGCCACCTCTGATGTTTTGCATGTGTGCAGCCTCTGAGTCCTGCTCCTGCAACTCAAACCCAGTCACACAGCCGTCGTCAGGGGCGACTGACTTCTGGTCTGCTGGTCTCTCACCGCTGATTTCAGCCACATCCAGGGGGAAGGCGGGGCTTGGGCTTTTTCTGTGGGAGCAACGGCGGAAACATTCAGTGGATCAGATCAGGTTTTTGGATGTTGCCGAGCTGTTCCAAGTCTACAGCTTGGAATTAAAGTTTCACTTGACTACTTCTCTGAGTTCTTGCAAAAGTTTGGATTGTATTTTGTTAAAAGTGCACATGCAAGTTTTTGTTTTTTTACATTTTGCTTAATATGTACATTTCAACATTTAGAGACTCCGATTGCAATTGATTGTTCAAGAAACTAATTCATTGTCAATGTTCACCCTACTCTCTACCACTAGCCCTCAAAATGAAGCCACAGGCATAGGGCCCTTGTAATGTTCCCTAGGGATTGGGACACCACTTGTTACGTCACTGCGTGGTTTACGTTCGGGTACGTAAGCGACTGCGTAGTTACGTTTGCACATACGTCACACCATATCAGGAAGACCAGAGCTAAAAGCTGTTTTAATTTCAGCTGTAGCGCTGTTAATATGCCACTTTATTAAGTTTTAATATTTTTTCAGGCGTAAAAGTAACCGTTAAGATCCCCAACCTGGGCTCAGTTTATCCAAATAATGCCTGTTCAGAAATTTGCTCCGATGTTTTCGGGGATGAGAAGAGCCGCCAGCGATTTATTGTTCCGCGTTAAATCGACGCAGAGCCTAGGGCGTAGGTTACGGCCTTTCCATCCCTTATGTCATTTCATCAATGAATGTGGTTTTACTGCTATTTCAACATTTAGAGTCATCACCAGAAAAATAACACCAGAAAAATAACTTATTTGACCATTTTCACCTTTAAAAAAAATGTTTCAAGTACATTTTCGGTTGAGTAAAAAAATCTGCCAGTGGGACAAGATTTATCTTCTCTCTACAAGCAAAAAAATCTTGTTCCACTGGCAGATTTTTCTACTTATTTTAAGTGAAAATCTACCTGAAACAGATGAAAAATGTTGTTTTTTCCAGTGTTTTAAGTGTAATTAAAATGAGACATTTGAACTAGAAATAAGACAAATATTCTTGTTAAGATTTAGAGTTTTTGCAGTGATCCATGTTACTTATCCTGTGAAGGACAGAGTCATATTGATAAGTTCAGAAAAGTGTTTTTTATTGTTGTGTTTTGATGTATTTGATGTAAGCCCAGTGGATATTTAAAGCTTACAGAAGGCTGCATTTAACTGCTGCTATGTCATTCCTGCAGTATTTCTGCAGGTGTTTTGGTCACTGCTATTATTTGTAATATATTATATTATTTGTAATCAGCACAAATTATCTGTCCTCATATGATAAAATCCACCATCCCCCCTGATTTTTTTTACAACTGGAGTCCTGCTGGTACCTGCAGGGAGACGTGCAGCAGCCCTGCTCCTCAGCTATCACCAGGCTGCTCAGGCTGCCGGTCAGGCTGCTGCCGCGGCTGGTCAGCGCGCCGCGCTCCTCCATCAGCCAGCGCATGGCCTCGATGCCCTCGTGCACGGCCACCAGCTGCCGCAGGATCCTCACGTCGGCCGACCGGAGCTGCTTCTGCAGGAGGACAGGGTTTTTATAACAACCTGATTCATAATCACAGAGATACGTACAGAAATTAAAAGTGATTACAAGAAACATTTTCAACATTTTCATTGAAAAAGTTGGTTGCAGTTATTTTTCTGTAATAACTTAGTGTCCAGACCCACAACAGGCATTGCGGCATAGAATTGGTTTAATTCACCGCACAAATCGGCACAGATTACTTTTGTAATACTGTATTTGACCCGGTCTTTGTACGTTTTGACCGTATAGAAATGTAATTCTTGCCATTGTAAGAATGAGATGTACCTGCTGGATCTACTGCCCTTACTTTTTTAATAACTTGTGCTTTTTATTATGTTACCTCTTTTCTTATCATTTTATTTGTTATTTACTGTTAAATTGTGTCTTGCTGCTTTTAATGTTGATGTAAAGCACTTTGAATTACCTTGTGTTGAATTGTGCTATACAAATAAACTTGCCTTGCCTTACCATTTATCTGCTTGTGGGCTCATCACACACTACTGAAACTTAGATATTTCTGTTAAGCCGTCACAGGTACAGTAAAAACATGAGGTTAATTAAAGTTGTTTGAGTAGATTTGATTTAAAGTGGCACAAAGGAACTTTTGCTTGTTCCCCCCGTAGATGTAGCAGTAGAGAGAGGAAGACACTTTGGTTCGTTTAGTCTCTTCCTCTCTTGTTGATACTTGCTGATAGTTTCATTGTTGCTGATTTTGCTATAAAGCAATAAACTGTGGTTTTCCAGTAACTTAGAGCACAGAAAACAGTTTGTTGCTTTTAAAGGAGTGAACTCTCCTCCTCTTATGGCCCTTTCGCACTAGTCCCGCCTCAGCTCGGTTCTACCCGCCACGGCCCCGTCTTGCGCTTTTGCTTTTGCTGAGGCGGGTAAAGCCGCTCCAAGCAGATACTATTTCTGTAACCATTCTGACGAGGTTCTCTCCGGGCTGAGCCGGGACTATTTCTGACGTCACCACCCTCCACGCCTCTGATTGGTCGGGGGGCGGGGCCGTCATCACCCTCCACGCCACTGATTGGTCGGGGGGCGGGGCCGTCAGACGTTTGAATCAGGAAGCGGGAGTCAGCGCGAGCGCAACTCGCGGCGATTTTATCATAAAGCGCAAAACGCCTGTTTGGTGATCCAACTCTGAGGTGCAGATGTTCATAAACCTGGTGGCTGACGAGAGAATTAAAAAGGGATGTAGACGGGCTGTTTTACTCTCAGCCGCTCGCGGCTCCAGCTGATTTCTGATCAGCGCCGACATGAACAAAGCGGTTGCGCAATCGAGTACGTCACAGCAACTTCACCCCAACCTGCCCACTTCTCCCCTGGCTGTGGAAAAACACACGGGGACAAACGGGTAGAGGCGTGATGAGCCGAGTCGGGCCGAATAAGGACTAGTGCAAAAGGGCCATTATTATAAAGTGTGGTGTCCCCCAAGGATCGATCCTTGGGCCATTCTTATATCTTATATATATATTAATGATTTTCCCAATGTATCAGATCACCTATCTAAAATTTTATTTGCTGTTGATACTAGTTTGTTTTATTCAAACAGAAATCCTAAAGTAATTATGAAAGTTGTTGAAGAAATGGAAAAAAATCTCCAAATGGTTTAAAACCAACAAATTGTCAATAAACATTAAGAAAACAAATTTCATTCTGTTTAGTCACAATTAGAAGAAACACACTGAGAACTTAACAGTGATGATTGATAATGTTTCAATAGCTGATTAAGTCGACTCGTTTTCTTGGCGTGCTAATTGATGAAAACATATCATGGAAACCTCATATTTCATTAATTTCATCTAAAATTGCAAAAAAAACATTGGAATAATTGGGAAAATATGTTACCTCCTCAACACAAAAGTTTCACTCAACTTTATTACTCTATGATTTATCCCTTTATTAGTTACTGCAACATTGCTTGGGCCCGTACTCACCAAACAAAAATTCCACATGAGGTTAAGTAAAGTTGTTTGAGTAGAAAGTAAATCAATTTACTTTCAGACCTTGATTTAAAGTGGCACAAAGGAGACTTTGGCTCGTTTAGTCTCTTCCTCTATTGTTGATTGTTGCTGATAGTTTCATTGTTGCTGATTTTGCTATAAAGCAATACGCAGTTATTGCAAAAGAATGTCAGATATCTGTTAAAGGGAGAGACGGGGACATCTGTGTGTGAGGAAGATTTGAAGTGGATTTCTACACGTAGAAAAGGAATGAGGAAGGGGCCAGAGAGGAGTCCAGCCCCGAATGTGCAAAGAGCGCAGAGGGAAACCAGAGCAGCTGATGCTGTGTGGGCTGGAAACAGGTGACAGCATCTGTCATCGGTGGCTAAAGTGGCCCAGAGAGGAACTCGGTGGGATTGACATTTCCAGTTAGTGGCAGCACAAACAAAGCAGTGATTACTCCAACAAGTTAGGCCAGTTTTTGACGGTGGTAAAGCCTGAAAACACGCACAGCTGGGGGAGATTAAGGCTCCATTTAGAAGGAAAACATCCTTAGCAAAACGTTGTATCCCACTTTCATGGAAATCCCCCAAGTCTCCATCTATTGCTCTTTGGCTTAGTGATGTTATGTTTTTTCTCAAATTGGAAAAATTGAGATACTCAGTAAAAGGCAACTCGGCTAAATTTGTTCATAAATGGCAGTCCATGATACTTTGTAGATTATTTTAACTCACTTTATCTCATTACACTTAAAACAAGAGTCATCACTAGGAAAAATAACTTGTTATTTGACAATTTTCACCTGTTTCAAGTAAATTTTCGGTTGAAATAAGTAGAAAATTCTGCCGGTGGGACAAGATTTATCTTCTCATTACAAGCAAAAAAATCTTGTTCCACTGGCAGATTTTTCTACTTATTTTAAGGGAAAATCTACTTGAAACAGGTGAGAATTGTTGTTTTTTCCAGTGATGAGTCTTGTTTTAAGTGTAATGAGATTTTGTTTGACTAAAAATGAGACATTTTAACTAGAAATACGACAAATATTCTTGTTAAGATTTTGAGTTTTTGCAATGTATTTCCATTTAATGGGATATCAGTGATTGGCATTTGCATTTACCACTGTTTTTGTTTTCTGTATGCCACTTTTGTTCATCCATTATTTCCTCCATTGATCATTTGTTACATTTGTTAATCTGTTTATTTATTATTTACTGTACAGAGACTCTGTTCCTTAGTTAGGCCTCCCTTGTGAGGGCCTGGTTAGGTTTTGTGTGTTAACAAAAAGAAAAAAAAAAGGGACAATGTACAATGTATAATGTGTATCTTTGATTATATGTATCCATGTTATCATTATATTTTGTTTTTTCTAAAAAGATCAATAAATAAAAAGAAGGAAAACATCCACAGTACCATACATGTAAATCTTAGAGGTGAAAAAGTCACGAAAACACTTTACCATCTCTTGTTTCAAGCTGTTAATTTTGTCACACATGTTGTCACAGAAGTTGCTGTCTCCTCCGTGCAGCGCGTCGGACGTCCAGCCGTCCTCCTCGCAGTCCGCAGCATCCCTCATCCACGCAAGGAGACTCTCCGGGGTTTTTCTCCCGATCTTATTTTCCAGCTCGTTCAGATCTGGGAAGGAGTCGCAGAGGATTTCCTCCGCCATCACCGACAGAGTCTGTGCGTCTGTGCGTAAAAGTCTGTGCGTAAAAGTAGGCTGAAGTTCTGAAGATGGAGCTTCACTGGGAGAAATTAGACCCCCTCGGTGAGGACAAAAACAAAAAACAAACAGAAACAACAAGAAATAGAAAAATCCCACATCCTCACTTCACCTCACACCTATGGGAACCGCGCAGCGCGCTCCCGAGCGCTCCACGGGTACGCGCAACGACCCGCGGCGGCGCAGGACGCGCCGTGAAAGCGCTGGAAGTGCGGAGTGTGCGGCTACTAATGCTGTCCCCATTCATGCTGCACACGCACTGCTGGTATGCGCCCTCAAAACACGCTGCTGGAAGGTGGAAATGGCTCTTTGTGATTCCCAAACAATGGTGGGGAGTTCCGCGGAAAGCTGCGGAAACACCTGCACGGCGGTGACGCGAGCGCGCACCATATGCTCTACACGCAACCCTGTAGTGGAAGAATAATAGGGTATTGGAGGATTCTTCCCTGTTTTGTTTTCACTCCAGCTCCGTGAATGTTTAATAGGTGTCTAATCGTTTGTGCGTCATCATTGTGAGCTCGTTGTAAGTGTCTGTTATTGTGTTTATCTTGGCAAGGAAAGGCAAGTTTATTTGTAGAGCACAATTCAACACAAGGTAATTCAAAGTGCTTTACATCAACATACACAATTAAACAGTAATTAACGAATAAAATGATAAGAAAAGAGGTCAAATAATAAAAAGCACAAGTTGTAAGGGCAGTAGGGTACAGCAGGTACATCTCATTCTTACAATGGCAAAAAAGTATCAAAAATACACACACACACAAACAAATCAGATTTATTTTTACGTTTTTTTATTTATTTTTATTTTTTTAAATATTTTTATCCCGATTTTTTTCCCCATTTTATCACCCAGTGCTCCTACCTAAGTGACGGGCATTGCTCCCTCTACCAACCCCTGCACTGAGCTCAGGCAAGGAAAGGCAAGTTTATTTGTAGAGCACAATTCAACACAAGGTAATTCAAAGTGATTTACATCAACATTAAAAGCGGCAAGACACAATTAAAGAGTAAATAACAAATAAAATGAAATGAAATCATAAGAAAAGAGGTAAAATAATAAAAAGTACAAGTTGTTAAAAAGTAAGGGCAGTAGAGTACAGCAGGTACATCTCATTCTTACAATGGCAAGAATTACGTTTCTATACGGTCAAAACGTACAACGACCGGGTCAAATACAGTATTATAAAGTAATCTGTGCCGATTCGTGCGGTGAATTAAACCAATTTGACAATTTTACGTCACAATGCCTGTTTCCAGGTATTATTTCACACAATCTTGGATTGAGATCAAATCAAATTTTATGGCAAATTAATGCAGAAAATAAATAAACTCCGAAAGCTTCACTTTCCTGCCAAAGTTTTTCTGGAGCTAAGAAGAAAAGAAAGTCCAGCTCCAGGAATGTAGTGACTCAGATTATAGACCCAAAAATGATGCCTTAACGGACAGAAGAGCGTCACTGCAGAGAGCCAGCCCTCAGCACGGCAGAGGTCTAGCCGTGGTGGGGGACCGCTGCACTGCCTCTCTTACCGGAGGCCCAGAAGGTTCAAATTACTTCTGCTGAATTTTGTTCTGTCACACCGGGATGAGGTTGTCGTGTCTTGGGTTTGTTTTGTCCTGTCATTTCCTGTTTTATTTTTAAAAGTAATTCTCCTCTCGTTTCAGGTCACTAGCCCTTCCTCATGTGTCTCAGTCTGAGGCCCCGTTTACACGTAGCCGGGTATTTACAAAAACGGATGCGTTTTCATGCGTTTTGGCCGTTCGTTTACACGGAAACGGCGGTCAAAGTCACCAAAAACGATCATTTCTGAAAACTCCGGCCAAAGTGGAGATTTTCAAAAACTCCGTTTTCCCGTTTGCGTCTAAACGGAGGAAAACGGAGGAAAACGGAGGAAAACGGAGATTTAAGCTTCAGAACGTCACATTATGCACCAGAAACTCACCAGCGTCATGTGTGCGACCTGTGTTTACAATTAGTTTGGCCACCGTCAATATTTTCTTGTATTTTACCTGTTTAATATTCTAAAGTCACACTTAAAAGTAACTCCCCCCCCCTCCAGCCTCCTGCTCATTCAAGCCTGTGAGCGCGTCAGCCAGCAGCATGAAGCCTGAATTATGGTTCCGCGTTAAATCGACGGCGTAGGGTACGCGGCGACGCGCAAGGTACGTGCGCGTCGCCGCGTACCCTACGCCGTAGGCTCTGCGTTGGTGTAACGCGGAACCATAAATCAGCCTTAACTGGAAGTTACACACGTGTCATTTGTTGATGTTTTTCCAGGATTCTGATTGGCTTGCATGACGTTAAGAGCGTTTTCATGCGGGTCCGTGTAAACGAGGATTTTTTTGAAAACGTAGAGGGGAAAATATCCGTTTTTGTAAATACCCGGCTACGTGTAAACGTGGCCTGATTGTCCTCAGTGTTTCCACCTGTCCCCTATTTCCCTCCATGTGTTTCAATAGTCTGTTTTTTTTTCTTTAGCTTAAATTCATAGCCCTTTTCGTTTGTTAACTTATATCCTAGCTTAGATTAATAGTTTTTGGTTTTTACCTCTTTAAAAGTGATTTGTGTTTGTAGCCAAATTATTTTATATAGGCAGGTTTTTCCTCCATACGGAGCGTTTTGTGTTTGTTTCTTTTAATTAGTTATTTTTCCCTCTTCTTGGAGTGTTTTTTTGTTCTCTCTACAGTCAGAGTATAGTGTCTAGTTTTGTTTATAGCCATTTGTTTATCACTCTGTCAGAGGTCTCCGGTGAATTCAATAAAAGTCTTTTGTTATCTAATATCTCTGCATCCGAGTCCTGCTTTGAGTCTCAGCCTGACATGTTCTAATTAATATTGAGAACTGAAAAAGAGATGAGGGAAGACGATTTTATTGACCCTGAAGATGTAACGTTTTAATGCCAGGGTAAGTCATGTCTGGAGTACATCAAATCTGCACATGTGAAGTGCGAGTACAGACTGCCCCTGAAGAGAGTGTCTGGAACAATGGACCGTCCCAAACCGGATGTGCATTGTTATGGTGCCATTGAGGAATGGCAGAAACTGCCACAACATGCACATGAAACTTACTCGGGTACAAGAACAAGGAACCAGATGAAGGAGATTCTGCAAAGAGCAACAACTGTACAGCTGAGGTGCCGAGCTACAAGGCTCACTTGCGCTCTACATTTCTGTTAAACCCACTCTCCATGTTTATTACGTGCACAGAGTTAACGTTTCACTGTTACCATGCCATGTAAATGAAATGCAAGACTAAGATCTCGTTAGATAATAGTTAATAGTTTTATTTGGATCCCCATTAGCTACAGCAAAACTGCTGCTATTCTTCCTGGGGTCCGACACATAATACACAGTACATTACAACAAAAATTAAAAGCAAACCTAAAGAGGTAGAAAATAAAAAAAGAAAGGGAAACAGAAAATAAAGAAAAAATAAAGTCAGTTTAATATTTAGATATAAATAACATCACGTTAATACATTTTATAACTAATTTAAACAATGTATAGTTATCATAGTTTGCACCAATAACCATTTTTAATTCTGATAATTACTTCAATAATTACTTCAACGCACTAAGGAGCTCATCGTCTCTATGTCATCCTCATCCTCAATCACTTCTCTATGAATTTATTTCAAATGATACATCAAAATGCTTTCTTTCTTTTCCACGATGACTGACGCTTCTTTTACAGATTACAGAGACTCTGCCGTGGCTCACAGCCACTTCCAAAGAGACGGGCCAGGAAAGCTGTGAGGAGGTTGCCATCTGCCACCCTCTGAACTAGATGATTTATTTTTATTTGCCTGTCATCTCGGCCCATATTACCGGCTGTCTGAATCAGGGCAACCGTCGTGGGACTTTCCTGCTGTTATGACCCGGTAATGTTGAGAACCAAACAGGAGGCAGAGAAGGGGTTAAAGTCTTTAATTGCCAAAGAGTGAAAAAAAAAAATGAAGGGCAGCCACAAGCAGGGCTGGTATCCGAACTGGATAAAAAAACAACAAAAAGTACTCCAACAGGAAACAGCACAGCAGGTTCGGGTGACAAGAAGTTATGGGAAGATCTGGCAGGAGTAGTCTGCTGAACCGGCTCTTCTAGGCAGTGGTGATGGGAGGATTGGCTGCAGCTGTGCCGTGCTGTCCTGTGAGCTCGTTAACGACGGGGACGTAGATTGGGCCCAGCTTGTGCAGAGGTGTTCCTGCTAGAGGCAGATCTCTCAGCAGTGGGGGAGGGGTGACTGGGAGATGGTGCAGGCAGAGAAGCAGGAGCCGTAACAGGACCCCCCCCCTCTGATGGGAGCCGCTTGGCGACCTGCCCGGCGCGTCGGGATGGGCCCGATAGAAGTCTCGCAGGAGCCCTGGATCCATGATGAGCCCGGGAAACCCAGCTGCGCTCCTCGGGTCCGTACCCCTCCCAGTCGACCAAGTACTGGTAGCCACGTCCCCGGCACCGCACCCGCAGCAGCCGCCGAACTGCCAATTGTGGATGCCCATCGACCATCTGTGGTGGGGGAGGAGCAGGGAGAGGCTGTGACAGAGCACAGTTTTACCTTGGACACGTGTAAGACCAGGGGCCTGTACTACGAAGCAAGTTCAACATACCCAGGATATCTTTTCCTTATCCAGATTCACTAACCCGGACAATTGCAATCACGCTAAGCGGTCACACGACGGTGGTTATCAACTCGGTATATCAACCCAGGTTTCTCCAATCTGGATATGAGCGCGTGCACATAAAAGGGGCGGTGTTTTCAGCGCATGACCAATTGCAAGCATGGAGAAGTCCGCTGTCAGAGCCGCTTATTTCAGTAGCGAAGAGCAAACAATAATTTTACGGAAATATGATGAGTATAGGCATATAATACAGGCAAAAAGCAACACAGTTGCAGCTGCAAAATGCAGGAAAGACAGCTGGCAAAAGATCGCTGACTGTATAGATGCGTAAATTCATAGGGATATAAACATATATTTGAATATTCTGGGAATCTTAATCTTAAACTGTAAACCATGATCAGCAATATTAAAATAATAAAAGGCTTGCAATATTTCAGTTGATTTGTAATGAATCCAGAATGTATGACATTTTTTTGTTTTTGTGTTTGCATTACAGAAAATCACAATATTCTAATTTTCTGAGACAGTCCTGTATATATTGGTTCTATAACTATTGTTGTTGACCGATAACTTGTGCTGATGCTGTACCAAAGAATTGGGTTTATTTATTTATTTTATTTCATTTTTTATTTTTTCAGGAGGGGGGTATTTAGTATTTTAAAGTGACTTCTCAGAATGTTCGAGGGACGAAATTGAAAATCCCTTTTTTGCTATCCCCTTACAAATGCATCTTCTTTTTGATTTCTTCTTGATTTATTTATTTAATTGGTATTAGTTTTGGATACAGTTTTGGTACATCGGATTTTGGGTGATGATTTGTTTTATTTATTCATTGATTGATTTATTTTTTATTTTCTCCTCCACCTCTTTTTTCTTTTTTTCCTTTTTTTTTGGATCGTTCATACAGGTACTCATCAGGGAAAGCAAAGGGGTTTTGGTGGTCCCTGAATACGCGTTCTCTTCGGAGGGATCCTCTCACGATCCGCGCACCGAGCTCCACTGGATTCTCTTCGAAAGGGCATGCCATTTTCCAAGAGAGCTGATTGGTCAGTGGGCGGTGCTTTTATACCCGGCGATCTGTATCTCGAACATAACCTGCTCCGGAGCAGGTTAGCTGTTCAGCATAAGTTACCATGGCGATGTGCCCCGGTAAGAAGTGAACCACCGTCGTAGTCCTGAAAACCCAGGGTTAAACCTGAAGTTACCTCGCTAACCCCAAATCCCGCTTCGTAGTACAGGCCCCAGGTGAATCCGGACAATAAAAACAATCAATCAATTAAAAACATAGCAAAGTACAATACATAAAACAACAGTAAAGTGCAATAGTCAGGTCATTCCAGTCCCAAGATTATTGTGAGTATGCATGTCTGAAGAGGTGAGTTTTAAGGCGGGATTTGAAGGTGATGACAGAGTCTGACAGTTGAATGTGGCAGTGAGTTCCAGAGGCGAGGGGGGGGCCGAGCGGCTGAAGGCCCTCCACCCCATGGTGGATAGGCGAGCAGATGGGAGGGTGAGTTGCATAGAAGAGGAGGACCTGAGAGAACGGGTGGGGATGTTAATATGAAGGAGCTCAGCAAGATACTGTGGGGCTGGTTGTTGATGGCCTTGAAGGTGAGAAGAAGAATTTTAAAAGTGATGCAGTATTTGATTGGAAGTCAATGGAGCTGCTACAGGACAGGTGTTATATGACTGGAAGACGGGGTTCTGGAAATGATTCTGGCGGCGGAGTTTTGGACAAGTTGCTGTTTATGGATGGATTTGTCAGATAAACCAAAAAGCAGGGAATTACAATAATCAAGACAGGATGCGACCAGAGTGTGGACCAGGATACGCTCAGCAGAGAGGGAGAGTCCCCCACAATGCTGGTCCAGCAGCCCTTATCCATGCATAGCCACGCCCCCATCGGGTGCAGCCACTTCCACCTGACAGCTGACTCTGGCACCTAGAAATCAACTGAAGAGAAAGCCACATTACTAGGAGGAGGACCAGATTAATTTGTTTGTTTCCAAGTTCTTAGTTCTCTGTTTTAGATGGTGTAAAAACATCTGCAATGTTCATACTGCTTTAAAAGAAAGAAAGAAAAAACAAAGCCTCAAAATGCTAGGGACAAAGAATTTTGTTCTGTTGCAGGAGGGGCACGGGGGCGCAGCAGGTAGTGCAGCCGTCTCACAGCAAGAAAGTCCTGGGTTCAATTCCCGCCGGGGAAGCTGTGGGTGCGGAAATGTGTGTTAGGTTCCCCCATGACTCCAGTACCCACACCCTGGGTACTGGAGGTTGGTGGGGTTGGTGAAAGGGCCTTTCTGTGTTGGGGCTATACATGCCCCCTCTGGCCAGCCAGGGCGCCAGATGGGGTGGGGAGGATCTGGCCGGAATAACGTGATCCTTCCACGCACTACGTCCGGCCGGAGAAACCCCACCCTGTCTGGTGAAAAGAAGCGGCCTGCTCACTCATCAAGTAAGGAGGAGACTTGAGCCCAGTGGTTGGTAGAAGATCGCAATGCCCAGGACTGACTTAGGTAGACCACTGTGTGATAAAATGGGTAAAAAAATCGGGGATAAAAATATTTAGAAAAAAAAACAAGTACTTGACTTGACTGGACTACAGTAGGGGAAGAACTGAACACTCTGAATACTGTCTGTGACAAACCGCCGGTGCGGTCAAAGCTTCTGTGGGTCCTCTGTAGTTCAGACGAGCTGTCCAAGAACAGACGGCATGTCCCATCTCAAGCACTCTAGAAAGGGCTGGCTGCTGTTTTCAGTTTCTACCACTAGATGTCGCTACACCCTCCATAGTAGAACCTGAATTACAGCTGAAACATTGGTAAATCTTTACTGCCTCATTTAAATTCCAATTTGGCGATTTACACCAGCAGCAGAAATAAGTATATGTCACAGTCCAAACAGTCATGAACCAAACCTTAACAGAGAAATATTTGTCAAAAACACATGTTACGTATGAAAGGTGCAAATCAACGCTGGGCTTTATTTCGGTCAAGGAGGCTGCGTTTGTTTTGAAGCATGTAGAAGCACAGACACGTCAGTGGAGAGATGGAAATGCTGTCGGTGGTCAAGGATGTATATCTAGAAGAAGGATTACAGTGAGAGAGTACAAGGTCTTCTTGCGATTTCCCAAAGAGCCAAAGAGCAAACGGAGAATGTGAGACTCAATGAAACCTCCTGTAGATGGGACCTGGGATGAGTGTCAAACATGTTAGCATACAGTATATCCCAAACCACGTAGTCAGGTATGACAGCTCCATTGGGCAGAGGTGGGGTTATATAAGGATACAGGACAGCAGATTGAAACAAAAGCCACCTCATACCCTTCAAATAAAAATCTACTTTTTAATCTTGTTAGCGTGTCCATCAACTGTTTGTACGTGTTAAAAGACAAACCTTCAGGAAACTGGGAGAGCAACGCATCCAGCAGCAGGCGGAGAAGACCGGGCGACTCTCCAGCTGCTTGAGGGAGGTTGAAGGAACAATCCTGACTTCCTGAGAGACAGACGTGCAGCTGTGAAGGGAGAAGGTTGTTAAGTTAGTGCACGTTAGTGGAGTTCATGTAGAAACTAGCATAACCACAGAGGAGGATGTTCTTGGTGTGTTTTGGTCTTGTTATGAAGTCAGAAAGCGTGACTTGCTCTGGAAAGGGTAGTGTAGCAAGGTGGATGCTACGGGGCCCGCCCGAAGGATGGAGAGACACGAAGCTTGTGCAGAACCCTTTATTTGTCACCAGACACCAACACACGTGCTTCAGCTCCAGCAGCCTCAGTCTGACCAACCCGTCTCAGCAGCAGCTTCTCCTCTTATGAGGCTGGCAGAGTGGAGAGGCTGACGAGCCACACCTGTGTCCCGTCAGCCTGAGTGGCTGCAGCTCCTCCACTCTGCCACACACCCCCAACGCCAAACTCGCGCCGGGGTCCGTCCGGCCGAGCCTACTCCCCCCCCCCGCCCCCTCGGAGCGGGACAGGGACCCTCCGGGCTTCCTGGTCGGGTGGTCGCCCCCGGCGTCGGCCTGAGCCGCGGAACGGTCGGGGTGGTCGCCCCCGGCGTCGGCCCGCCCGGCGTGGAGGATGCGCTCGGGGCCGGGCCCATGGTGGCCTCGGGCCACCCGGTGCGCGCACGACTGCCTCCTTCACATCCGCGACGCAGCCCTGCGCGGGCTGCTGGTCCGCCTCCAGGACCGCCTCTTCCCCCACACTCTGCTCTGGTCGCAGGTCCGGCCCCGTCTCCGCGGGACCCGCCGTCGCTGGCGGCTGAGCCTCCGAAGCTGCCTCCCCCGCCGCCTCCGCCTCCGCCTCCGTCCCAGGAGCCGTCGCCTGGCGGCCTGCAGCCACTGCCTCACGGCCGGTCGGCTGCAGCGCCACCAGCGCTGCCGCGGCGAACCTCAGACGGGGTGCAGGGATGGGTCGCTCCGCGGGTCCTGCCGCCTTGGGAGCCGTCGCTTGGCGGCCCGCAGCTTCTGCCTCCCGGCCTCTCAGCTGCGGCGCCGCCAGCTCCTCCCGCGTTGCTGCGGCGGCCCTCAGACGGGGTGCAGGGGTGGGTCGCCCCGCGGCCACCAGGGCTTCTATGGCGGCCAGCTGCCGCTCGCCCTGGTCCCGGAAGGCGGCCGCCATGCCCGCCATGGCCCGGGCGAGCGTGTCCAGGGCCCGCTCCGTGCCTCTCTCGTCAATTCTTCGGGCCCCACGTTGGGCGCCAGATGTAGCAAGGTGGATGCTACGGGGCCCGCCCGAAGGATGGAGAGAAACGAAGCTTGTGCAGAACCCTTTATTTGTCACCAGACACCAACACACGTGCTTCAGCTCCAGCAGCTTCAGTCTGACCAACCCGTCTCAGCAGCAGCTTCTCCTCTTATGAGGCTGGCAGAGTGGAGAGGCTGACGAGCCACACCTGTGTCCCGTCAGCCTGAGTGGCTGCAGCTCCTCCACTCTGCCACACACCCCCAACGCCAAACTCGCGCCGGGGTCCGTCCGGCCGAGCCTACTCCCCCCCCCCGCCCCCTCGGAGCAGGACAGGAACCCTCCGGGCTTCCTGGTCGGGTGGTCGCCCCCGGCGTCGGCCTGAGCCGCGGAACGGTCGGGGTGGTCGCCCCCGGCGTCGGCCCGCCCGCCGTGGAGGATGCGCTCGGGGCCGGGCCCATGGTGGTCTCGGGCCACCCGGTGCGCGCACGACTGCCTCCTTCACATCCGCGACGCAGCCCTGCGCGGGCTGCAGCTCCTCCACTCTGCCACAGGTAGTGATGGCACAAACCTTTACGTCTCACTCTATAATGTTCAACCAAGACAACAGTGGAATTGTTGTTTGGAAACATCACAATGTAAACGCAACAGGACACAACTGGATTTTTTTTTTTTTGGCCAATACATCTTTTTTTTCCGTCTTTCTTTTGTTTCATTAAAGGGGACCTATTATGAAAAACAGTTTTTTTCTTGCTTTAACATATATAAAGTGGTCTCCCCTCAGCCTGCCAACACAGAGAAGGAGGAAAGCAAATTCTGCAGTGTCTGTACAGCCGCCCGGATGAGCCGTCCAGTGTAATATGGATCTACGAGCCGTTCAGATTTGCGCATTTTCGTTACGTAAGCAAAATGCAAACCATGCCTCGGTCGGTCTCGCTGCATGAAACCATACCCACAACTAACTCTGCCGGCCGGAGCGTCCGCCATTGTTCTGAAGCGGGAAATCGTGTGGCTGTTTCAACAACGAGGGACAGTAAAAATTAGGTTTTGCATCGACACTTACCCTCATAAAAGGATCAGTACCAACAGTACGGACCCGCAACTGCACACGAGTCAGCGGTAAGTGACGTTAATTTTTTATGTTATTTATATTTGTTTACAAGTATGATCTTTGCATGGGTTTAGTATTTAGCTTAGCTCCGGAGCACCGTAATGAGTTTTTACAGGATTAAAGCTGTCAGAGAGGTCAGATTTTTTCTTTCTTTTTTCTGAACACATTATTCACTAGCTACTCTCAGGATGGAAGGACCATTTCACCCAGTATAACAATAAATGTTGAATACGATTACAGACTATATACAGGCCGCCCATTCATTTCATTGCGGTTGAGTCTTGCTTGCTGATTGGGTAACGTATTGCGTCACGCATCGCGTCACTTCCTGGTGTTTGCGGTCTGTGCTGCTGCCGTTTCACGGCGTTGCAGGCTCAGATCTCTCCCGACTTTTTATCTAAAACTTAGACTGTTTTCTGGTAAAATAGCACTATATCTGGTACATTACTGTCTTTATTTCAACACTCGCTCATTTTCTCTTCCGTAACTTTCACTGTCACCAATCACCGATACATTTTCTGTCCGTTAGCCTCCGTTAGCATCTTAGCATGGCCGCTCCGGCTCCCACCGCTTCACCTCTTTCCTGCTCAGTGTGTGAAATGTTTAGTTATTCCTCTGCCTCCTTTAGTGAAGACGGTAAGTGCTTAAAGTGTAGTTTATTTGCAGGGCTGGAGGCGAGGCTCAGTCAGTTAGAGGTCCGGTTCGGCCAACTAAACCATAGTCCGAGAGCCTCCTCAGCTAACCAGGCTAAGCTAGCGGCGGACCGGCCCGTAGCAGCTGAGCGTAACCGCTCCCCTGCAGCTCCCGAGCAGCCGGCCAGGCAGGGCAGCTGGGTGACGGTTCGGAGGAAGACTAGTCTTAAAGGGCTCACGGAACACCACCACCCGCTTCATGTGTCTAACAGATTTTCCCCACTTAGCGACACATCTGTTGAGAAACCGACCCTGGTGATTGGAGACTCCATAGTCAGACATGTGAAGCCGACTCCAGAGACCTTAGTTAGGTGCATCCCGGGGGCCAGAGCGGGCGACATAGAAGCAAATTTGAAGCTACTGGCAAAGGGTAATCGTAAATATGGTAAAGTTATCATCAATGTCGGAGCTAATGACTCCCGTCTTCGCCAGTCGGAAGTAACCAGAATGAATATTGTCTCGGTGTGTAACTTCGCCAAAACCATGTCAGACTCTGTAGGTTTTTCTGGCCCCCTCCCCAATCTGACCAGCGATGACATGTTTAGTCGCATGCTCTCGCTCCGCCGCTGGTTGTCTCAGTGGTGTTCAGAAAACGACGTGGACTTTATTGACAACTGGGAGACATTCTGGGGAAAGCCCGGTCTGATTAGAAGGGACGGCATTCATCCCACCCGGGATGGTGCAGCTCTTATGTCTAGAAATCTGGCCAATGTTATTAGACACTCCCCCTGACAATGCAGGGTCCAGGCCAGGATGCAGAGCTGTAGTTTAACAGGGCTGGAGGCGAGGCTTAGTCAGTTAGAGGTCCGGTTTGGCCAACTAGACCATAGTCCGATAGAATCCTCTGCGGACCGGCCCGTAGCAGCTGAGCGTAACCGCTCCCCTGCAGCTCCCCGGCAGCCGGCCAGGCAGGGCAGCTGGGTGACGGTTCGGAGGAAGGGTAGTCTTAAAGGGCTCAGCGACACATCTGTTGCTTCTCAAGGACCAACGCCTGCCAACAAAACTGTAGGATTGCATTATGTAATTAGCGACTCTAAAACTGTAGGATTACATGATATTGGCGACTCTGGCCAGGTGCCTAGCAAAATAGAAGTGGTTGCAGTTCTCCGCCCTCCAAAAGTTCACCAGGTGCAGCGTTATAGAGGCGTTAACCAAGATAACCTTGTAAAAATTAAAACCAATGCACATTTGGTACCAATTACAGACCGAAAAATTAGATGCGGACTACTAAATATACGATCATTAAGCTCTAAGTCTCTGTTAGTAAATGATATAATTACAGAGAGCAGGAGTGATATTTTCTGCTTAACAGAAACATGGTTACAGGAGGAAGAGTATGTTAGTTTGAATGAATCAACTCCGCCCGGCTACTTTAATCATCACATTCCTAGAAGCACGGGCCGAGGCGGAGGAGTCGCAGCAATTTATAACTCCGGTCTCCAAACAAAAATTGAACCCAAGTGCAACTATAATACATTTGAAAGCCTCATGCTTGGTCTGAAATTTCCGAGCCGGAAATCAGAGAAGCCAGTTGTGTTAGTGGTAGTGTACCGGCCCCCTGCTGGTGCGTATCTGGAGTTTTTGTCTGAATTTTCAGATTTCCTTTCTGGATTATTGATCAGCACAGATAAATTCATCATAGTGGGTGATTTTAACATTCATATGGATGTTGAAAGCGATAATCTTAAATTAGCCTTCGATTCTCTTCTAGAATCAATGGGTATCTCACAAAAAGTGGATAAACCGACGCACTGTTTTAATCATACTCTCGATCTCGTTCTCACCTACGGTGTTGAAACTGATGGTCTGTTGGTGTCACCTGTAAACTCCCTTTTATCCGACCATTACTTAATAACGTTTGAATTTAATTTTGTTGATGTTGAAGTGCAAAATAGGAGGTATTATTTTAGCAGATGTTTGTCTGATGAAGTTATTGTTAAATTTAGGGAGGCCATTGCTTATCTTACGACAGTGCGAAATAGTGATGTAGTCGAGGCCAGTGACCTGGGTTCTACCTCTGCAGATGTTGATTTCCTTGCTAGTAACACTGCTGATTTGTTGCATTCAGCTTTAGATGAAGTTGCTCCTTTGAAAAGGAGGGTTTCTAGCCACAGGAGCTTAACTCCCTGGTACAATTCAGATATCCGCATGTTGAAACAAAACGTGCGTAAAATGGAAAGGAAGTGGTACTCTTGTAGGTCTGTAGACTCTCATCGTGAATGGAAAGATATTCTAATAGTATATAAAAAAGCCATTCGCAAAGCCAGAACAGCTTATTATTCAACGCTGATAGAGGATAACAAAAGTAACCCACGTTTTCTGTTCAGCACTGTAGCCAGGCTGACAAAGAGTCACAACTCTGTTGAGCCGTGCATTCCTGCAGCTCTCAGTAGTGAGGACTTTATGGGCTTCTTCAACAGTAAAATCGCGAGAATTAGAGAAGAAATCAACCAGCCGGTTGTAGGTGTTTCTTCAGCTTTAGCGACTTCCCTAGGCTCTGACTTGTCTCTAGACTGTTTTGATCCTATAGACCTCCCTGAGCTGACTTCACTCGTTAATAGAGCTAAGTCAACCACATGTATGTTAGACCCCATCCCGACTCGTCTATTCAAACATGTTTTTTCTCTTATTGGTACGACAATACTGGACCAAATTAACCTATCCCTAAGTTTAGGATATGTACCACAGGTTTTCAAAGTCGCAGTAATTAAACCTTTACTTAAAAAACCTTCTCTTGACCCAGACACCTTAGCTAATTATAGACCAATTTCCAACCTTCCATTTGTGTCTAAAATTCTGGAAAAGGCAGTTTCAAGCCAGTTATGTGACTATTTGTATAGAAATGATCTGTTTGAAGTCTTTCAGTCAGGGTTCAGAATGCATCATAGCACAGAGACAGCACTTGTTCGAGTCACGAATGACCTCCTTATGGCCTCAGATAAGGGATTAGTGTCCATACTGGTTCTACTGGACCTCAGTGCTGCTTTTGACACTATAGATCATGGCATTTTACTGCACAGGTTAGAGCATGTTGTTGGGATTAAAGGGACAGCTCTATGTTGGTTTAAATCATATCTATCTGACAGGTTCCAGTTTGTTCATGTACATGAGGTTTCTTCAGAACAGTCAAGGGTCTGTTATGGTGTTCCGCAGGGTTCAGTGCTAGGGCCAATCTTGTTCAGTTTATACATGCAGCCGTTGGGAAGTATAATCCAGAATCACGGCATACACTTTCATTGTTATGCTGATGATACGCAGCTCTATTTGTCTATGAAGCCGGATGAAACAGAACCGTTAGTTAAACTTCAGGCATGTCTTAGGGACATCAAGGACTGGATGTCCAGAAATTTCCTGCTTCTAAATTCAGATAAAACAGAGGTTATCATTCTTGGTCCAGAGCATCTTAGGAAGGGATTAGATGGTGTTGCGATGGCTTCCAGTGCAACTGTGAGAAATCTTGGTGTTATTTTCGATCAGGATTTGTCGTTTAAACCATATGTCAATCAGGTTTGTAAAATAGCCTTTTTCCATCTCCGTAATATTGCAAAGATTAGGAAAATCCTCTCACAGAGTGATGCAGAAAAACTAGTTCATGCGTTTGTATCTTCTAGACTAGATTACTGTAATGTGTTGTTAGCAGGATGTCCAAGTAATTTGCTGAATAGGCTCCAGCTGATCCAAAATGCAGCAGCACGAGTACTGACAGGAATTAGCAGGAGAGACCACGTCTCTCCAGTGTTAGCGTCGCTCCATTGGTTACCCGTAAAATTCAGAATCCAATTTAAAATTTTATTACTTGCGTATAAAGCCCAAAACGGCTTAGCTCCGCATTATTTGCAAGACCTGATAGTGCCTTATGTTCCTGTCAGAGCTCTCCGTTCTCAGAGTGCAGGTTTACTCGTAGTTCCTAGAGTATCTAAATGTAGATTTGGAGGGCGGGCGTTCTGCTATCAGGCACCATTACTTTGGAACCAACTTCCAATCTGGGTTAAGGAGGCTGACTCCACCTCCACCTTTAAAACTAAACTTAAAACCTTTCTGTTTAGTAAAGCCTATAGTTAGTGTTTAGTAAACCTCTAGCTGGTGTTGGTAAATCTCTAGGTAGTGTAAACTTTAGTGTGTCAGAGTCGCTCCTGTAGTTTCTTGTGCTGGCCCCCCCTTCTCCTCCCTTTTCTCTCTTTTGTCCATGTTGCAGCATCCTTTGCCGGACACCGGAACCTGCAGGTGGTCGTGGGTGGCTTGTAGCTTGCATTACGGAGCACAAGTCTTTCCCTGACCCTGCACCCCAACCTGGGACTTGCTGATTGGGCCGGAGCTCCGGGAGCTGTGTGCTGGCCTGCGGTCCCCACCCCTGGTCATCCCGTTGCTGCCCCCCCCTTCTCCTCCCTTTTCTCTCTTTTGTCCTGCAGGTGGCCGTGGGTGGCTTGTAGCTTGCATTACGGAGCACAAGTCTTTTCCTGACCCTGCACCCCAACCTGGGACTTGCTGATTGGGCCGGAGCTTCGGGAGCTGTGTGCTGGCCTGCGGTCCCCACCCCCGGTCATCCCGTTGCTGCTTCCACCTGCCTGCTGTGCTGTTGCCGTCCCTGACCCACCAGTCTGGCCCTCGGCAGGAGGGTCCCCCCTGATGAGCCTGGTCCTGCTCAAGGTTTCTTCCCTCCTAAAGGGGAGTTTTTCCTTGCCACTGTTTGGCTTAAGGTTTTTCTCCCACTAGGGGAGTTTTTTACCTGCCATTGTTTATGTAATATCTGCTCGGGGGTCTCTGTAAAGCGTCTAGAGACAACTCTGTTGTATTAGACGCTATATAAATAAAATTGAATTGAATTGAATTGAACTATACCTTTAACATGATTCATTTGTCTTGTAACATAAGAAATGAAATGAGGAGGAATCGGAGTAATTAACTGTGGTGTACCTGTTTAGAATTCAATTAAATCTTCCTGTGTGAAGACGAGCTGACCCGGATCCCTCTTTAGGTAACTAAAGGCTGATTTATGGTTCCGCGTTACACCAACGCAGCGCCTACGGCGTAGGGTACGCGTCGATTTAACGCAGAACCGTAATTCAGGCTTTAAGATCCGTTTACACCGTGTCATAAATGCATGTGTGGCAGATGAGAGATGAGACTATACAAATCATTTCATTTTTTTTAGAAAACATAATTTAATTCCTTTTCAGGGTATTATAAAATATAAGTTTTTTTGTTATTTCTGCTAAGTTGCTCCGGTTATAACTGTGTAGAAAATACATTTTAAGTGTAAGTGTTTGGGGTAATTGTGCGTCAATCCAGTGGTAATACCTCAGGACTCCAGTAGGGGGAATAGCGCTCCTCTTCCTCACTTTAAGGAGCTGTATGTAAGAGCAATAATAAAACGACTCATAAAATGACCCCGATATGTCAACAGACATTTAAAAATCATGTTCATTTCAAATACTTATGTCACTGACAACATCACTCAAGCCAGGATATTCCAGTTTAAAAAGAGGAGTTGCAGCCCTCAACTGATGTTTATGTTGACATTTTTTGTTTTGGCCTCCACCTATCTCCCAATCACCAAGTCAGTATTGTTTCTGAAGCTCCACCCTCCACCTATCTCCCAATCACCAAGTCAGTATTGTTTCTGAAGCTCCACCCTCCACCTATCTCCCAATCACCAAGTCAGTATTGTTTCTGAAGCTCCACCCTCCACCTATCTCCCAATCACCAAGTCAGTATTGTTTCTGAAGCTCCACCCTCCACCTATCTCCCAATCACCAAGTCAGTATTGTTTCGGCATCCGGGTTGCCAGCTCGGCTCTAATTATCGCAGCCATGGCAGCCTACGTTCCTGCTGCATTCTGCAGCCTACCTGGCAACCTCTGGTCGGGGGGAGGAGGGGGAGGGTACACGCCGCTCAACAATATTTTGAAAGTGACTGCAGTACCAGTTTTGGCCATTTCTTACAGGTGGCTCCTTTAATACAATCGAGTGAAGGCAAGAGCTGTGTCTGTCTTTTATACCTCTTCCCTCACTACTTTTCCCTATTTAAGGTAATTACTGTACACGAAGCACTATAAACTTAGCAACACGTTCTTGATGATTTTTATTCTGTCATTGTTGTTTATTTTAAGTGAAGAGGGGGGGGGGGGGGGGTTTCACTGCGCAAAAAACACCGTCATCTCCAAGCCAGGCATGTACTGGAGTGTTTTTGGAGAAGTTTTTCTTGTTACACCCTTTTAGACACATTTGAGGGATATTGGCCAAGACTTTTAATAGTGTTAAAAGCATGTTAAAAATTCTGTCACAATACCTTTAAGATACTGCTAACATCGTGGGAAGCTAAGCTAAATGCTACTATTGTCTCACCGGACTGTTGCAACATTTTATTTTATCTGCAAGATTGTCTGTATGGTGCTTAAAAAATGTTAGTTCATTACTTTAATAAGTTAGTTAATGTGTTAATTAGGATATAAGTTAAAGATAAATGTATTTCATTTGGGTTGGAATCCATGTGTTATATTGTTTGAGGGTGCAATTTGCATCATTAAGAAATGGATAAGGATTAATTTGGTTGTTGAGGCTGTAGTCCTGAAATTGAGTATGTTCTTACCAGAGAATACCTGTGATTTTTGTTGTATTTTTCATAATTATACTTGATACAAACGAGTGAAGGCGAGAGCTGTGTCTGTCTTTTGTACCTCTTCCCTCACTACTGTAAGAGAAGATTTATTTTTGTTAAGTTTATTTTGGTAATTCATGGTTCAGTATTTTATGAATATATTTTGGTATATTCTGATGTAAGTCAGGGACTATAGTTACATTAGTCAGCATACCTGTTGTGATTAATATGTTTTACATAAGGCGGAGTGATACCGGTGGATGTTCAAAATTCCTACTCTGTTTTTGGGTCATTAAAGTACACGCGAACTCCGAAGCCGTTGTCCCCGTTCTTTTTCTCTTACTCACGACCCGAAATAAGATTAATTTACTCAAGTAAGGCTTAACTCAACACCAGCCTTACACTGGTGGCAGCGGGTTTTGTGGATTGCTAACTTTGCTGTGTTTGAGTTTTTGCCGGGGATAACAAGCTACCGCCATTTTCTTTTTTTTGTCCCGCATTGTGGTCGGCTCCTGCTACGAGCTAACGTGGAGCTACAGACTCGGTCAGTGCACGTTGGATTAAAGAGGACACATACAACAAGAAAAAAACGGACTCTATCGGACTTGCAATCACCAAGACACGAACAAAGGACAGTGTTTGTGAGTAACAGAGACTGGCAAAGTGGATACTATTTCTGCTCTTCGTGGATTTTCACACTGCTGCATATGGGAGATATGCTGCTGCGGACTGATCTTCATGGGACTGCATGGTAATTTTGTCAACCTGTTACTCTGAAGGCAACAACATTAAAGCGGACCTATCTAAATCAACAAAAGCTAAGACTTGGAAATTATATGGGCCCATTGTGAACTGTAACTACAACTTTTCTGCCTCTGCCAGAGAAGAAAAGGAGAACTATGACCAGTAACAGTGACTCAGGGAACAAACTGCCTTTTCACCCTGGTCCCACTCATGCTAATATGTGGCAATACTGGAAAGATTTTCCTCATGTCTTCGTGGGAGATGGAAAGGAGGACTTTTCTAGATGGTGTAGACGTTTTGAAGTGGCTGTAGAAGCTAACCCCAACTCGGGTGATGACAGTTTGGTTAAGCTGCTGCCTGCACGCCTGGGTGGCGCCGCATTTAGTTACTGGGACAGCCTACCTGATGGTACGAAATCTGACTACACTGCAGTGAAAGACAAACTTAAGGCTGTTTTTGGACAAACTGCTTATCTCACTACATTTCAAAGTTATGTCAACGCACGCACTCGCCTGCCTGGTGAGGCGCTTCCAGTGTTTGCTGCTGAAATTAGCCGGCGGGTGGAGGAAGCTTTTCCCACATATGGACAAAATGCTAAAGATGGAGAAAAATTCAGGCGCTTCATTGCTGGTATTGAGCCTTATCTTCAGGTGCCCTGCCATGAACAAGGATTAACGACACTGGAATCTGCTCTCAAGTTTGCAGTGCAGATTGAGAATGCAGGATGTTTTCAAGCCCAAACACACTACAGTGTTTTTCACAAGAACAAGTCTCGCCTGCTGTCCCTCCTATGACGCCCACTCGCCTTCCTGTATCTTCTACCTCTCTTGGGATTCACTCTGCCACCTCAGATGATCTTCAGAAAATGCAGAGAACACTAGAGACACTTACAGACAGGGTGGAGCAGTTACAATTGGAGGTGAAACGCCAGCAACGACAAACACAACATGGTTCATCGGACTATAGACCTCGTCAGCGGAGCCTCACTCCTGATAGTGAGAGGGGTCGCAGCCGTTATTATCCCTCTGACAAGAAATCCTACAGAGACTCTTCCTATGATCGATACTCACCTCATGATGGTTACTACAGATCATCACGGGATGAAAGAGACTGGTATGACAGACGGGATACCCGCACTCGCTCTGGATCACCTGAAAATTATGCACGTGCTTACAGTCCATCACCCAGAGACTACACAAGGCGTGGACGCTCTCCTGACTGTCGAGAGGACAGACAACAATCAAAACGTTCCCCAACTGGCAGGCGGGGGTTGAAGGGGCAACCCCTTCCGCGAGAAAGGTATAAAGACGGGGGGAAGCCGGAAGTCCAGTGAGAGTCTGCTGTGGGTCGAAGTGCAAGGACGCCCAGCCGGGGTTTCTGATGGCTGCTCTTGGCCTGGACTGTCCGGCTTTCCCAGTCGTCTGTGTTAAGGTGAGAGTTTATCAAGGCCTAGCCCCTATGTGATTGTATGTTGCTCTGTCATTTGCGGAGGGTAACCTGACACAGAGTTATCCTAGCAAACGAGTAATTGCTCAGCCATTTCCGGGGGATAACCTGACACTTTATCCTAGCAAATGAGTAATTTTGTGTGTACAGCCACTTGCGGGGGATAAATCGACAAATTATCCTAGCAAACTGCTGGTTTTGTGTGTACTGCTGTCTGCGGGGGGTGACATGACCCGTTATCCTAGCAAACGGGTAGTTTTGTGTGTTGTCTTCTATGTAAATGCTTGCTTTTTTGCTAATAAATGTATTCATATCTTATAGGAAAAGCGAGTGTGTGCCTGATTCATTTTTGCACAGCCGACCCCTCTAGAACTTATGCTGCAGGGGGGCACCGACATGATCCGCTGGGCGGTGCCTCTCACCCTTCTTCTCCTCTCCTTTTCCCTGCCTCTCTTCTCCATTACCATTTTTATTTATTATAAATATCTCATAGCTATCATTTTTGTCCATCGTTCCTGTAGTTTCTTGTGCCGGCCCCCCTTTTTTCTCTTTTGTGCATGTTTGCAGGCCGGAGCCTCGGGAGCTGCGTTCTGGCCTGTGTTCCCGGCCCTCCCCCCCCTCTGGTCATCCCATTGCTTCTTCCACCTGCCTACGTGGATGTCTGCTGTTGCTGCTTCCGCCTGCCTGCACCAACGTCTAGAGACAACATCTGTTAGACGCTATATAAATAAAATTGAATTGAATTGAATTGAATAGAACCTAGGTGAGATTTCTCCCAAAACATGAGTATTGCCCACAAACCTATGACACATGCCCTCCAAGTTGTTAGGAACTGTACTAAACCACTGATTTTGGGCTGGGATTTTCTGGTTGCTAATGGTATTATTGTAAACCCACAAAACATGTCGCTCTTGGTAGATGACAAAGTTATCCCATTGGTCAGCCCACACCAGTATGTTCCTAAACTAACTGAGGTGACAGTATCCTCCTCAGTTGCAGTTCCTGCCATGTCAGAAATGGTCATCTCTGCTAAACTAGACACGTCACTTAAAGGACTGGTACCCAACGGCTATATAGGTGTGTTTGAACCACACTACACAAACCAATCATCTACTGGTTTGCATGGGCTGTTGCAACAGCTGAACAAGGTTTCATCTATGTAAAAGTGGCTAATACCTCTAGTGATAAAGTCATGTTACACTATGGCAGACAGATAGGAACTTTTCATGCCACTTCTGGCAGTACCAAAGATGAGTACACTGTAACGGAAAGCTCTGTTTGCAATGTAAACATTCAGGTACCCGTGGCATCCAAGCCATTTGAACTAAGGGATTTTTCAAACCCCGACCTGACAAGTGCGCAAAATAGGAAGCTGAAAGAGACATTGCACTCATTCTCAGATGTGTTCAGTCAGCGCTCACATGATTTTGGACGGACAAACCTGGTCACACACAAAATTCCTACCACACGTGACATTCCCATCTCACAAAGAGCCTATCGTACCTCTCCTGCCATGAAAACGGAAATTCACCGTCAGGTGGAAGAGCTTAAAGCTCACGATCTGATTGAGGACAGTGCAAGCCCCTGGGCTAGTCCGGTAGTTATGGTGAAGAAAAAAGATGGTACGTACAGATTTTGTGTCGATTTCAGAAAGCTGAACTCAGTTACCATCAGTTACCATCCCTAGAGTCGATGATAGTTTGGATGCACTGTCTGGCTCTCAGTTTTTCTCTACCATGGACATGTCAAGTGGATACTGGCAGGTTGAACTAGATCCTGCAGACCGACCCAAAACAGCATTTACAACAGGTGATGGTCTCTACCAATTCAAAGTGATGCCCATGGGTCTGAAAAACTCACCACCAACTTTTCAGAGACAAATGGAGCTCGTCCTGAGAGGTCTCCATTGGACAACGTGTATCATTTATCTCGATGACATAATCTGTATGGGGAGCAACTTTGATGATCACCTTAAAAATCTGACAGACATTTTCACACGGTTCAGACAAGCAGGTTTGAAGCTGAACCCAAAGAAATGTGAGTTTTGCAAATCTGCAGTCAAGTATATGGGCCATATTTTTTCAAGTGATGGACTGGCACTGGAACCAGTCAACTGCCAACGCATATGTGGGTGGCCTGTTCCAAGATCACCCTCTGAGGTTCGAGCATTTCTGGGATTGTGCTCTTATTACAGACGTTTTGTGCACAAGTATGCCTCCATTGCTCATCCTCTTCACAGACTCACTCAAAAACAGGTGTTATTCGAATGGACAGAAGAGTGCTCCACTGCATTTCAGACATTAAAGGATGCACTCATCTCCCCCATATAATGGCTTTTCCCAACTTTCATCAGCCATTTATCCTGAGTACAGATGCATCTAACTATGCAGTTGGCGCAGTTCTCTCTCAGGTTCAAAAGGGACAAGAAAGGGTTATAGCGTATGCTAGTCATGTTCTGACCCGCTTAGAGAAAAAGTGGTCTACATATGACAAAGAACTTTGGGCCATTGTCTGTTCAGTCAGGCATTTCAGACACTATTTGAGTTGTAATCCATTCACTATCATCACTGACCACCGCCCCCTTCTCAGTATAAGGAAGCTGGATGTCACACATGACCCTACAGGACGACGAGGTCGTTGGGCTTTGGAGTTAGATCCATATCAGTGGACAGTAATACACAAGGATGGAAAGAAACACACAAATGCGGACGCTATGTCACAGATCCCTCCCTCACAGGGGGACACAGCGGTCTTAAAAGACACAACACCTTCTCTACGGGACGACCGTGCTTCTCCTGTTAGACTGGATACGCCTTCTTCACTTCCGGCGCTGCAGGACATGCCAACGCAGCCGCCATCTGTGGTAAGCACAACAGCTCAGGTTTGTGTATCGCAAGACAGTTCTGTTATTCGAACTGCTAACGCAGATGTTGACTTGTTGATAAACACATTCTCTAATCAGGGAAATGACATTTTGGCTGAACAACTTTCTGATCCCATTCTTTCAGATGTATACACCTGGGTACAGCAAAACGAACGTCCGTACCTCAGACATGTTAAAGGGAAAATGCAGATAAAACTGTGGTGCAGTTCCCAAAACTTGTACTGTGTAATGACTTGCTCTGTCGGAAAGCCCACACTGCACCAGGACTGCCAGCTGTGTTTCAGGTGCTTATTCCCAAAACACTCATCACAGAGACAATGAACATTTTACATGGTAACCCCTGCTCTGGTCATTATAGTGCAGATCGCACATTCAAGAAAGCTCTGACTATGTGCTATTGGCCTAGCATGAGGGGTGATATCGACAATTTCTGTTATGTGTGTCATACATGTGAGGCTTATAGAAAACCTGTACCACAGCTCAGGGCTCCCTTGCAGTCAATACAGGCTGAGAGACCATTCCAGTTTGTGTGCACAGATATTACTGAGCTGCCTTCCACTTCACAGGGACATTGTTATGTTCTTGTAGTGCAAGACCACTTTACAAAGTATGTCAGTGCATTCCCTATGTCAGATCAGAAAGCGACTACTGTGTGAACGTTACATTCCTGAACATGGAGTTCCAGAGGAACTTTTTTCAGATCAGGGACGACAGTATGAATCAGATATTGTCCAAACAATATGTCAGAGACTGCACATAAAAAAGAAAAGGACCTCACCATACCACCCTCGTGGTAATGGGATGGTGGAGAGATTTAACAGGACTTTGAAAGAACAGTTGGCTAAACTCATTCATCAAAATGGTGGTGAATGGGATCAATATTTGCCAGCAGTGGTTCTTTCTTTTAACTCCACCCCACACTCAAGTACTGGTTACTCACCTTATTTTCTGGCTCATGGCAAAGAGCCTCGTCTGCCTGCTAATGTGACTCTGTCCACACCAGTAGTTTCACTAACACCACAGAACTATGGAGCAGAACAAGTGAAACAGCTTGACACAGTTTTCCAGGCTGTTCGCTCTCATCGTGAGGAACAGAGACTCAAGCGTGAGTACTACTTCAACACGTCTGAAAGATTCAAGCCTTATCAATGTGGAGATCTCGTCTGGATGGATGATCCCACTACACAGAGAAAGAAACTTGACCCAAACTGGACTGGACCTTACAAAGTTGTCTCCTCAGACGACAGGAGGCTCTTATATGAGCTAGTGGATTTGAGTCATGCTGGGGCTGGACACAAAGTGGTTCACTATGATCGCTTAAAACCATATAGATCCTCTGGGGTTACATCCCCAGCACAAGTGGAGAAACCTGTGGTTTCACGGCATATGGAGACTCTTCCCAGGTATACCGCGTTATCTGGTTCACTTCCCTTACATCACGGACTACCTGAGACTAGACAGGTTGTTGCCCCTGCCTGTCCCTCTGTTCCCCTGCTGAGGAGACCATCAGGGTCATCGGGTCTCTCATGTCCTGCCACAACCCAATCAACAATCTGTTGCTGCTCCAGCAGTATCTGGTGAGACACGTGGCTCCTCTACAACTCGTTCGGGACGGGTTGTTCTCAGACCACAGAGGCTTTTGCTGTGAGCGCCCCCCCCCCCCTCCCCCCATCCCACTCACCTGACGGAAAAGGGACTGTTTTGCATCTAATATGGACTGTTGTTTACATTTGGTGGGACACTGTTTGAGTTTTCCACTATGTTTTGACATGGTCTTTGTTACAAAAAAAAACAACAAAAAAATACCATATCTTTAAAAAAAAAAAGAAAGAAAAAAAAAAAAGTTATGTGGTTGATGTCATTTGTCGTGGTTCACATTAGTAGTTATTTACATTTTCTGGTTACCTGTCAGTGACGGCTAATTTATTTTCTTGTTCGCTTTAGAGATGAGATTTATTTTTCATAACTGTTGAAATGAGGACATTTCATTTGAAGAGGGGGAAGAATGTAAGAGGAGATTTATTTCTCTTTTATTTTATTTTTACAACCTGGACCTTATTTCTGGCATTTTTTATGGTTGTATACTCACCCAGAGGTGTTTGGTGTCATTTGGAGTCCTTCGGAAGATATTAGGAGTTTTTTGCGAGCCGCTTCTCCATATAACGGTAGCGCATAGGGCACTCACGGGACACAGACGATGCAGCATCTAAATAACACATTATTGCCGCGAAACTCTTCATTTATTTTATGAATCACTAGATCTGCTTCCAGGACCTGTTGTAACATTGTGGCGCTGTCTGTGTAATAAATAAAATAAATAAATCCGTTTGTAAACAAGACCTCTGAACTCATGACGTCATCTCTGTGCGTGCACTCTGTCCTCCGTTCAGTGAGCTCTTCAGCCGTATACTCTGGCTCAAAACGGTAAGGACGTCCATCATATTCAAAGTCGTCGTCCACAACCTCAGAATTTGACAAATATTCAGACATGTTTCAAATAACTATCAGTAAACTAACAGTAGCGAACTCCAGCTGTACACAGAGCTGTGTCTGGGACGCG
This sequence comes from Cololabis saira, assembly GCF_033807715.1. Taxonomy (NCBI): domain Eukaryota; kingdom Metazoa; phylum Chordata; class Actinopteri; order Beloniformes; family Belonidae; genus Cololabis; species Cololabis saira. The sequence goes on along the minus strand of NC_084596.1, from coordinate 42,763,938 downwards.
CGCACAGAGATCTGTTGTGAACATCAGCTTCTTCCAGTTCAGGATCACGTGGCAGTATTATTCTGTCCCAGCTGTCTGTTATCTGGTTGTTTGGTAAAGACACTTGTGGGGGTGACCGGTATTAAATAATATCCATCCCTACAAACTATTGACTGTTTTTTGTTTTTTTTTTATAGCAAAAGGTGCAAATAAAAATATACACTGATGCTAATAAATAGCCTATATAGGCCCAAACTTTTATTTAAAATCAAGGTTCAAAATAAAACAAACATCCGCAAAAGCAGTGGTCCCCAAGTTTCTTCTTGGTTATAATGGTGGTCCCTGGGACAAAACCAGTTGAAAACCTCTGCTTTAAACTACAAATAATAGTTTTTGACGTGACATCAGAGATTGCGCCAATCGAGGCCAATCGGGTTGTAGCTGCTTCAACTGTGTGATTCCTTCACGAGGAGCGACCAGGATTTCAAACACGTTTGATTTTCTTGCGAGCACAGGATTTGTGATCGGGAGCTCATCGTGAGGTGTTAATCTCTCATTGTTACCCCACGTATACTACACGAGGCACGACCAACGATTGGGTTGAAATCTGGCCCGATCCAAAAAATAGTTGCACGAGTGGAAAATTGGTTCAAAACGAGCAGACAATCACACAGTGTCTCTCCGGCCTTAAACAGAACGGCAGCCACTCGGAGCAGGCGGAGCAGAGGGGCGACCGCCCCGGGCCACGCCGAAGGGAGAAAGAAAAAGTGGACTGTATAACACTTGTTATTCTTAAGGATAAAGTTGTTTCGCTATTGATACATTTAGGGACCATCGGAATTCTGAAATTAACGATTATTTCTTCATCCACTCCATCTTTCATCCACTGGTGCGTTCAGGGACAATTGGAATTTACTGTATTTGGCGAGAATTGACCATTTTGGCTTTTCCTGTTTACTGGTGTGATGAGTGATCTGTAAATATTGTAATCTTTAATTACCAACTTCATATAATTAATGTTTTTCATCTAACCTCAATAGTGATATTATATAGAGATATTATTTCAATAGGAAACTGCACACCAACCCAGCGGCAGTTGGTATTGTTTTCCCTAGGGGAGGACTCTACCAGACTACAAAATAGATATATACCAAAAAGCTGTAAAATCATGTTCTAAGGTATCATATCCGAGTATTTGAATTAATGCCATTAATAATAGAAAACTTTGTGCCTCAAGCCCCACAATACGGTTTGACGTACATCCACGAAAATCGGTACACACCTGTATCATGTTGCAACTTAAAGGAGACCTATTATGGCATTTAATGTATATTTTAAACAGGCCTTGAATGTCTTAAAAACAATCTAAAGCTTGTTTTTTCTACATAAAACAGAAATTCAGGCTGTGGGCCATGTCTCTAGTTTTACCGCTTCTAACCCCATTATCTATGAGTGATCCTGAGGGGGCGGGGCTATGATAATGAGGCTCTGTGCTGATTGGCTGCCTGAATGACGTGTAGCAGGGGAGGGAACAAAGCCTCTCCGGGCTGAAGAGCCGGTGTCGGTGCTTTTTTTTCCCACCTGCTTTTTTTTACCGGCTCCCCGTACGTGATGACGTTCCGTCTTGTGATTGGCTTTTGACCGTACGTGATGATTGAAAACTGATGATTAATAAATGTAATAAAGCAAATCGATAATTTAAAATGTGTATTAAGATCAAAATATTTAACTGCTTACTGCTATGCAGCAAGCAAAAGATTGTTTACCCTATACTGTATATAGTAGGCTATTATTGTTCTCAGCTCACTGATGAATCTCCAATTGTCTAATGAAAATAGTCCCTAATAAATATTTTAACTCTAATAATTTTTTTAGCCTATGTCAGTAAGATCACTGATAATTCTGATAATTCCTTGTATATGTTTCTTCTCCCTTTTACCTCCACTATAATCTGCGGGGAAAAAATGCACACTTCCGGGGAAAATATTGCAGCCCGATACAATCTGGTACCCACACCGGCTCCGTACACAAAGCGTGTCCCATGCGACAGAGCTTCGGCGACAAAATAAATTCCATTGCTTTATTTTTTTTGTATTGGACTGTCCTAACTGGCCGCGAGTTTAACGGTTTCAGTGTGGACAGAGAGAGTTTAACAGTTTCAGTGTGGACAGAGAGAGTTTAACAGTTTCAGTGTGGACAGAGAGCCTCCGATGTCACGCAGCTCCACGCGATAGTCTGACGCTCGCATGCAGTTACACGTTGTAAATGGATCTTAAGCCTGAATTACGGTTCTGCGTTAAATTGACGCGTACCCTACACCGTAGGCTCTGCGTTGGTGTAACGCAGAACCATAAATCAGCCTTTAGTTCCCTGAAGAGGGAACGGGTCACCTTGTCTTCACACTAATTCACACAGGAAGATTTAATTTGAATTCTAAACAGGGACACCATAGTTATTTACTCCGATTCCTCATTTCATTTCTTATCTTACAAGACAAATGAATCATGTTAACTGTAAAGAAATCACAACACTGAATTTTCACAAATGGCAACTTTATTGTTAAAAAAATAAAACATAAGTTGTATATAAATAACATTTATGCACTATTGCTGGCTCAAGGAAGGACCGTGCGTCTTCTGAAGGCGTCGTTGAACAGATTCAGGTGCTTGGAAGATCTGAAACCATGAACAGAAGAAAAATGTATTACTAATAGAGCTCCGGTGTTACCTAACACTCCGTTAGGGAACACTGGAGCCACTGGGGCCCGGGGCTCCTCACCCCGGTGTGTGGCCTCCGGTGCTCCGGAGCTAAGCTAAATACTTAGCCCATGCAAAGATCATACTTGTAGACAAATATAAATAACATAAAAAATAGCGTCACTTACCGCTGACTCGTGTGCAGTTGCCGGGGCCGTACTGTTGGAACTGATCCTTTTATGAGGGTAAGTGTCGATGCAAAACCTCATTTTTACTGTCCCCTCGCTGTGGAAACCGGTGGAAAACAGTCACCGCTTCTAAACAATGGCTGAAGCTCCGGCCGGCGGAGTTAGTTGTGGGCGTGGTTTTAGCAGTGGAGGACGACTTATGGAAATCTGCTCCTGTCGTTACGTAAGGACGGCAGCAGATTCTGAATGGCCTGTAGAGGTCACATGACACTGGAAGATTCATCCGGGCGGGGGTACAGACCTTGCAGATTTTCATGTTATTTCATGTTTCCTGTGTTGGCAGGCTGAGGGGAGACCACTTTATATATGTTAAAACAAGAAAAAACGTGTTTTTCATAAAAGGTCCTTTAAACCTAATTGTTCCACAAATGGTGTGTGTGTCTCAGATGTAAGTTCTTTGGATAAAAGTGTCTGCTAAATGACAATAGTTGTAGTAATGCATTTATACAAAGCGTGGGTGGCTGCAGGACAGGGAGCCCACACATAGGGGTTGTTCTATGTAAATGCCTGTCCAAAACAAGAGATGTTTTTCATGACTTCATGTAAATGTCTTATTTTATTTATAGATATGAGATACCACCTGCTGGAACATTCAAATCAGACTGTGAGGTGACAGTCTTGGTACTTAGACAGCGAGAAGACTTTTAACAAATCATCAGAGACAGACATCCCATTCAAGCACGAAGAGAGGAAACACGCAAATGTAAGTTTTATTTCAATTGTCACTTGGAAATTCACATTTATTCAGTTATCATTTGTGGTATATTATGTAACATATTTAATCTTCTGTTCCTACTGAGCTTTTTCATTTCTATATGTTCTTGTATATTGGATGGAGGGATGGTGCAGTTACAGAAACAAAAGACGATTATGGAACCGTCTGACAAATTAACTGGATGTTGATGTGAAAATACAAAAATAACAAATACATTAAATATTCACCTGCAACTTCACTTAGCTGCACTTTTCTCTGAAGTGTTGCTCTATGTTTTCTGTCTGGTTTGCAATTTTACTGTTTGAAATATATTTTCTTGTTCAACAGATATCAATTCTGATATGTGAGTAGTGTGTTTTACCAACATTGACATGAAGTGTTCAATTGTTCATCCAGCAGACAGAAACTTGAGGTAAAATACCAACGATGTCTGACGGAGCAAAGCTGCAGTGGAGCCTGCTCCTGCTCCTGGTGGTGGGTAAGTGGATCTCTGTCTTTACAACTCATCTTTATGTTTAGGTTTAAACCCAAACAAAAACTGAAATAACATCAGTTATATATCTCACTGCATGACAAAAAAGAAAACTGATATTGCACGGTATGTAGAGGTGAAACTCTTTGTTATGGTGGTGTTTTCTGTTTTTACAGGTCAGTGTTGGTTCATCACAGGTCAGCTTTATGAGTATCACTATATTGAAGAGAGTAAGAGCTGGACTGAAGCTCAGAAATACTGCAGAGAATACTACACTGATCTGGCCACCATCTCCAACATGACAGACTTGGAGAGACTCAACGAATCAGCAAAGACACGTCAAGAATCTGCCTGGATTGGTCTGCGCAGCCGAAATAATGCTAAAGGCACCTGGCAGTGGTCTCTGCCTGGTCTGGAGTTCAATGAAAGTGAGGTAGAATGGGACGATGATGAACCAAACAACAAAGGAGGGAACGAGAATTGTGGGGCGATAAGGTATAACCTGAAGTGGTTAGATTCGCCCTGTAATGAGAGGAAGTATTTCGTCTGCTACGATGGTGAGAACAGAATCCTGATTACTGCGTTTTTAATTCACACAACTTAAATCTGTTAGAGTGCATAATGCCATTCAATGAGATTACCTTTCATTTTAACATAAAGTGAAAAACTAAATAATCGATGTGGTAAATATGTAGATAAATATGGTTATAAATTAAGGGTAAAACACATTTCTAAAACAAACTGTTGCAAAGTGGTTTAGAATAAAGTGTGTGTGGGGGGTGGGACTGGTTTAATAAGTCAGCGGACCAATCCCCAACCTGACCAGCTGCTCTACAGCCCAGAGGTGAATCAACCGCCTGTAGGGGGGGAGCTGACTTCCATCAGCCTCCTCCTTATGGGTTTGATGGCGGCCCAAAGTAAGGGACCGCTACAAGGAAGGGGAGGGGGAAAGAAGTTTAAAATTGAGAACTTATAATAAAAGGAAAAGAGGAAATGTGAAAACATGTGAACTGCCTAGATTCTGGACTGGTAGGAAACTTACCAAGTAAAAAAACAAATCAAAAGTGAAAAGGAAACAAAACACAAACAAATGAATGTATTTAACTCTGCTCTGGCTCTGCGGTCCCGGTCCCAACCCTGACACCCCCCGTTTGTTTGTTTCTTAGCGTCCCATCTTGTCCTGTACCTGTATGCGTTTTTGTTTTGCGCACTTGTTTTGTTTTCTGTTTTTTATTATTTTGTGTTTTTGATCACCTGTATACCATTATATAAATGAAATAGAATTTTTTTTTAAATGATTCCCAGTAAAAAATCTTAAATGAAAAAAAGAATAAAAATATCTTTAAAGGAGACGTGAATATTGCATCTCCAAATTTGAAATTTGGTTATGATATCAAAATCAAACTGATCTTGTTGGAAAAAAAACAAAAAACATTACTTTGACAAGTGTTGCTGATGACAGTGTCGATGTTGAAACATTTCTGTTGAGTAAACTGTATTCAAAGATTGTCTTTGACTCCACAGGAAAAACAGAGAGATTCATTTTCTTTCGTCAACCTAAGACCTGGTCAGAGGCTCAGAGCCACTGCAGAGAGAATCAAACAGACCTGGCTAGTGGACCGGAACAGTTACAAGATCCCCAACTACGTAGTCTAGCCGAGGAAAACAGCAGAATGTGGTCAGATGTGTTCATTGGTCTGTTCAGAGACACCTGGAGCTGGTCGGATGGGAGCAGTTTCTCTTTCAGACGCTGGAATAATCTGGCTGACATTACGACTGACAGATGTGCTATGATGAAGGAGGACGGGGAGTGGGAAACTGACAATTGCAACGAAGACAAACCCTTTTTCTGTTACGATGGTGAGATTTTTATTCTCTACTTTATGTGTCTGGAAGCATAATAAAACTGAAGAAGCATTGACCCTAAATAAACAGGTAAACCTTCGTCTATATGTCTGTAGGGGCCTTTACTTTATGAATATTATGTTAATCAAAAATGATGACTTTTTAACATCTTTTGATTTGTCCAATTCAGCTTTAATATTCCAAGCTTTTCTTTTCCCCTCAATCCCTATTTACCAGATATGTATTATTACTAAAGATACAAGTGAACAGATTTTTCCAGTTTTCAGAATCATTTTAGCGTCCACGAGTTCTTAGTCATGACTTCAGCAGAGCTGATGTGATTGTTGGTTGTTGTCCACCTCTTCCCCAACAGATAAAGTGATCCTGGTCCAACAAAATCTGACCTGGGAGGATGCCTTGTACTACTGTAGAGAAAAGCACCGTGACCTGGTCTCCATCACCGACCTCAATGACCAGAGATGGGTCCAAGAGAGAGTCAAGAACGCCACCACTGAATTTGTCTGGACGGGGCTGCGCTACACCTGCACTCTGGATTTCTGGTTCTGGGTCGGTGGTGAAGTGGTCACGTACCACAACGTGGACCCGGGTCAGAAGGGGGACAGCTGTGACATGTCAGGAGCCATGCAGAGAGCTGGAAAACACAAGTGGTTCAAAAGAAATGACATGGAGGAGTTTAACTTCCTCTGTTCTGAGTGGTGAACCCACTGTGACCACTGCTGACATTCATTTATTAGTTCTGATCTTCAGTTGCCTTTTGGGTTTTTCTTACTAAAACATTTAAGACATTTTTGTGGAACAAGATTTAATGAGTTACAACTTTTCCAGAGAGTTGGGATCACATGTTCTGTAAAGTTTTGCTTTCAACTCATGTCTCCTCTTAAACCAGTGAAGTTCCTGAAAAACATAGTGGAAATACATAAATGTTTGAAGTTTGCTTTCTTATTGATCTGGTGATGGTTATACTTCTATAAAGTTATATCTATGTTTTGACTACAGTTTTTGGAGTTTTCTGTTGAATAAATCATTCAAACGTCTCAACAGATTTTTTATTTTTAGACAAAATAATTAGACAGGTCTGAAGAATTGGTCAGGTGCCACATTTCAGTTATTGTCAAACCTAGATTATAATAATAATATATTTAAATATGAGTATGTAAACTTCATGTTACAGTTGTTGCAAATGAGACCCCAAGAGATATTTATATGAAGTCACTATTCCATGTTGTTGTTAACAAAAATATATTTTCTGGAATGTTTCCACACTTTCAAGATGTCTGAACAGAACTTTGGGAGATGAGTACAACAATCTTTTCTATTTCAAAGACTGTTTCAATGAATGAATGAATGAATTAATTAATTAATTAATTAATTAATTAACCCTCTCATGCATGGAGGTCACTACAGTTTACAGCTGTTCAAAAGTGTTTTTTCTCTATACATGCCTGCAATTTTGGCCACTGCTGCATATAGTCCACTGCAGTGGAAGCTATTGCATCATCCCATACAAGAAATCCCATTGGCAGGTCATTTTGGAGGGAGAAAGGAGTCAGTGAAATCAAGATGGCTGACAGACAGGGCGAAAGACCAAACACCTCAGCTATTTCGGTTTCTACCTTCTATAAAAAGACACCATTACAGGTAAAAAAAATATATAATTGCATCAAGTAATATCTAAGGTGACATATTATGTAAAGATTTTTCGAGTTTTGATTTTATATTTGGAGGAAATACAGATTAATCATCTGTCCACTCAATTGTACTGTACATCATGCATCATGAGTTATGTTTCAACTTCAGTGCAATGTCAATTACTACCAGTGCTTTTCTTGAAAATAATTCATACCCTGTAAGGTTGTGACTATAAATCAACTTCTTTATATGTTTAGAATGTAATTTGAGGTTTTCCAATATATCCTCATATTTTGTAGAGCTCAAAAAGATGGGCATACAGGGTAATAGAGGAGTTTCCAGACTCAAGTGAGGAAGAGTGCGTTTCTGGTAGCAGTGATGAGGAATGGCTGCCAGTAAAGAAAAGTGCAAGCAGAGAAGTAGGATCATGCAGGGACAGGGCAGCTGACAAAATACATACAAAATAATCTAAGATGGGCGCCCCTGCGCACGGATCTCTCCTTCTCCCTCTTCCTCTCCTCTCCCTCTGCTCTTCAGGTTTTTATACAAGGTAATGGACGTTAACATTAGAGCTAGCCAGTTAGGTTAAGTTACAAGGTTGGTAAACGTTGGCTGTGCTGTTTCTTACCTTGCTCTACGCTGACTTTATTAATTCCAGCTTCACCGTCACCCCCTTTTTAAAATATTTGTGTAGAGAATCTATGAGGCCTCTATTTTCTTCTTCTCTTCTTCTCTTTTCTCTTCTTTTCTGAGCACCAGACTTGTGCTGACCGGACATTTTGACCATTCTAATGGTTGAATTAAATGATTACGTCAAATTTTGATCAGCGGCCAAACCATTTTTGTGTTGGGGGTTCTTGACCACAAGGACAATTAGGAAGAAAACAAATAACAAGCTTTTATGTAACTCAAATACTACATATTTTTTTTCCACAAATAGGCATATTTTGAAACATTTTGAAAATTGATTCCATAATTTAATTAGAATTAAAAAAAACTTTTTTTTTTTTTTTTTTTTTCTTCAGGTCTGCAAATCCAATTTTATTTATATAACACTTATAATAGTAACACAAAGTGCTTTACATAATAAAATCAACATTTAACATAAAAAAACTCACACACTCATGGTTAAAAACACACGTCCTCACTTTAATACCCACACAGCACACCTATATGTGAGTTTTTCTATGTTAAATGTTGATTTTATTATGTAAAGCACTTTGCATTACTATTATATGAAAAGTGCTACATAAATAAAGTTTGATTTGATTTGATTTGATTAAGGTTTTTCTCCCACCAGGGGAGAAATCCTCCTCACGACTGCAATGATCTGTTCAAATCTGATTCATGTCCCAATAGACCCCCCTCGTGGCAGAGCTGAGTTATTGATGTACCTGCAAGAGTAACTTGTATTTGAGAAACATTTTTGGCAACGGTGATGAAAGCTTTCACCACGTTGTTCAGCAGAAATTATACAAGTGAGCAGTTACCAAGATCCTTTTCAGAAAATTGATTGGAAGCGGTGGGTGACGAGGAGGTTCCCGGCGTGTCCTGCACCGCGGCTGCAGCAGCAGCAGCAGCAGCACCAGAGTCCTGACTGACGCTGAGCTTCAAACACAGAGGGACACGATCAGCGCTATTATATTATTATATTATAATTATATATTATATATATATTATTATAAGTCTGATATGTGATGACATTAAAAGTATGACATGAATCTGGCTTCATTTCACCACCTCATCGCCGGCGTCGCCAGTTCCCCATATCTTCAAAATGTTCGTGCGCTAGGGTCAGGGTTGGCGTAAAGATACAAACATTTTCCCGTTAGTTTTTAATCCCAACCTTTGCGTAAAAGGTGTCATGCGCATCTTTCAAGCCCTGTTTTGTGCGCACGTAAGCTTTATAAATGAGGCCCCTGATCTGTTCCTAATAGAGCTCTCTATTCTCAGAGTGCAGGTTTACTGCTAGTTCCTAAAAGATCCAGTTTAGGTTAAGGAGGCTGACACCACCCCACCTTTAAAACCAAACTTAAAACGTTTCTGTTTAGTAAATCTTATAGTTAGTGTAAACTCTAGTGTGTTAGGGACAGTAGTCATAGCTGTAGCTGCAGGACAAGAGTAGAGCAGCTCATTAGAAGTATTTCATAACCATAATTGTTCTCCATTGTTCTTGTAGTTTGTTGTGCTGGTCTGCCCCTCTTTTCCTTTTCTGTGCATGTTTGCAGGCCAGAGCGTCAGGAGCTACTTGCTGCCCTGTAGCTCCACTCTCTGAACATCCCACTGCCTGTTTCCACCCGTCTGTATAGATGTCTCATTTGGTATAAGATGTGAATGTTAAACAGCCGTTAATGAATTCATGAATGACTGAACAAATGTGTTGTTGGAGAGCCTCATAACCTCTTGAAGATGTTGCATTGCTGCACTGGCAAGTAGTTCAGGCTGATGAGCAAGTGGTTCGCACTGGTTTTAAAGTTCAACAAGTACAACATATGCTGATTGGAAAGCTGCTTAAAAAGTGCATATTTGTGTAAAGAAGTAGCTCAGTGTTTAAAAATGTGTCTGTGGCTTAAGGGGACTGGGTTCAACTCTACAAAGTATGTTAAGCGTTAGTGTTGTACTTTTTTTGTATACCATCAGTAGATAAAACATTAAAACCTTTAGAACAAAAGCCACCATCAGCTCAAAGAATAGCTTGGCCAGTTAAGCGAGTACTTTTCAGCTTGTCTTGATAGAAACTGGTCAGAAAGCAGTGTCAGTCACGTGGCTGTATAGCTCTGCATGTTAAAGTGCTCCTTGATGTTACAAATGTTACAGGTTCAACTGCTGTGAAAGACATTTCCTGGAAGCTGAAACTGCTATAAGCTGAAAAATGTGTTTCCCATTCATAGAAATACTCATGCAATCATCCAAGAATGGATCATTTTATTATTCTAACAACAGACTGATTAGTACGTCAGAGTTTCTTTTTTTCTGTGCCTTATTTATTGATGCTTTAACACGTCTAAACTTGGAACTGAACCAGCGACTTTATGACGAGAAGCAGATCCGTTTGACGAGTCACAGTCACCTCACCAAGAACTTTTTTATTCAAATTTTTATTCAGATAAACAACAACAGTTCTGAGGCAAAATTAAGCATTTATCCATTGTATCATTGTTGAGAAACTGGAATAACAATTATCTGGAAACGTGCAACGTGAGACTGATGGTAGTTTTAAACAGGAACGTTTTCTGTTCTGAAAGAGTTAAAGTGTTTTCTCTCAGACTTCTCTTCCTGAACTCTGAGCCTCATAAACCAGCAGCTCCACTCTGGACACGTTTCCTGGTTCCCTCCCCTGCAGATCTGCAGCTTGAAGACGGGTCTAAACAACATGAGCTGAACACTGAGAGTTGACGCCCTCTGTTCTCTGCACAGACACATGATTTGTAAATCAGCGCTCAGACTAGTTTCCCTTTTGAGGAAGTGAAACTGTCTCAGTCTCAGTGATCGAGAGGAGAAATGGCGCAGAAAGGAGTTCAGCTGGACCAGGAAACCTTTTCTTGTTCCATCTGTTTGGATCTTTTAAAGAATCCGGTGGCTATTCCCTGTGGACACAGTTACTGTATGAACTGTATTAAAAACTACTGGGATGAAGGAGAGAAGAAAATCCCCAGCTGTCCTCAGTGTAGAGAGACATTTATACCGAAGCCTGTGCTGGTGAAAAACACCATGTTAGCAGCTTTAGTGGAGGAGATGAAGAAGACTGAACTCCAAGCTGCTCCTGCTGATCACTGCTATGCTGGACCTGAAGATGTGGCCTGTGATTTCTGCTCTGGGAGAAAACTGAAAGCTGTTAAGTCCTGTTTATTCTGTCTGGCCTCTTACTGCCAGAGACACCTTCAACCTCACCGTGATTCATCTACATTCAAGAAACACAAGCTGGTGGATCCCTCCAAGAACCTGCAGGACAACATCTGCCCCCGTCACGGTGAGGTGATGAAGATGTTCTGTCGTACTGATCAGAAGTGTATCTGTTATCTCTGCTCTGTGGATGAACATAAAGGCCACGACACAGTCTCAGCTGCAGCAGAAAGGACTGAGAGGCAGAGAGAGATGGAGGTGAGTCGACAACAAATCCAGCAGGAGATCCAGGACAGAGAGAAAGATGTGAAGCTGCTTCAGCAGGAGGTGGAGGCCATCAATCAGTCTGCTGATAAAACAGTGGAGGACAGTGAGGAGATCTTCACTGAGCTGATCTCTCTCCTCCAGAAAAGAAGCTCTGATGTGAAGCAGCAGATCAGATCCCAGCAGGAAACTGAAGTGAGGAGAGTCAGAGAGCTGGAGGAGAAGCTGCAGCAGGAGATCACTGACCTGAAGAGGAGAGACGCTGAGATGAAGCAGCTCAGAGACATCGAGGACCACAACCAGTTTCTCCACAACTACCCCTCCCTGTCACCACTCAGTGAGTCCACACACTCCTCCAGCATCAGCATCCGTCCTCTCAGGTACTTTCAGGATGTGACAGCAGCTGTGTCAGAGGTCAGAGGTCAACTACAGGACATCCTGAGAGACACGTGGACAAACGTCTCACTGACCATCACTGATGTGGATGTTTTACTGTCACAACCAGAACCAGAACCAAAGAGCAGAGCTGGATTCTTGAAATATTCATGTGAAATCACTCTGGATCCAAACACAGTACACACATGGCTGTTACTGTCAGAGGAGAACAGAAAGGTGACTATTATGAACCAACATCAGTCTTATTCTAGTTATCCAGACAGATTCACTAATGTTTTTCAGGTCCTGAGTAGAGAGAGTCTGACTGGACGTCATTACTGGGAGGTGGAGAAGAAAGCAGATGAAGTTTATGTAGCAGTTTCATACAAGAATATCATCAGATCAGGGGGGTGGGAGGAAAGTGGATTTGGAAGAAATGACAAATCTTGGTCACTACGTTGTTCCTCAGACAGTTATGTATTTTGGTACAAAGACATCGACACCTCCGTCTCAGGTCCTCGGACCTCCAGAATAGGAGTTTACCTGGATCACAGAGCAGGTGTTCTGTCCTTCTACAGCGTCTCTGGAACCATGACCCTCCTCCACAGAGTCCAGACCTCCTTCACTCAGCCGCTACACGCTGGAGTTTGGGTTTGTGGCACTGTTGGAGCCTCAGCTGAGTTCTGTAAACTCAAATAGGTTTATTTACTCTTTATGTTTTTATTGATTTTCTTTTCTTCTCAGAGATAAATGTCTCAAACTCTGATGGATAGAGGGACGTTTTTGTTCTATAAGTTGATGTTTTGTTGTTATTTCCTCTTTTGGAGGTGGAAGTTGTTCTTTATTCGTTTCACCTGGGAAATATTAATAATATTGTTTCTGTGTTCTATTTCTCGTTTATTCTCCTCTTTATTTCTGATATCATGTCTGCATTCACACTGGTTTCCTCGTTCATTAACAAACCAAATGTTCTTGTTTTCTAAAGATGAAAGAATTTTCTGGACACGAGCACAAAGTGAATGATTTCAGAAATGTTAGTGACAGCAGCAACGCAGCAAACAGTTCAGTAAAGCCTGTAGTTGGTGTAAACTAGTGTGTTGGGGCCGGTAGTCATCGCTGCAGCTGCAGGACCAGACTAGATCTGCAGATCACATGTTGTTGATGTCTAAATCTGTTGAGGATGTTTCATGTTTAACAATCTGAATATTTAGTAAGAAATAAAACTTCTGATGTTCTAACAAAGTGTTTTCTTCAGTCTTCATTCCAGGATTTGACTCAGATCTGAGGGAGAAAACATGAAACTAATATTCAAGTAAAAGTGAGGCAGTTTTCCTCCTGAAACATCACAAAGTTCAGAGTTCATGTTCACAACAGATCATATTTCTGGATTTAAATGTGTCTTTACTGATTTTACTGCTCTTGTTCTGGCCAGACTTCACTCAGAAAAGAGGCTTTAAATCTCCACAATCCTCTTTTCCTGGTAAATAAAGATGAAATAAGTGAATTAAACAGTGTAATCTCAGTTAAATGGAGCCGTCTTGGGTGCAGGAGCCGCTGCAGGAACATGTTCTGCTTTGAAGATGCTGCTGGACGGTACCAGAGGGCGGTGCAGCGGTTCAGCTTCACTCTGCAGGGTGGAGGTCTGGGAACGTGATCAGGAAACCTCCCAAGATGGCTCACTTTACCGTCAGCGTGTTGACAACTGAGTGCACGTTGTGACACTAGATGTAGTAAATGTTTGACTTTTAATGGGCCGTGAAGCCTGAGAGCAAGGGTCAAGTAAACTTTGAGTTTCAATGTGCAGGTGAACAGAAGCAGCAATAAAAATGAATCATGATGGAGACAGAAGCTCATCTGGACCTCTGGGGATGTAAAGTCAGCTCGGGTCGTCACTCCTGTGTTCCCAGGTTTCTAGAACTTCCCCAGACCAGGATCACACTGGTGTCCACACTGATGTTTAGAAGACTTGTTTCAGTTAAAATGATAATAATAATATTAATACGTGGATGTTTTTCTGAATCAAGTTGATTTAAAAGTTGAAAAACTGATTGGAAGCTTTGAGATCCGGAGACTCTGACTGCAGACTGTGGAGAAAGAGAAGCTCCAGCAGAAACATGTGACCTCCACTCTCCAGGGTTAAGTTCAGGGGAACATATCAGCCTGTGGTAAAGTGGAAGTGACTGCTGGGTTCAGCAAACGCTGGTTTATCACAAGCTGCAGACTGCTGAGCTTCACTTCATAACACTTCACATTTCATCATTTACAATATTTATGTTTTCCTTCTTTCTTTAGTGTTTCTGCTCTTCATGTTACTTTTGCCCTGAACATTTTATCCTGGTTCACGTCTGCAACCTCAGGATCTGGAAACAGTGTAGATCAGGAGTCTTAATACTCTTGCTCTTGGTTTAAGGGACTCAGATTTTTTTTATATATATAATGAGTTTTACGCGCACCATCTGTCCGTGGCACTCGCAGCGTTTACAGCAGCAACGACGTGCTGCCACTCACTCGCTTTATTTTTGTTAGTGATGCCACTACTGTGACCACCAAATAATGTGGTTTTCCTGTCCTCCACCTCATCCACAACATCTCCATCTCAGTCTCCGTGAATATTGTGGCACGGTGGCTCGACACGTCTCATTCATCCTGACGCGCAGCAGAAGCAGACTGCAGGAAGCCGCTGTGCATGCTCAGCAGACTCATTCATATGCAAATACTACTTTGCATTGCCCTTTTAAGGTATGAAGTGGGCGGGATATGAGGCGAATTCACCTGCGCATAAATCCGGATTTTTTTGTGCGCCCGCCATTTTCGGCTTTTGGGCGCACGTGCACTTTTAGTATGAATCCTACGCACTCTTTTATAAATGAGGCCCCAGTAGAAGAAGAAAAAGAAGAGTATTTCCACGACAAATATATATATATATATATATATATATATATATATATATATATATATATATATATATATATATATATATGTATATATTAACCATTTATTTAAATGCAGCAAAAAAGAAAGAAAAAGCTTACCAAAACTAAACCCTGGTTGTTTCCTGAGCCCAAATCTGTCTCACACGCCAGGACTCATGCCGCAGCCAGATTGCTGAGTCTGGACCAGATATGGCCCAGTTAACTATTGTGCCAGAACTGAACCCAGTCTTTCCCAACACACCTGATACAAATGACGTTTACATTTACAGAGCTGTGCAGATGTTGATGACATGCTGACGACGATCCGTTAATTTGAATCAGGTGTATTGATGTATCAGACATCTAAACACTGCTGAGCCAGAAGTGAAGATCGGCCCAGACGAGGCCCAAATGTGGCTGGTGTCTGGAAGCCAGATGTGTGGTGATATTATGATTGTCCTGGATTTTCCTAGATTGTACAACGGTAGTTTGTCATCACTTTATTGAATTTAAATCTTCTGAAAAGGATCTTGGTAACTGCTCACTTGTATAATTTCTGCTGAACAACGTGGTGAAAGTTTTCATCACCGTTGCCAAAAATGTTTCTCAAATACAAGTTACTCTTGCAGGTACATCAATAACTCAGCTCTGCCACGAGGGGGGTCTATTGGGACATGAATCAGATTTGAACAGATCATTGCAGTTGTGAGGAGGATTTCTCCCCTGGTGGGAGAAAAACCTTAATCAAATCAAATCAAATCAAATCAAATCAAACTTTATTTATGTAGCACTTTTCATATAATAGTAATGCAAAGTGCTTTACATAATAAAATCAACATTTAACATAGAAAAACTCACATATAGGTGTGCTGTGTAGGTATTAAAGTGAGGACGTGTGTTTTTAACCATGAGTGTGTGAGTTGTTTTATGTTAAATGTTGATTTTATTATGTAAAGCACTTTGTGTTACTATTATAAGTGCTATACAAATAAAATTGGATTTGATTTGATTTGAGAAGAGTTTAATTTCAAGAAATGTGCTGCTTCACAAACTTCATGAACCGTCACATTGAGCATGAATTTGTTATATTTTGGATAAAACAACATACTTTAAGTGCAGATAAGCCGTTGTATGAATGTGAAAGAAATGTCCAGTTCACTTGTCTTTTCAAAATGTAGGCTTCTAAATAAGATGCAGACAAAATCTGACAACAGATCACCAACAATGTTTTTACATTGCTGCCCCTCTGGATGCCCCCCATCCCACAACCCCACACTTCCACTCCCAGCATCTCGACAGGTTTGAACTTGTTGTCCGCGTCACTCGAGGCTGAGGCTCCGGCTGGTGAAGCGGGCCTCAACGCCGCGGGGTTTGTGGTCTGACGCTTGCCTCCCTTGTTAGGCATGGTTTCGGGCCGACGACTCATTCAAACGTGTAGTACAGGATTACAGATAGTATGACGCCGGGAAATAAACGATTTGTGCCGAATATAATACTTATTCACTGAATGTTCTGCGGAGCTCGCAAATCCACGTCTTACTCCATCATTGGCTCAACAGCGCCCCCGTCACTGCATTTTTAAAAGAACAACTGGAGGAAGAAATCTACATGGACCAACCTGAGAGATACATCAAACCAGGTCAGGGGCATCTGGTGTGCAAGATGCTCGTTGTGAGGTCAAAAAGCCCAAGCCCCAACCAAGGACTCTGCCCATGCCACAGCCCCAGTCCCAGTCAGGGCCCAGGCCACAGCCAGGAACTCTGCTCAGGTCCAGCCAAGAGCTCAGTCCCAAGGCCGGTCACCTGAACTGGGACTCCGAAGTAGTCCCACTGAACTGTCTGACGGTCAGCCCTGAGCCCAGACCCCTGAACTCTGTCTGTGTGTTGGCCTGGTCATCATCCCTGTACTTGTTGAGAATCATCAGTTTGAGCCCTTTCTTAGACTAACTCATGCCTGGACGTTGCTTCACTTCTTGTCTGAGTTTATTCCAGACCTTTACACCACTGACTGAGGGGCACATTCTCTTCATGGTTGTTTGAACACTCCTGGTTCTGAAGTTCAGGCTTCCCCTGTAATTACAACCTCCCTCTCTATCAGTAAATAGTTTCAGTATATTATCTGGTATCTGGTAGTTGTTTGTTTCTGGCTTTATACATCCAAAGTTAATTTGTAATTCTCAGTAGATACTGTCTTTAACTTCCGTTCCACCTCTCCCACCAGTATACCTTTCTCTTATAGCAACAATTACAATTATATACAAATGGAGAATTATGCAAATGAGGCTATGCCGTCATTTAGGGACTTTCGAGACAGCCAACAGCTTCTTTCCTTGTGGAGGAGCTGGCAACACTGGCTGGTAGCCACAGTTAGCTTTGATTGACAAACCGGGGGGGCAACTTGGCTGCACTCATACACAAAACTGCTAGTTAGAAACCAGTGGGTCACGTGACCTAATGCTTCGTCCATTGTTTTTCACAGACTGTGGTTTGGGCATCAACAATGTGAGATCATGGCTGTACACTCATCCACTGTCCCACAGACATGAATCTGCCATCACAACTCTGTTCATTCACTCCTCCACAGGTGGAGCGTTGTGAGCCTCCAGGGGGCGCTCCTGTCTCCCCTGGTGGAAACAGTCTACCTGCAGTCTGACGGCAGGTACGCTCAGCTACCCCGGTCACCTGGGCAGGGCTGTGGCACCGCCTGACACCTGCCAAGCACTTGCCCTTCCCCTACCGACGAAAGAAGCTGCTGCTGGGCTGCAGGTCCAAACCATTCTCGTCAGAGAAAAAAACAGAACCACACGTGAAGTTCAACAAAGCTTTCACATTTTTACCTTCATTCAGGAAAATAAATAAATGAACCGTTGCATCTTGTTTTTGTTGAGTCAATAATGAAATAATGCAACACAGCAGCCAGTTTATTACCTGGTGAACATAATAAAGTTTGTTGGTGACTGAATCTCATGTGTCGTTTATCTGAGGTCGTATTCACCTCGTTATAAATCACATGGTTTTTATTGTTCAGATATGTAAAAACCTTTGAACTGAGAGAGGGAGGAACTTTTGAACACGACTGTAGATACTCTTAGGTGACGAGTCACATGAGCTGGTTCTGTCAACTCAAGCAATATGTGACACTGACACGCACGCCGACGTAGGTGGACATGAAACGCTTCACAAACACAAACACACACTTTATGTGAACCAAAAGCGAGTAAATCTCAATTCAAATTTAAAATACTTCAGTAATCTCCATAGGAAATGTATTTTTTGCAGTAGTTTCCGTGATTCAAGTCTGTTCAGAGGCTTATTGTAGCTTTGTTGCTATGGGCAGGAAGGATCTCCTGTAGAGGTCTGTGTTACAGCAGATCTGAAAAAGTATCCTCCTTAAAACAATCATGTACAGTCTCTGGTTCTGATGCTGCTCCCCAACAGATGACTGCAGATGTGACCAAACTCTCCACAACAGACTTATAGAAGATATTCAACATCTTGCTGCAAATGCTGAAGGAGCTAATCTTACCTAATCCTCCTTGAGAGGTCAAGTCTGCTCTGTCCTTCCTTGTAAACAGCATCATTGTTGCACCTCCAGTCCAGCCTGCTGTCCAGGTGAACACCAAGGTATTTATTCTCTTCAACCACCTCCACTTCTTCTCACGGATGGAAAACCTATTAAACTTAGTCCTGATCCACCTAAAATCCAGAATCTCCTTTGTGTTGTTCACATTTGAAATGAGATGATTGTCCCCACAACATCCCACAGAACGGTCCACCAGTTCTCTGTCCTCAGTCTCTGATTCACTACTGCAGAGTAATCTGAGTATTTCTGCAGATGACAGGACTCTGTTGTGCAACAAAGGGAGTGCTGGTTCAGTTATTGGAGAAGTATTAATAATTGTCTTATGATAGTTATTAATAACAGTCAGGCAATACACAAAACACATCTGATGTATGCTTATGTTTCAGAGAAGTTGGGGTATCGATTACCATAAAAAAAACATATCAGGAAAATATATGATATCAAACATCAGGAAATAATAACTAAACAGCACAATCAGTCTCAAAGTAGCTGTTATTCTCTGCGTGCAGCCGTTGCCAGGGTGGTGCTATAGAGTAACAGTGAAGGAAGGAGTCTGATCACGGGCCTTTGCAACCAGGAAATGTTACAAATCTGTATAAAATTTCTTTCTTTCTTTTTTTATAATTTTATTTTTTTATAAATATATAAAACTATCACAGAATATCTGTACCGTTTCTGATTGGGTGGGCACAGTGCATCATTTTTAGACACAACAATGAACGCTCAATGAACGTTCATAACAGCACACACTGAAGGCTGATTTATGGTTCCGCGTTTCACCAACGCAGAATGGTGCGCGTCGCCGCGTACCCTACGCCGTAGAGCACGCCGTACCCTACGCCGTAGCCGTGGCTCAAGAGCCTGCACAGCACCGCAGCGCATCGTCACCCGCACCGGCGCTCTCTCCGCCCTCGCCGGGATGGAGACGCCTCTCTCTATCCCGGTCCATGCCCTGCAGGCTCTGGAGCCACCAGGCTGCCGCGGGACCTTTTAAATCAACGCAGAGCCTACGCCGTAGGCTACGATTGATTGATAAAAAAAAAAGCAAACAAAAAAAAAGCAAAAAAAAAAAGCAAAAAACATAAAATAAATGCAGCTTCAACAGGGCACAAGCCAGTGTCATATTTGTGCCGGTGTTCTGCCATTTTTTGCTGCTTTGCCAAAAATGCTACCTAATGGTTTTCTACCTTTGCAGAGCTACAATTTTTGTGTTTTGTTTTTTTCTGTATTTTACTCCCTAGCCCACTTCCTTGTCTCTTGCCAGGCCGTTATTGTAAATTAGAATGTGTTCTTAATGACCTGCCTGGTTAAATAAAGGCCAATGACTGAATGAATATCAAATAAAGCGATAGAATTGTTTTTTTTTCTCTTTATCGTATAATGTTCACAAAGTGTAATGCAATTCATGTCATGGGTAGTGTATTTTGAAGGATCAAATACTCAACATCCCATATTATCCATTTTACATCGTGCAAGAAATGATTGGCGGAGCAATCAAACCTTGAAAATCGATTGTGCGCATGCGCAGAACCACAAAGTAGCATTTCTCTGTAGCAAGGATTGGCAGAACACCGGTCCAAGCCCGGGTAAATGCAGAGAGAAGTGTCAGGAAGGGCAATTGGGTTAACATACTGTGGAGAAAATAGATGAACTGATATGATGACAGCATAGTTTTCTATGCATTTCGGGGGTTTGACCCCCCAAAACGGCTCCTGAGGCGGCCCCAGCAACAGCGGGACCTGCAGTGCGACCCACCCGGGCGCCACGCCTGAGGTTCGTCGCGGAGACGGGGACGGACCAGCGACCGGAGCAGTGCTGCGTCGTGAAGGAGGCAGTCCTGGACGCGCCGCGGATGCCGTCTGGCCCGAGGCCACCCTGGGCCCTGTCCCGAAAGCGGCCGTCTCGGCGGTCGGCCCGTCGCCGAGGACGACCTCCCGACCGGACCTGGGGGCCGGCCCGACGCTGAGGGCGACCTCCTGACCGGTCCCGCTGGTCGGCCCGACGCCGACCTCCCGACCGGTCACGGCAAGCCGGCCAAACCGGGAAGGCCCGGAGGCGCAGACGGCGGTTCCGGGCTTCCTCTCCCGCTCCGAGGGGGACGGGGGGGGGGGGTTGGCTCGGCCGGATGGACCCCGGCCTGCGTTTAGCAATGGGGGTGTGTGGCAGGGTGGAGGAGCAGCAGCCACTCAGGTGATTGGGAACAGGTTTTCGCAATCAACCTCTCCACCCTGCCTGCCTTCATAAGGCATGGCTACACAGCAGCAGGGGGCTGCTGGGAGAAGGTGCTGCTGCTGCTGGAGAATGTTCTGCTCTGCTGAAGGAAGCTGAAAACACGTGTGTCTTGGGTGAAGGGAGAAAATAAAAGATTCCTGCACTAAACCCCGTGTCCTCTCTGTCCTGTCAGTCGGGCCCCGTAGCACTCGCCGTACTACAAAGATGATCTGGAAACTTGATAGCAGTTGTTAAACACGTGTTCTGTTCTGAAAGAGTTAAAGGGTTTTTATCTCAGACAACTTCTCCTCATGGACTCTGAGCCTCATAAACCAGCAGCTCGACTCTGGACACGTTTCCTTGTTCCCTCCCCTGCAGATCTGCAGACTAGTATCAGTGTTGAGGAAGTAAGAACTTCAGTCTCAGTTATCGAGAGGAGAAATGGCGCAGAAAGGAGTTCAGCTGGACCAGGAAACCTTTTCTTGCTCCATGTGTTTGGAGGTTTTAAAGGATCCGGTGACTATTCCCTGTGGACACAGTTACTGTATGAACTGTATTAAAACCTACTGGGATGAAGGAGAGAAGAAAATCCCCAGCTGTCCTCTGTGTAGAGAGACTTTCAATCAGAGGCCGGTGCTGGTGAAAAACACCATGTTAGCAGCTTTAGTGGAGGAGATGAAGAAGAGTGGACTCCAAGCTGCTCCTGCCGATCACTGCTATGCTGGACCTGAAGATGTGGCCTGTGATTTCTGCTCTGGGAGAAAACTGAAAGCCATCAAATCCTGTTTGGTCTGTCTGGCCTCTTACTGCCAGAAACACCTTCAACCTCACCGTGATTCATCTACATTCAAGAAACACAAGCTGGTGGATCCCTCCAAGAACCTGCAGGACAACATCTGCCCCCGTCACGGTGAGGTGATGAAGATGTTCTGTCGTACTGATCAGAAGTGTATCTGTTATCTCTGCTCTGTGGATGAACATAAAGGCCACGACACAGTCTCAGCTGCAGCAGAAAGGACCGAGAGGCAGAGAGAGATGGAGGTGAGTCAACAACAAATCCAGCAGGAGATCCAGGACAGAGAGAAAGATGTGAAGCTGCTTCAGCAGGAGGTGGAGGCCATCAATCAGTCTGCTGATAAAACAGTGGAGGACAGTGAGGAGATCTTCACTGAGCTGATCTCTCTCCTCCAGAAGAGAAGCTCTGATGTGAAGCAGCAGATCAGATCCCAGCAGGAAACTGAAGTGAGGAGAGTCAGAGAGCTGGAGAAGAAGCTGCAGCAGGAGATCAGTGACCTGAAGAGGAGAGACGCTGAGATGAAGCAGCTCAGAGACATCGAGGACCACAACCAGTTCCTCCACAACTACCCCTCACTGTCACCACTCAGTGAGTCCACACACTCCTCCAGCATCAGCATCCGTCCTCTCACACACTCCTCCAGCATCAGCATCCGTCCTCTCACACACTCCTCCAGCATCAGCATCCGTCCTCTCACACACTCCTCCAGCACCAGCATCCGTCCTCTCAGCTACTTTGAGGATGTGACAGCAGCTGTGTCAGAGGTCAGAGGTCAACTACAGGACATCCTTAGAGACATGTGGACAAACTTCTCACAGGCCGTCACTGATGTGGATGTTTTACTGTCACAACCAGAACCAAAGAGCAGAGCTGGATTCTTGAAATATTCATGTGAAATCAGTCTGGATCCAAACACAGTACACACACTGCTGTTACTGTCAGAGGAGAACAGAAAGGTGACTTTTATGGAGAAACATCAGCGTTATTCTAGTCATCCAGACAGATTCACTGAATGTTGGCAGGTCCTAAGTAGAGAGAGTCTGACTGGACGTCATTACTGGGAGGTGGAGAAGAAAGCAGGTGAAGTTTATGTAGCAGTTTCATACAAGAATATCATCAGATCAGGGTGGGAGGAAAGTGCATTTGGATTTAATGACAAATCTTGGTCACTATATTGTTCCTCAGACAGATATGTATTTTTTTACAACAGCATCAGAACCTCCCTCTCAGGTCCTCTGAGCTCCAGAATAGGAGTTTACCTGGATCACAGAGCAGGTGTTCTGTCCTTCTACAGCGTCTCTGGAACCATGACCCTCCTCCACAGAGTCCAGACCTCCTTCACTCAGCCGCTACATGCTGGAGTTTATCTTGGTTACACTAATGGAGACTCAGCTGAGTTCTGTAAACTCAAATAGACTTATTTACTCTTCATGTTTTTATTGATTTTCTTTTCTTATCAGAGATAAATGTATCAAACTCTGATGGATAGAGAGACGTTTTTGTTCTATAAGTTGATGTTTTGTTGTTATTTCCTCTATTGGATGTGAAAGTCGTTCTTTTGTACAGTAGTTTCACCTGGGAAATATTAATAATATTAACATCTTCTATTTCATTATGAAAACACAGAAATAAGCCTGTGTTGTAATTGTTGTTAAATATTAGTTTTGATGTGTTTCTATGTTGTATTTCTCTTTTCTTCTCCTCATTATCTCTGATATCATGTCTGCATTCACACTGGTTTCCTCGTTCATTAGCAAACCAAAGGTTCTTTTCTAAAGATGAAAATATTTTTTAGACTCGAGAACAAAGTGAATGATTTCAGAAATGTTAGTGACAGCAGCAACGCAGCAAACAGTTCAGTAAAGCCTCTAGTTGGTGTAAACTAGTGTGTTGGGGCCGGTAGTCATCGCTGCAGCTGCAGGACCAGACTAGATCTGCAGATCACATGTTGTTGATGTCTAAATCTGTTGAGGATGTTTCATGTTTAACAATCTGAATATTTAGTAAGAAATAAAACTTCTGATGTTCTAACAAAGTGTTTTCTTCAGTCTTCATTCCAGGATTTGACTCAGATCTGAGGGAGAAAACATGAATCTAATATTCAAGTAAAACTGAGGCAGTTTTCCTCCTGAAACATCACAAAGTACAGAGTTCATGTTCACAACAGATCATATTTCTGGATTTAAATGTGTCTTTACTGATTTTACTGCTCTTGTTCTGGCCAGACTTTAAATCTCCACAAACAGGAATAGAGTTTCCTGTTAAATTAAGATGAAATAAGTGAATTAAAATGTGCAGGTGAACAGAAGCAGCAATAAAAATGAATCATGATGGAGACAGAAGCTCATCTGGACCTCTGGGGATGTAAAGTCAGCTCGGGTCGTCACTCCTGTGTTCCCAGGTTTCTAGAACTTCCCCAGACCAGGATCACACTGGTGTCCACACTGATGTTTAGAAGATTTGTTTCAGTTAAAATGATAATAATAATATTAATACGTGGATGTTTTTCTGAATCAGGTTGATTTAAAAGGTGAAAAACTGATTGGAAGCTTTGAGATCCGGAGACTCTGACTGCAGACTGTGGAGAAAGAGAAGCTCCAGCAGAAACATGTGACCTCCACTCTCCAGGGTTAAGTTCAGGGGAACATATCAGCCTGTGGTAAAGTGGAAGTGACTGCTGGGTTCAGCAAACGCTGGTTTATCACAAGCTGCAGACTGCTGAGCGTCACTTCATAACACTTCACATTTCCTCATTTACCATATTCATGTTTTACTTCTTTCTTTAGTGTTTCTGCTCTTCATGTAACTTTCTTTCCTGAACATTTTATCTTGGTTCACGTCTGCAACCTCAGGACCTGGAAACAGTGAAGATCAGGAGTCTCGGGAGTGACGTCACACCGCCCCCTACAGGAAGATGCTTACATGACATGTAGTGAGGTTTTCAAAGAGGAAAGAAGTCACGT
This sequence comes from Cololabis saira, assembly GCF_033807715.1. Lineage (NCBI taxonomy): Eukaryota > Metazoa > Chordata > Actinopteri > Beloniformes > Belonidae > Cololabis > Cololabis saira. The sequence goes on along the minus strand of NC_084596.1, from coordinate 42,739,387 downwards.
GTTTAAACACTTTTCCTCCAGTCTGGTTTTCTTCTTTTTATATATTTAAACATTTTATTGTCATTTAGAATTAAAGAAACGTTTTTTTGGAGGTAAAGGATGTTGATAAAAACTTTTGTTGCTGGATATAAAATGAAAGTTAATATTCTTAGGGATGCAGAATGTACTGAAGGCCAAGTTGAGAGTTCTGTTCAGACTCTGGTCAGATCTCAACTTGGCCTTCAGAAGGGGGGCAGAGCCTCCAAACAGGCCAAGGACTCCTATAAGAGGAGAATGGAGGGAGACCTGAAGGACAATAACCCACAGCAGATATGGAGGGACGTCCACTCTTCAACTCTTCAATCTCTCCCGGACACATGCCTCCGTCCCCACCACCATCAACAACCTCCATGATTACAGAGCCATTGCCCTGACGTCTGTAATCATGAAGTTTCTGGACCGATCAGTCTTGCAGACGACTTGCAAACGACTGGAGCTCAGGGGAGGAACAAGGACCTTCACCTGTAGGAGCTGAAAGAAAAATGTTGAGACACAAGAAGGTTTTTCTGGCTGCAGCCTCGACAGCTGCATCAGCTCTACTGTCGCCTTGGCTAATAGGGTCAGAAGAAGAAGTGTGGGCCTGACACTTACACACAGCAATGGCAGAAGGGAGCAGAATACCTTCAAGAGGAGACGCAACTTGTGTTGCATTTCAAATGGGTTTACCATCAGATTTCAAGAATGTTCTGTGTTTCCACAATGCTCCAAAGTCAAGAATGACACCTAATGCATATCTGGAGTCCGTAGATGATTACAGACATACCTGCAGCTAGTTTGCATGCCTCAGTTATGTAATGCATGAGTTCAGCAGTCTGGGTGGAATAATGTTTTTGAAGAAGAACAGAAGTCATGGAACCATGTTTTTCATCCACAGTTTGAAGGAAAGGTTTACCTGGATCAGGAAGTCCTGAAGTAGAAGCTGTTTGAAGAGACACTTCCAGTTCAGGAAAAGCCATCTCTGCTTCTGGGGTCCATGTAATAAGGTCTGAAGGCTGTAGACTTTTCCCATGGATAAGAGAAGACAACGGGGCTTCAAGAACAGACAAGTTTGATACAAAATTCCCACAATATGAACACATTCCCAGGAATAAGTTGTTTTTTCGTGCAAAGTTTGGGTGAGAGGGATTTGCCCTCAGCTGTGATCACATGATCCGATAGGTGACTTTTTCTTGCACAAACTGCAGTTTAGACGGACTCGTTTTATATCCATTTGCATGAAGATGTTTCAGTAAGACAGTGGTGTCAGATTCACATTACTCACAAGTGGGACTGCAATTCATCAAACCGTCAACATACTGCAGGAAACCAGTGCCAGGGGTTAAATTTATGGCGTCAAGACTTTGTTTTAGAGCGTAATTGTAAATTGTAGGACTTTCACCTTGACCTTGTCTCTGATTTTCTTACAGTTTTTCTTGATCTTTTTGGCCCATTTTTCCATTCACAGTTTACTTTTTCAAAACAGCTCACACAAAGCCCTTAACAGACGCTGAAATAACCAAAACACTTTATGATGTTTGCAGAATGACACCACTTTCTCAAAACTTGTCACACATCCATCAAAACCAAACTTTTCCATCAAAACCTACAATTTTTTCTCAATTGAACATGTATGTTTTCTCATTTTTTTAACAATGGATAACAAAATTGAAACTACAGCTATCAATATCAACTTTTGTTCAACACCCTCATAGTATTGACTATTTTACAACTGACAACATATTACAATTTGGGTTTTGTATTGAGCACTCTAACTTAGTTATATAACTTAGAAATATACTGTCACAGAGTATTTACAGTAAAATCAGAAAATGTGTATACAGTAAAATATTGTAGATCTGTTTTTGTATTGCTGAAGTTCCTGTCAACACGATTGATTTACATTTGTTCTACTGTGTACAAAATGACAAGATTCTGGCAGAAAAATATTTATTGCAGTACTTGTCACATGCACATACTGTAAGCAATCAAAATGACAGGGTTCAATATGCAGTACAACAAAGGTCAATTCTCAAAGAAAGTACTGTAAATGAAACACATTGAAATGAAACCCTGTAAATATGAAAAAAATAAAAATACAGGAAAATTACGCATTGTTGACACGGGCCTGACGATCAGGCCACATGTTCTCATCCACGTCCTCCTCCATCCATGCTTGGTGTCAACTTCAAGCTATTGACCTCTTTGATAGGTTGAGGACTACTTGCTTTGTTTTGCAAAGAGAGTTCACACAGGGGCTGATCATTTTTAGAATTGAGAGAGCAGTTCCAATTGGCTGCTACAAAGTTTCTGCAATGTGTTGCCATGGTAAATCAGTTATGTTTTGTGTCTCTTTGTGAGAAGTGTGTTAACTGTTTTGAAAAGTGTATTAAAAGTCAAAGAAAATTGTGTGAAAGCAATGAGAAATTGTTAACTGATTCGCCAGAGAGGACTCTTGCTGTGCAAAGAAGGTGTGAGCATTAGATAAAGTTGACCCATGATGTGCAAAATGTGTCAAAGCAATCGAGAAAAACTGTAACAGGAATCAAAGGTGAACTTTGCCCCAGATCTACTCCTCAGCCATTGTCCTTGATGTTATCAGCTCGGTATAGTTCTGATACACCGCCGGTCCACCGGAGGGGAAGGGGGGCTAGTTTTCATCCATCCAGGGAGATTGTGTTAGACAGGCCTGCCAAGCCGCTCTGTCAGCCTTAAATTCTTTCTATCTATGGTTCATCTCCATGGCGACTCCAAACAGACGAGCTTTAACTTCTACAAGGTCTTTTCATCCCACCAATGAGTTCAAAAACCGCAGCTAATCTGCAATTCTGTTCAAGAAACTGATCCATAGTGATGTCTGTGGACCCATGCAGACTGAATCAACAGGTGGATCAAAATACTTTGTAACCTTCGTTGATTTCTTCTCCCGCTGCTGTAAGGTTTACTTAATAATAATAATAATAATAACTTTATTTGTATAGCACATTTCATACAAGAATTGTAGCTCAAAGTGCTTTACATCAATAATAAGGCAAACAGCAAGTGTAGTTTAAATAAAGAGAAAGGTATAAAATAACAATCAACATCATATCAGATCCTAGCGTTCTTATAGGTTACTTGAATTACCCTAATCTCATTACGGAGTATAAATAGTGATAGTTAAAAAAAAAAAAAAAAAATGTAAAGTTTAAAAATATAAAAGTTTAGAAAAAATGAAACAGTAGTGCGTACAGTTCAGAGTAAGTTAAAAGTGCAAGTTGGTGCAGTAAGAACTGGAACAAGTATTTAGGGTATTTAATGATGAAGGTGGGTAAAGGTGGTGATGAAGGTGATGGTCAATCAAATGCTTTGGTGTACAGATATGTTTTAAGCTGCCTTTTGAATATCTCTAAGGTGTTTGCTTCCCTGATATTTGAGGGTAGTGCATTCAGCAGTTTTGGGGCATAGTTAACAAAGGCTGCATCACCAATCTTTTTATGTCTACTTCTGCTGATCTCTAATAGACCTGCATCAGATGATCGGAGTGTTCTAGCTGGTGTGTAGTTTGTTAGGGAGTTTGCAATGTAGCTTGGTCCTTGTCCATTTAGGGCTTTGTATGTGAGAAGGAGGGCCTTAAAATCAATTCTAAAAGTCACAGGTAGCCAATGTAGAGTAGCTAAGATTGGACTAATGTGTTCTCGCCTCTTGGTTTTGGTTAGTAGTCTAGCTGCAGAGTTTTGAATAAGTTGGAGTCTTTCAGTGGTTTTCTTAGGAAGACCAGTGAAGAGTGCATTGCAGTAGTCCAGTCGGCTAGATATGAACGCATGAATTAGCTTCTCAGCATCATTTTGATTTATGAATGGACGAACCTTTGCTATGTTTCTGAGGTGGAAAAAAGCTGTTTTGGTCACTTTGTTTATGTGTGAGTTGAAGTTCAAGTCTGAGTCAAGGATGACGCCAAGACTAGTTACCTCAGGTTTAATCCAGGAAGTTAAGCTTCCTAGGTTTTTAGTTAGCATCTCTCTCTTTGATTTGGGACCGACTAGAAGAACTTCAGTTTTATCTTCATTTAGTTTGAGGAAATTTGCATTCATCCATTTATTTATTGCCAACAAGCAGTTGGTAATGGATTTAATTGCTGTTGTATCGTTTGGTTCAGCGGATATGTACAATTGTGTGTCGTCTGCATAGCTATGGAAATCTACATTATATTCTCTAATGATGTCACCAAGTGGTAACATATAGAGAGACAGAGTAATGGACCTAAACAGCTCCCTTGTGCAACCCCATAGCAACTTTCATGTCTCTCTGATACATTGTTTCCCAGACTAACATAAAACTTCCTTCCTCTGATATATGTCATGTCTTGAGCCAGTTCAATACACAATCAGAGAACCCAATATGCTTTTCAAGTCGATTGATTAAAATGTCATGATCAATAGTATCAAAAGCCGCACTGAGATCCAATAAGATAAGGATGGAGACTTTATTTGCATTTGAATTTAGCCTGAGATCACTAATTAATTTTGTTAGAGCCGTTTCAGTACTGTGATATCTTCTGAAACCCGACTGAAAGATTTCTAAAATGTTATTTTCAATTAGGAATGAGTTTAGTTGGATTGAGACAATCTTTTCTAGCACTTTACTAATGAATGGAAGATTTGATATCGGTCTATAATTTGTTAGTATATTATTATCCAGTTTGGGTTTCTTACAGTTTTTTCTGAATGCTTAAGTACATTTTTTGCAACATTGGCTATTTTTGCTAAACTCTACACACAAATGAGAAAACCTTTCACCAAATTATCAAAATGTTATAGTTCTCTTGCAAAAGAAAACACAGCTTGATTAACTCTACACACCTTAGTAAAAATGGTGTTTTCATATCAGACAGTAAACACATGCCATCATTTACTAAGCACATAATGTGCCAACTACACACTGATGGTATGAATACAAAACACATCTGGCTTTTTTCTTTCTCTGTGCACAAGGTGGCTAGCTCAGTTTGAGGTCATACTTTTGTCATAGTTCTGTAAACACACAGGGATCCAAACTTCAAGTATTGGTGTTTATTCACACTCGTCAAAACAAAGACACAGCACAGAACACAAAATAATACATTCACAAAAAAAAGACAATCAGCCTACATCATGCCGTCTCTCTGGGTCCGGCCACAAAATCTCATCCACATGGCATGCGATGTCCTCCAGTCCAAGGCACCGGGGAAAATACCTCCTTGCATGCCGTATCCAGGCCTGACATGATGCCTGCTCAATATCTCCATATGCCTCCTCCATTGCTTGTAAAAGGGCCACGTGTTGATGGGGAAGGCGGTCGTGGACTTTCCAGCGCCGGGCAGAAATGGAGAGTATGGGGGAGGTTCAGTGCCATGAAGAGTGGGTGATCGGTAAACCAGTTGCAGACCAAAGCAGCCCTATGGAAACTAACATCGTCCCATATGATGACATATCAGGTCTGCTCTGGCCCTTCTTCTTCCCCCTCCTCGTCCTCCTCTTGCTGCTCCTTGTCCTCTTCCTCTAACTTCCTCTAAACCTCTCGCTTCTTCACCTCCACGTCCTCTTCCTCCAACTCCTTCACCTCCACGTCCTCTCCCTCTTGCTTCTTCACCTCCACGTCCTCTTCCTCATCCTCCTCTGATTCTTACTCTTCTTGCTCCTTCCATTGTATTCCACACAGACAGCTTACCTGTGGCTTATTTATAGTGCTTAGGCTGATTGCAAAGTGAACTAATTCTCTAAAATTGTTTTCACATGTGAAAGTGTGCCAGACAGTTGGCAAAATAGTGTAAATAATAGCCATACATGTGTATAATTTTGCTAGGAGTGTTTTGGAAATTTGGCAATTGAGTGTAAGCAGTGAATTGTGCCTACAGTATTTGTGCTTTTAGTTTGGCTAACTCAAAAAAACTGTAAGTATAGGCTTTATAACAGCTGTTTTAAAGCTTTCTGGGAAAACACCCGTTCTAAGGGATGTGTTTATAATTTCCAGTACCGGGCTTGAGATACTATCAAACACTCGCTTGAAAAACGTTGTGGGTATAGGATCGACATCTGATGTGGTTGAATTGCACTGAGTGACCGTTTTGCATAATTCACTCATTGTGATACAAGTGAAATTACTCATGGTTACATTGCAGGGTCTATCGATATTGATATCCGTTACACTTCCAGTACTAGTAATGTTATCCCTGATCATAGTTATCTTGTTCTTGAAGAATTGAGCCAGTTCTTCACACAAGGCAGTAGAGGATAGTGGGGGGGGCAGGGACAGCGTTTAGTAGCTGATCGATAGTGGAGAAGAGAACTCTGGAATTTCCAGCATTGTCTGTAATAATATTGGAAAAATATGTTTTTCTGGCTAGGCGAATGATTCTGTAATAGGAGGTTAGTGCATCTTTGTAGATGTCATAATGAGTAGTGGAATTTGTTTTTTTCCATTTTCTCTCTGCTACACGGCATTTTCTTTTTGCTTCACTAACGTTATTTATTTTCAGCCATGGGAAGGTTCTATTTGACAATTTCTTTTGTTTAGTTTTCAATGGGGCAACAGAATCTAACACCGATGATAGAGCATCATTGAGATTCTCTACCATTTCGTTAAGGGAACATTCATGATTTGGCATAGAGAGTCATTTCTTGTGAGAAAATTTCCACAGCTTTATCATCTAGATATCTTTTTTGGATTAGGAATTGTTTTTTGGTGTTTGTTATGCTGGTTAAGATGGTTACATCAAAGAGAATACAGTGGTGATCAGAGAGTGGTAAATCTGTTACTGAAACATTATTGATGTTCAGTCCAGTTGTTATCACTAAATCCAGCGTGTTTCCTTGCCGGTGAGTTGAATCTGTTATGTGTTGAGTTAGATTGAAGCTAAGATTTAAAAGCTCAACAGTTTTTGGGTCTGCTTTTTTATTTACGTGAATATTGAGGTCCCCGTTTAGAACTATTTTGTCATATCTTGTGACACATATTGATAGTAGTTCAGACATTTCCTGTAAAAATATTGGTGAATACTTGGGTGGCCGATATATTATGACAAGTAGTATTTGTTAATGAAAGAAAAAAGGTGAAGTCTTGAGCAAATTCAAGGAATCTGAGAAAACATTTTCCAATGAGTGTGGACACAAAGTTGCAAGACTGAGATCAGATAACGGTTGGGGAGTACGTTTCATGTGAGTTTCAAGAATATCTGAAGGCTCGAGGAATCCACCATGAGATGTCTGTATCTCATATACCTCAGAAAAATGGAGTTGCAGAAAGAAAAAAAGAAGGACATTGAAGCAGCTAGTAGCATGTTGTCACATGCTAAGCTACCAAAGATGTTCTGGTCTAAGGCTGTAGCAACAGCCGATATATGTCCTGAAGCAAGAGATACCCTACCAACGATGGTCTGGCAAAAACCTGACCGCTCATGTGAGAGTGTTTGGTTGTGCTGCTTATGCATATGACCCAGATGTTGACAGACTAAAACTAGACAAGAAAGCTGTAAAGCTCAGGTTTGTGGGGTACGCCAACAAGGCGAAAGATTATTGTATGTTCAATGAAGAGAAGAATTTTGATTCGAAAGGATTTGATCTTTAATGGGTCAGACTTTGACTGGAAACATGAGGTGGATGTTTCCTGTCCAGAGAAAGAGGTGATTACCATCACAGAAGAGAAACAAACAACTGATGATGACATCACTGTCAATGAAACTGTTGAAAGAGGAAGCAGAATAAGAAGGGCCCCAAAGAGATGTGACGAGTTTGCAGATATGGTGACTGCTGATCATTGTGCTAATGTGTTTTCTGTCACAGAACCAAGCACACTGAAAGAAGCATTAAAGTGTCCAAATGCAAAACAATGGCAAGAGGCAGCTGAATATGAGTCACTACTAGAAAATGAGACCTGGGAACTGGTGGAACTACCAAAGGACAAAGAGGTCATAGGGTCAAGATGGGTGTTCAAAGTCGAGCATCAAAGTCATGGAGAAGTTGAGCGATACAAGTGCCGACTTGTTGCCAAAGGTCCCTCCCAGCTGTATGGTGCTGACTACGATGAAACGTTTCCACCCGTAGTACGTTTCAGCACAATTCACACATTAATGTCTTTTTGCCATCCAAAATAACCTACATGTGCATCAAATGGATGTTGTCACTGCATTTTTAAAAGAACAACTGGAGGAAGAAATCTAGATGGACCAACCTGATGCTCGTTGTGAGGTCAAAAAGCCCAAGCTACAACCAAGGACTCTGCCCATGCCACAGCCCCAGTCCCAGTCAGGGCCCAGGCCACAGCCAGGAACTCTGCTCAGGTCCAGCCAAGAGCTCGGTCCCAAGGCCGGCCCCCTGAACTGGGACTCCGAAGTAGTCCCACTGAACTGTCTCACGGTCAGCCCGGCCCTGAGCCCAGACCCCTGAACTCTGTCTGTGTGTTGGCCTGGTCATCATCCCTATACTTGTGGAGAATCATCAGTTTGAGCCCTTTCTTAGACTAACTCATGCCTGGACGTTGCTTCACTTCTTGTCTGAGTTTATTCCAGACCTTTACACCACTGACTGAGGGGAACATTCTCTTCATGGTTGTTTGAACACTCCTGGTTCTGAAGTTCAGGCTTCCCCTGTAATTTCAACCTCCCTCTCTATCAGTAAAGACTTTCAGTATATTATCTGGTATCTGGTAGTTGTTTGTTTCTGGATTTATACATCCAAAGTTAATTTGTAATTCTCAGTAGATACTGTCTTTAACTTCCGTTCCACCTCTCCCACCAGTATACCTTTCTCTTATTGTTAGGCTCACTCGAGAACAGATACAGCCAAAAGTGCCAGGGACCCCAAAAGCAAAGACACTGAGACTGAAGTTGCAAACAAAGGATTTAATGAGTAACTCAATCCGGGGGAGGTGGATGGAACGGTGGAGCGGGGAGACACTGGATTGACTGGAGGGAGCCTGGAACACAAGGAAAGAACAGTTAGAACCAAAAATATAGCAGATCCACAAAATCTCACAAACACCAGAGCCTAAACTTTCTGCTGCAGGTACTTGCCACAGTAGTCAACGTCTAAGCGCTGAGCGTTGTCTCTCAGCAGCTTATGAAGGCAGCCGTTGATCATGATGGTGGAGCAGCTGGGCTGATTGGAATCAGCCACAGCTGTGCTGGCTGCTGGCTGAGGGGCTTGTGGCACAACAGTACCCCCCCCGCTCCAATTCCCTTGCAAAAGGCCTGCCACACCTTGGAGACGAACTGGGGACCACGGTCGGACACGATGTCGGAAGGAATTCCGTGAAGGCGGACGACATGGAGTTCGAGGAGGTCTGCGGTTTCCGCAGCAGAAGGGAGTTTGGTGAGAGAAACAAAGTGGGCTGACTTTGAGAACCGGTCGACCACGGTCAGGATGGTGTCACAGCCCTGAGACACAGGGAGCCCTGTCACAAAGTCCATGGCTATGTGAGACCAGGGCCGACTAGGAATGGGAAGGGGTTGCAGAAGGCCTGCCGGAGGACGATGGGAAGCCTTACTCCGAGCACAGATGGTGCAGGCGGCTACAAACTCCCTGACATCCCTCTTAAGGGTTGGCCACCAGAACCTCTGGCTGATGAAGGTCGCTGTCCGGCGCTCCCCGGGATGACAAGCCACCCGACTAGAGTGACCCCACTCCAACACCTGAGGCCGGACTGCGTCAGGAACAAACTGCCTGTCCGGAGGACCATTACCCGGGTCCGGCTGGGCCTGTAAGGCCTCTCTCACCACGGAGTCGATGGCCCAGGTGACAACCCCTACTACCTGGGCAGGCGGAAGGATGGTGTCAGAACTCTCTTGGACAGTTGGGTTTTCGACAGAGAACTGACGGGAAAGTGCATCAGCCTTGACATTCTTGGAGCCCGGGCGGTAAGTGAGTGTAAAATCAAAACGGCTTAGGAAAAGGGCCCACCGGGCCTGTCTGGAGTTCAGCCTCTTCGCCGTCCGCAAATAGGTCAGATTTTTGTGGTCTGACCACACAACGAACGGCAGCTTCGCTCCCTCCAACCAGTGTCTCCATTCCTTCAGCGCGTCGTGGACCGCGAGCAACTCCTTGTTACCCACGTCGTAATTCCTCTCAGCAGGCACATAGCTCCTAGAGAAATAGCCGCACGGATGCATCCTTTGGTCCTCCTCCGACCGCTGGGAAAGAACGGCTCCAATACCTGAATCCGAAGCATCCACCTCCACAATGAACTGTCTCGCAGGATCTGGGTGGATGAGCACAGGTGCCGTAGAGAACAGGCCCTTGAGCTTGGAGAAGGCTGCCTCGGCAGCGATCTGACTGAATCCCCTGATAAAGCGCCGAACAAAACCGGTGAAACCCAGGAAGCGTCTCAGATGAGTCCGGTCGGTGGGACGCGGCCACTCCTCCACTGCCCTGACCTTGGCTGGATCAGCACGCATCTGTCCAGCTTCGACCACGTTGCCAAGGTATGTCACAGAGTTTGCGTGGAACACACACTTTTCGGCCTTGACAAAGAGGCGGTTCTCCAACAGCCGCTGGAGAACTAGACGAACATGCTGGTGGTGGTCTTCCAAGGACCTGGAGAAGATGAGAATGTCATCCAGGTAAACCACCACATGGATGTTGAGCATGTCTCTTAGAACATCATTCACGAGGGCTTGGAAGACTGCCGGGGCATTGCAGAGACCAAAAGGCATAACCAGGTACTCAAAATGGCCGAGATGGGTGTTGAAAGCTGTCTTCCATTCGTCGCCCTCCCTGATGCGGACTAAGTGATAGGCGTTGCGGAGATCAAGCTTGGTGAACACCCGGGCGTGAGTCAGTGGCTCGAAAGTGGAACTGATAAGGGGAAGTGGATACCTATTTTTCACTGTGATGTTATTAAGACCTCGAAAGTCAATACAGGGCCTCAGGCCGCCATCCTTCTTAGCCACAAAAAAGAAGCCTGCCGCGAGGGGAGAAGACGATGGTCTTATAATGCCTGAGAGCAGGGACTCCGCAATATAGTTGCGCATTGCCTCCTTCTCCGGGAGGGAGAGGTTGTAGAGTCTCCCTTTAGGATGGGGTGCCCCGGGGAGGAGGTCAATGGCGCAATCATATGGCCGGTGAGGGGGAAGGGATAAGGCTTTATCTTTGCTAAACACCAGGGCAAGATCATGGTAAGCAGGGGGAACACCAGTGAGATCGGGTGGAGAGGACATGGAACCTGGACCACCGGGAGGAGACCAGGCGGAGCGCAGACAGGCCGCATGGCAAGCAGTGCTCCAACCCAAGATCCGACCAGAGGCCCAGGAGATGTGCGGTTCATGCCTCTCCAACCAGGGTCTACCCAACACCAGGGGCGCAGTGGGAGCATGAAGAACGAAAAAACGGATGGACTCAGAGTGGTTACCCGAAAGAGTGAGCGTGAGAGGCTCAGTGGAATAAGAGATTTTACCCAAGGAGTGCCCGTCGATACCCCGGGGTGACAGAGTGCGGTGCAGGGGAACTAAAGGGATGCCCGCCTGGCGAGCTAAGGAGATGTCCATGAGGCTTTCGTCCGCACCGGAATCAATGTGGGCACTAACAGACAGCGTTTCTTGGTCCCAGGAGAGAGTAGCGGGAAAAAGTCGGTTGGGACTATTCTTGGGCTGAGGAGAAGTTGCCTTGCTCACCAGGATAGCCCCTACTGGCGAGCTGGACCTTTTGGTCGGGTCGGACAGGCTCGGATGTAATGTCCCGACTCCCCACAGTAGAGACACAGCTGGTTGGACATTCTCTGTTCTCTCTCGTGTCGTGAGAGGCGCGAACGGTCAATCTCCATGGGTTCTGCAGGCCCGGATGTAGTAGGGGGAGGCATGAGTGAATGGGGGTCTGGACTTGCTGTATAAAACGACGCACCATGGGACACCGAAGCAGAGCGGCTGGGCCTGCGTTGGTCGGCACGGCGCTCATGGAGTCGGGTGTCCATCTTGAGCGCCAGGGATACGAGCTCGTTGAGGGTTGTGGGACTGTCACGGACAATAAGATCCTTAATGGAATCATTCAGACCTTTGCGATATGCACTCAGCAGGGCGTGGTCATTCCAACGACTCTCCGCCGCAAGGATGCGAAACTGCAGCGTATACTGGGCCACAGAACGTGACCCCTGGCGGATAGCTAACAAACGGCTCGAAGCTTCTTGGCCGTCTGCAGGGTGATCAAACACTGCTTGAAACTCACTCTTGAATTGAGTGTAGTTGATGGCAAAGGCTGGGTTGTTCCCTACTGCGGCAATAGCCCAGCTGAGGGCGTCGTCGACCAACAAAGACATGACCAGGGCAATCTTCGACCCATCAGAAGAGTATCTCGAAGGCTGATGAGTAAAAAGTAACTCACATTGGGCCAAGAAGCCCTTGCTCTGATCAAAATCTCCATTGAACGGCCTGGGACTGACTAAGCCGGGCTCTGAATGAGCTTGCTGGTGGGCAGGAAGGGCTGGGTTTGCAGGCAGGTTGGGAGAACTGGGGCTAGGGCCTCTGCTGGCAGAGACTTGGTCTCTAAGGTCATCCAAGGACCGTTGTATGCCAGACAAGGCCCCTGATAAGGAGTTAATCTGGGACGAAAGGGCAGTCACAGTACCCACCGTGGACTGAGATGTCTTCTCAAGATCCGCAATCTGGGATTGGACAGTTGGGAAGGCCTTCTTTAATTCCTGCTGTAGTGCGGAAAGCTTAGTAGCTTGACCAAACACCAGCTCCCGTAATTATGGAGGTCTCTCTGCCCCTGGAGCCCCGGCTTGGCTCATGTTGGCTTAGACGTTCTGTTAGGCTCACTCGAGAACAGATACAGCCAAAAGTGCCAGGGACCCCAAAAGCAAAGACACTGAGACTGAAGTTGCAAACAAAGGATTTAATGAGTAACTCAATCCGGGGGAGGTGGATGGAACGGTGGAGCGGGGAGACACTGGATTGACTGGAGGGAGCCTGGAACACAAGGAAAGAACAGTTAGAACCAAAAATATAGCAGATCCACAAAATCTCACAAACACCAGAGCCTAAACTTTCTGCTGCAGGTACTTGCCACAGTAGTCAACGTCTAAGCGCTGAGCGTTGTCTCTCAGCAGCTTATGAAGGCAGCCGTTGATCATGATGGTGGAGCAGCTGGGCTGATTGGAATCAGCCACAGCTGTGCTGGCTGCTGGCTGAGGGGCTTGTGGCACAACACTTATAGCAACAATTACAATTATATACAAATGGAGAATTATGCAAATGAGGCTATGCCGTCATTTAGGGACTTTCGAGACAGCCAACAGCTTCTTTCCTTGTGGAGGAGCTGGCAACACTGGCTGGTAGCCACAGTTAACTTTGATTGACAAACCTTGGGGGCAACTTGGCTGCACTCATATGCAAAACTGCTGGTTAGAAACCAGTGGGTCACATGACCTAATGCTTCGTCCATTGTTTTTCACAGACTGTGGTTTGGGCATCAACAATGTGAGATCATGGCTGTACACTCATCCACTGTCCCACAGACATGAATCTGCCATTACATCTCTGTTCATTCACTCCTCCACAGGTGGAGCGTTGTGAGCCTCCAGGGGGCGCTCCTGTCTCCCCTGGGGGAAATAGTCTACCTGCAGTCTGACGGCAGGTACGCTCAGCTACACCGGTCACCTGGGCAGGGCTGTGGCACCGCCTGACACCTGCCAAGCACTTGCCCTTCCCCTACCGACGAAAGAAGCTGCTGCTGGGCTGCAGGTCCAAACCATTCTCGTCAGAGAAAAACCAGAACCACACGTGAAGTTCAACAAAGCTTTCACATTTTTACCTTCATTCAGGTAAATAAATAAATGAACCGTTGCATCTTGTTTTTGTTGAGTCAATAATGAAATAATGCAACACAGCAGCCAGTTTATTACCTGGTGAACATAATAAAGTTTGTTGGTGACTGAATCTCATGTGTCGTTTATCTGAGGTCGTATTCACCTCGTTATAAATCACATGGTTTTTATTGTTCAGATATGTAAAGACCTTTGAACTGAGAGAGGGAGGAACTTTTGAACACGACTGTAGATACTCTTAGGTGATAAGTCACATAAGCTGGTTCTGTCAACTCAAGCAATATGTGACACTGACACGCACGCCGACGTAGGTGGACATGAAATGCTTCACAAACACAAACACACACTTTATGTGACACAAAAGCGAGTAAATCTCAATTCGAATTTAAAATACTTCAGTAATCTCCATAGGAAATGTATTGTTGCAGTAGTTTCCGTGATTCAAGTCTGTTCAGAGGCTTATTGTAGCTTTGTTGCTATGGGCAGGAAGGATCTCCTGTAGAGGTCTGTGTTCCAGCAGATCTGAAAAAGTATCCTCCTTAAAACAATCATGTACAGTCTCTGGTTCTGATGCTGCTCCCCAACAGATGACTGCAGATGTGACCAAACTCTCCACAACAGACTTATAGAAGATATTCAACATCTTGCTGCAAATGCTGAAGGAGCTAATCTTACCTAATCCTCCTTAAGAGGTCAAGTCTGCTCTGTCCTTCCTTGTAAACAGCATCATTGTTGCACCTCCAGTCCAGCCTGCTGTCCAGGTGAACACCAAGGTATTTATTCTCCTCAACCACCTGCACTTCTTCTCACGGATGGAAAACCTATTTAACTTAGTCCTGATCCACCTAGAATCCAGAATCTCCTTTGTCTTGTTCACATTTGAAATGAGATGATTGTCCCCACAACATGCCACAGAACGGTCCACCAGTTCTCTGTCCTCAGTCTCTGATTCACTACTGCAGAGTAATCTGAGTATTTCTGCAGATGACAGGACTCTGTTGTGCAACAAAGGGAGTGCTGGTTCAGTTATTAGAGAGTTATTAATGATTGTCTTATGATAGTTATTAATAACAGTCAGGCAATACACAAAACACATCTGATGTATGCTTATGTTTCAGAGAAGTTGGGGCATCGATTACCATAAAAAAAAACATATCAGGAAAATATATCATATCAAACATCAGGAAATAATAACTAAACAGCCCAATCAGTCTCAAAGTAGCTGTTATTCTCTGCGTGCAGCCGTTGCCAGGGTGGTGCTAGATAGTAACAGTGAAGGAAGGAGTCTGATCACGGGCCTTTGCAACCAGGAAATGTTACAAATCTGTATAAAATAAACACAAACTATTTCTCTCATTCAAATGAATAATAATTTATTTACACAAGTGTTAAAAGATAGTGAAACAACACTTGGGATAAAGTTCTGATACCTACACTACACATAAGCAAACAACGAACTAAACATTAAACACAAACTTCAGATTATACACTTAAGTGTGTGTGTGTGTGTGTGTGTCGAGGCCGGTTTTAGGGGTGGGCTGTGCCCACCCAAACGTGCGTCCTGCCCACCTAATCAAAGTTACGGGGATCCTTTCTTTTTTTATAATTAAATTTTTTCATAAATATATAAAACTATCACAGAATATCTGTACCGTTTCTGATTTGGTGGGCACTGTGCATCATTGTTAGACATAACAATGAATGCATACCGCAAAAGTTGTTTCTCGGCGGAGGGACCCGGTGTTCAGAACAGCACACACTGAAGGCTGATTTATGGTTCCGCGTTTCACCAACGCAGAATGGTGCGCGTCGCTGCGTACCCTAGCCGTGGCTCAAGAGCCTGCACAGCACCGCAGCGCATCGCCACCCGCACCGGCGTCTTCCGCCCTCACCGGGATGGAGACGCCTCTCTCTATCCCGGTCCATGCCGTGCAGGCTCTGGAGCCGCCAGGCTGCCGCGGGACCTTTTAAATCAACGCAGAGCCTACGCCGTAGGCTACGATTGATTGATAAAAAAAAAGCAAACAAAAAAAAAGCAAAAAAAAAAAGCAAAAAACATAAAATAAATGCAGCCTCAACAGGGCACAAGCCAGTGTCCTATTTGTGCCGGTGTTCTGCCATTTTTAGCTGCTTTGCCAAAAATGCTACCTAATGGTTTTCTACCTTTGCAGAGCTACAATTTTTGTGTTTTGTTTTTTTCTGTATTTTACTCCCTAGCCCACTTCCTTGTCTGTTGCCAGGCCGTTATTGTAAATAAGAATGTGTTCTTAATGACCTGCCTGGTTAAATAAAGGCCAATGACTGAATGAATATCAAATAAAGCGATAGAATTGTTTTTTTTTCTCTTTATCGTATAATGTTCACAAAGTGTAATGCAATTCATGTCATGGGTCATGTATTTTGAAGGATCAAATACTCAATATCCCATATTATCCATTTTACATCGTGCAAGAAATGATTGGCGGAGCAATCAAACTTTGAAAATCGATTGTGCGCATGCGCAGAACCACAAAGTAGCATTTCTCGGTAGCAAGGATTGGCAGAACACCGGTCCCAAGCCCGGGTAAATGCAGAGGGAAGTGTCAGGAAGGGCAATTCGGTTAGCATACTGTGGAGAAGATAGATGAACTGATATGATGACAGCATAGTTTTCTATGCATATCGGGGGTTTGACCCCCCAAAATTTTTGCAGCGTTGCGGCACGGGCATGGCCCACCCTACATTTCAGTCTGCCCACCTTAGTGGGCCTCACTAAGTCCGGCGCTGGTGTGTGTGTGTGCGTGTGTGTGTGTGCGTGTGTGTGTGTGTGTGTCAGTGTGTAGGTATATGTGTGTCAGTGTATGTGTGTGTGTTTGTCACGATGGCTGTTCATACACGTGAAAAGAAAGAAAGATACCTGCATGAAGCTGCCCCCCCACCCCACGCAAAACTAAGTGAAAATATTCTCAATCGTTTGTGCTGTTTTAGTGCTGGTTTGTGCAGAAAGAAATTTTGTTTGTGCACAAACCAGCACTAACACAGCACAAACGATTGAGAATATTTTCACTGGGTTTTGCGTGGGGTGGGGGGGGAGCTTCACGCAGGTAGAAAGATGGCTGACAAAGTCACGTGGTGACTGAGTCTGGCGTGATTCAAAATGTTGGATGAGATTTTCTCATCCAGTGAGAAAAAAAAACAACTCTGAGGTTTTATGGCACTAGATAAGAGTGTGCGTGTGTGCAGGGGTTAGTACGAGATGATGAGAGGAATGGAGAAGAAAGTAAAACCCAAGACACTAAAATAACTTCTCACCACCAGAAAACCAAGCTCAAACACAAAGAGACCAATGTGAAACTAACTTCACATGTAGCTCTGGTCATTCAACTGCGGCAGCGCTGGTGGTGCTGCAGCCGACAGGCCGCAAGGCGACGGCTCCTGAGGCAACCCGCAGCGCGACCCACCCCGGTGCCACGTCTGAGGTTCGTCGCGGCAGCGCGGGAGGAGCTGGTGGTGCCGCAGCCGACAGGCCGGGAGACAGAGGCTGCAGGCCGCCAGGCGACAGCTCCTGAGGCGGCCCCAGCGACGGCGGGACCCGCAGCGCGACCCACCCCGGCACCACGCCTGAGGTTCGTCGCGGAGACGTGGACGGACCAGCGACCGGAGCAGTGCTGCGTCGTGAAGGAGGCAGTCCTGGACGCGCCGCGGATGCCGTCTGGCCCGAGGCCACCCTCGGCCCGGTCCCGAAAGCGGCCGTCTCGGCGGTCGGCCCGTCGCCGAGGACGACCTCCCGACCGGTCCTGGGGGCCGGCCCGACGCCGAGGGCGACCTCCCGACCGGTCTCTGTGGTCGGCCAGACGACGAGGGCGACCTCCCGACCGGCAAGCCGGCCGAACCGGGAAGGCCCGGAGGCGCAGACGGCGGTTCCGGGCTTCTTCTCCCGCTCCGAGGGGGACGGGGGGGGAGTTGGCTCGGCCGGATGGACCCCGGCCTGCGTTTAGCAATGGGGGTGTGTGGCAGGGTGGAGGAGCAGCAGCCACTCAGGTGATTGGGAACAGGTTTTCGCAATCAACCTCTCCACCCTGCCTGCCTTAATAAGGCATGGCTACACAGCAGCAGGGGGCTGCTGGGAGAAGGTGCTGCTGCTGCTGGAGAATGTTCTGCTCTGCTGAAGGAAGCTGAAAACACGTGTGTCTTGGGTGAAGGGAGAAAATAAAAGGTTCCTGCACTAAACCCCGTGTCCTCTCTGTCCTGTCGGTCGGGCCCCGTAGCACTCGCCGTACTACAAAAATGATCTGGAAACCTGATAGCAGTTGTTAAACACGTGTTCTGTTCTGAAAGAGTTAAAGGGTTTTTTATCTCAGACAACTTCTCCTCATGGACTCTGAGCCTCATAAACCAGAGGCTCGACTCTGGACACGTTTCCTTGTTCCCTCCCCTGCAGATCTGCAGACTAGTATCAGGCTGAGGAAGTAAAAACTTCAGTCTCAGTTATCGAGAGGAGAAATGGCGCAGAAAGGAGTTCAGCTGGACCAGGAAACCTTTTCTTGTTCCATGTGTTTGGAGGTTTTAAAGGATCCGGTGACTATTCCCTGTGGACACAGTTACTGTATGAACTGTATTAAAAACTACTGGGATGAAGGAGAGAAGAAAATCCCCAGCTGTCCTCTGTGTAGAGAGACTTTCACTCAGAGGCCGGTGCTGGTGAAAAACACCATGTTAGCAGCTTTAGTGGAGGAGATGAAGAAGACTGGACTCCAAGCTGCTCCTGCTGATCACTGCTATGCTGGACCTGAAGATGTGGCCTGTGATTTCTGCTCTGGGAGAAAACTGAAAGCCGTCAAGTCCTGTTTAGTCTGTCTGGCCTCTTACTGCGAGAAACACCTTCAACCTCATTATGATGTGGCTCCATTAAAGAAACACAAGCTGGTGGATCCCTCCAAGAACTTGCAGTACATCTGCCCCCGTCATGGTGAGGTGATGAAGATGTTCTGTCGTACTGATGAGAAGTGTATCTGTTATCTCTGCTCTGTGGAGGAACATAAAGGCCACGACACAGTCTCAGCTGCAGCAGAAAGGACTGAGAGGCAGAGAGAGATGGAGGTGAGTCAACAACAAATCCAGCAGGAGATCCAGGACAGAGAGAGAGATGTGAAGCTGCTTCAGCAGGAGGTGGAGGCCATCAATCAGTCTGCTGATAAAACAGTGGAGGACAGTGAGGAGATCTTCACCGAGCTGATTTCTCTCCTCTGGAAGAGAAGCTCTGATGTGAAGCAGCAGATCAGATCCCAGCAGGAAACTGAAGTGAGGAGAGTCAGAGAGCTGGAGGAGAAGCTGCAGCAGGAGATCACTGACCTGAAGAGGAGAGACGCTGAGATGAAGCAGCTCCACAACAACCCCTCACTGCCACCACTCAGTGAGTCCACACACTCCTCCAGCTTCAGCATCCGTCCTCTCACACACTCCTCCAGCATCAGCATCCGTCCTCTCACACACTCCTCCAGCATCAGCATCCGTCCTCTCAGGTACTTTCAGGATGTGACAGCAGCTGTGTCAGAGGTCAGAGGTCAACTACAGGACATCCTGAGAGACATGTGGACAAACGTCTCACTGACCATCACTGATGTGGATGTTTTACTGTCACAACTAGAACCAAAGAGCAGAGCTGGATTCTTGAAATATTCATGTGAAATCACTCTGGATCCAAACACAGTAAACACACGGCTGTTACTGTCAGAGGAGAACAGAAAGGTGACTATTTTGAACCAACATCAGTCTTATTCTAGTCATCCAGACAGATTCACTAATGTTCTTCAGGTCCTGAGTAGAGAGAGTCTGACTGGACGTCATTACTGGGAGGTGGAGAAGAAAGCAGGTGGAGTTTTTGTAGCAGTTTCATACAAGAAAATCAGCAGATCAGGGGGGGAGTGGAAGGAAAGTGCATTTGGATTTAATGACAAATCTTGGTCACTACGTTGTTCCTCAGACAGATTTTTATTTATGTACAACAACATCAGAACCGTCATCTCAGGTCCTCAGAGCTCCAGAATAGGAGTTTACCTGGATCACAGAGCAGGTGTTCTGTCCTTCTACAGCGTCTCTGGAACCATGACCCTCCTCCACAGAGTCCAGACTTCCTTCACTCAGCCGCTACACGCTGGAGTTTGGGTTTGTGGCACTGTTGGAGCCTCAGCTGAGTTCTGTAAACTCAAATAGATGTATTTACTCTTTATGTTTTTATCTCAGTTTTTATTGATTTTCTTTTTTTTCTCAGAGATAAACGTTTCAAACTCTGATGGATAGACGGACGTTTTTGTTCTATAAGTTGATGTTTTTTGTTATTTCTTTTGGATGTGAAAGTTGTCCTTTTTTAGTTTCACCTGGTAAATATTATTAATATTAACATCTTATATTTCAGTATAAAAACATAGAAATAAGCCTGTGTTGTAATTATTGTTAACTATTAGTTTTGATGTGTTTTGTATGTTGTATTTCTCTTTTCTTCCACTTCATGGACTCCAACAGACGACCCACCAGACCTTCTTCATCTCTGATATCGTGTCCGCATTCACACTGGTTTCCTCATTCATTAGCAAACCAAAGGTTCTTGAATGTTCATGTTGAAAATGAAAATATTTTTTAGACTCGAGAACAAAGTAAATTATTTCAGAAATGTTAGTGACAGCAGCAACGCAGCAAACAGTTCAGTAAAGCCTCTAGTTGGTGTAAACTAGTGTGTTGGGGCCGGTAGTCATCGCTGCAGCTGCAGGACCAGACTAGATCTGCAGATCACATGTTGGTGATGTCTAAATCTGTTGAGGATGTTTCATGTTTAACAATCTGAATATTTAGTAAGAAATAAAACTTCTGATGTTCTAACAAAGTGTTTTCTTCAGTCTTCATTCCAGGATTTGACTCAGATCTGAGGGAGAAAACATGAATCTAATATTCAAGTAAAACTGAGGCAGTTTTCCTCCTGAAACATCACAAAGTACAGAGTTCATGTTCACAACAGATCATATTTCTGGATTTAAATGTGTCTTTACTGACTTTACTGCTCTTGTTCTGGCCAGACTTTAAATCTCCACAAACAGGAATAGAGTTTCCTGGTAAATAAAGATGAAATAAGTGAATTAAACAGTGTAATCTCAGTTAAATGGAGCCGTCTTGGGTGCAGGAGCCACTGCAGGAACATGTTCTGCTTGGAAGATGCTGCTGGACGGTACCAGAGGGCGGTGCAGCGGTTCAGCTTCACTCTGCAGGGTGGAGGTCTGGGAACGTGATCAGGAAACCTCCCAAGATGGCTCACTTTACCGTCAGCGTGTTGACAACTGAGTGCACGTTGTGACACTAGATGTAGTAAATGTTTGACTTTTAATGGGGCGTGCTGCCTGAGCAAGGGTCAAGTAAACTTTGAGTTTCTTTTTTTTTTTTTCCCTTGTCTGCACCAGAGTTATTATCGTTCACGAAAACGAACGAAATAACGAAAACTAAAATTGAAAAAACAATTTTGTTAACTGAACTAAATAAAAACGAAAATTAAAAGACAAAAACGATAACTAACTGAAACTATATTGCGTGTTTAGAAAACTAACTAAAACTAACTGAAATTATAGATATAATTTCCTCCGTTTTCGTCCCTGTCAATATAAGCCTCTTGGTATGATCAATTTATTCCACTCTGGCCGTTTATCTCCAACTGGCAGCTACGGCACCTTAAAGCCTCACGGTCCGTGACGTCAAAACTAAAACTAAAACTAAAACTAATACAAACTAAACTAAAACTAAGCATTTTTGAAAATATAAAAACTAGCAAACCCACACTAAAAACGAATTAAAACTAACTGAATTGAAGGAGAAAAAGTCAAAACGAAAAAAAACTAAACTAAAAGGAAAAATTCTAAACTATTATAACCCTGGTCTGCACACATATTAATGATTGATACCATGTAGGTAAAAGCCAAAGGCATATATATGTGCATTATTGCTATATTTAATATATATACATATATACGCCTACATACGCATACACATACATACATAAATATATACATACGAACCCAGTGAGTTTTTTTTTTTTTGGGGGGGGGGGGTTTGAGGTGGTTGGTGGGGGGTGGGGGGGTGACATCCACTGCCAATCCAGGAAGCAGGAACACACGGAGGCACACATCAAGCACTGAAAATCTGCAACAAAAACCATGAACAAAACACAAAACCAACAAAACCAATACGGAGCCGACCAAAACACAAGCAGCAATCAACCCAAATCAGAGTCTGAGCTAAGCTACCGCTAACTAACCCCAAAAACTACAGAGCGAGCATGCAGGTGAACAAGCCAGTATGTATGTCTATGTGTGTGTGTGTGTGTGCGTGTTTTGTGTGGCTGTGTATGTGTGTGTATGTGTATGTATATGTGTGTGACTGAGTGGCAATATATGTGTGAATCTGTGTGTGTGTATGAGTGTGTATATGTATGTGTGGCTAAATGTAACTGTGTGTCTGTATGCATATGTGTGGCTATGTGTGTGTGTGTGTGTGTATGTGTGTGTAATAAACCAAACAAAGCTCGACCTGAAGTGTGTCTATAGTGGGGGAGGGGGGGAGCAACCCCGCCACCCGCGAGACCAGGGGCCAACCAGGAAGAACCCGGAACACAGGCCACCAGCAACCCCACAGAGGGGAGAGGTAGGAAGGAAGCAACCCACCGCCAGCAAGCGGGGGGGTCCAGCGCCACCAGAAGGCACCCCAGGCTGCACGGCGAGCCCCGCCAGGCCCAGGCGCCGGGGGAGGCCCGATCCCCGGACCCGGCCCCACCCTCCCCCGGGGCCACCCCGGCGGACACCCCAAAGGTCACGGAGTCCCCACAGATGCAGGGGCATGCGGCCCCTGCCCAGCGAGCACCGAGGCAGCAATGCCCCCCCAGCGCAGACAGCCACCCCCCACCCAGGCAGGGCCGGGCCCTCTGAGCGGGACCCCCACGTCCACGGCCCACCCCTCCCTGGGAGACCCGGAGGCGCCCTAGCCACAGCCCCCCGCAAGGGTAGCAGGGTGATGCTACGGGGGTCACAGAGACAGCGGACACCGGGATCTTTGCAACGACTTTTATTTCTCTTTGTTTCGTGCACAAACAATTCAGAGACCTCGTCAGCCGAGCTGTTCGTCCCCTCTGATCTGCTTCCGTCATTTTCCCGTCTCCAGAGCCCACACCCTACTGAAATACACAGAGAATGATTAGATTCACCTGTGTACCGTCAGCTGTTCCAGCCGCGTCACCTGTGCGCCACTCCCCCGCACTCCCTCTCTCCCCTTCAGACCACGCCCCAATCCTGCACCCTGCCACATACCCCCATCGCCCGACTCAGGCCGGGGACCGTCCGGCCTAGCCAACTCCCCCCCCCCCGGAGCGGGAGAGGAAGTCAGGGACCGCCATCTGAGCCCCCGGCCTGTGAACCACTCTGAAATTAAAGGGCTGTAAAGCCAAATACCAACGTGTGATCCGCCCATTGGTATCTTTCATGCGATGGAGCCACTGGAGGGGAGCATGATCCGACCAGAGGGTGAATGGGCGCCCCAGGAGGTAGTAGCGCAGGGACCCGACCGCCCACCGAATGGCGAGGCACTCCTTCTCCACCGTGCTATACCGCCCCTCCCTCTCCGACAGCTTGCGGCTGATGTATAGCACGGGGCGGTCCGTCCCCTCCACCTGCTGGGACAAAACGGCCCCCAGCCCTCTGTTCGAGGCATCAGTCTGCAGAACAAAAGGGAGAGAAAAGTCAGGAGTATAAAGGAGCGGCTCCCCGCAGAGGGCCTGTTTCACCCTCTCAAACACCTGCTGGCACTGCTCCGTCCACTGGACCGGATCTGAGGCACCCTTTCGGGTCAGGTCAGTCAGGGGGCTGGACAGATCGGCAAAGTCCGGAATGAACCGCCGATAATACCCCGCCAGCCCCAAGAACTGCCTAACCTCCTTTTTGGTCTTGGGTCTTGGGCAGGCCGCAATCGCAGCTGTCTTGTCTACCTGGGGACGCACCTGCCCGCCTCCCAAGTGGTACCCCAGATACCGTACCTCCCTCCGTCCAACCACACACTTCTTCGGGTTGGCCGTGAGCCCCGCCTGTCTCAGTGAACCGAGCACCGCACCCACCTGCCGCACATGCTCCGCCCAGCTGTCACTATAGATGATGACGTCATCTAGATAGGCGGCAGCATACGCAGCATGCGGGCGCAGTACTCTGTCCATGAGACGCTGAAACGTGGCAGGGGCTCCGAACAAGCCGAACGGAAGTGTGCGAAATTGGTACAAACCGTACGGAGTGGAGAAAGCCGTGATCTCCTTAGACTCTGGAGACATGGGAATCTGCCAGTAGCCCTTGGTCAAATCCAGTGTCGTGAAAAAGCGAGCTGTGCCCAGCCGATCCAGGAGCTCGTCGACCCGAGGCATCGGGTACGCGTCAAAACGTGACACCTCATTCACCTTGCGATAGTCCACACAGAAGCGTATAGACCCATCCTTCTTCCGCACCAGAACGATGGGACTAGACCAGCCACTGTGGGACTCTTCTATTACCCCCATTGCCAGCATGGCGTCCAATTCGGCCTTCACCACTTTGCGTTTGTGTTCCGGCAGCCGGTAGGAACGTGAGCGCACCGTCACCCCCGGGCGTGTCACAATCTGGTGCTCTATGAGGTTTGTGCGTCCTGGTAAGGGAGAGAACACATCAGCAAACCGCTGTTGCAACGAGGCCAGGTCTGCCCTCTGGGACGCGGAGAGCTGGTCCCCACAAGCGAGCGAGGCTGGATTCGCCGAGTTTGGCACCTCAGGCCCCAACTCATCTCTCTCTCTTACCTGCGTCACCAGAGCGACCGGTACCGCCTCCCTCCAGGCTTTAAGGAGGTTGACGTGATACATCTGTGTCGCTCCACCCCTGTCAGGACGCACCACCTCATAGTCCACGTCCCCCACTCGCCGTGTGACCACGAAGGGCCCTTGCCACTTGGCGAGTAATTTGGAGCTAGAAGTGGGCAGCAATACAAGTACTTTGTCTCCCGGAGTGAAATTTCTCAGCCTGGCTCCTCTGTTGTACAGCCGTTGTTGCCGCTCCTGGGCTGAGAGCAAATTTTCCTGTGATAGCCTCCCCAGTGTATGGAGTTTTGCTCTCAGCTCCAAGACGTGCTGAACCTCATTTTTACTGGGGCTTGGACCATCCTCCCAGTTTTCCTTAACCAGGTCCAAAACCCCCCGTGGTGTTCTGCCAAACAGCAGCTCAAAGGGGGAAAACCCTGTCGAGGCCTGGGGAACCTCACGCACTGCAAACAGCAGAGGATCAAGCCACCTATCCCAATTCCGAGCGTCCTCGTGAATGAACTTACGGATCATGGACTTAAGCGTCCGGTTAAAACGCTCACATAAACCATCCGTCTGGGGATGATAAACGGAGGTCCTAACCGACGTAATGCCCAGTAATCCGTAAAGTTCCCTCAGTGTTCGTGACATGAACTGCGTGCCCTGGTCCGTCAGAATCTCTTTCGGGATCCCGACGCGGGAGATGACCTGAAGCAGCGCCCGCGCCACACTCGTTGCCGAGATGGTGCGCAGCGGCACTGCCTCTGGATAACGTGTTGCATAATCCGTCAGGACTAGTACAAAACGATATCCCCGTGCGCTCCGCTGAAATGGACCGATGAGGTCCATGGCGACCCGCTCAAATGGAACCTCCATTAATGGCAACGGCTGCAAAGGTGCTTTTGGCACAGCCGGGGAGTTAACTAGCTGGCATTCGGGACAGGAGGCGCACCAGCGGCGCACCTCCCCCCAAATGCCCGGCCAATAAAATCGGTCCATTATGCGTGCCAGTGTTTTGTCGCACCCCATGTGACCAGCCATCGGGTTATAATGAGCCGCCTGGAAAACCATTTCCCGGCGGTTCTTTGGTACCAACAACTGGGTAATAATCCGGCCAGATTTAGTGTCACGGCTCACTCGATATAACCTGTCCCTATTCAATGCAAAGTGCGGATATGTGAGCGCTGCATCAGGGCGCACCTTGTGACCATCAATTTGTATCACTTGGTCGAAGGCTGAGCGTAGAGTATCATCACGAGACTGCTCGAGTGGAAAATCTTCCATAGAGTGCAGCGGATCCCGCCGAGCCTCCGCCGGAGCCTCCGCCGGAGCCTCCGCCGGAGCCTCCGCGGGTCCCTCTCCCTCTCCGTCTGCAGCGTCGGACAACCTCGCGTCACCACTGAGCACAGCGCACATACCGCATGTCCCTGTCTGCCGTGATTGCATCCCCACACACTGACTCACCAAATTTCCAAACCCCGGCCAATCGAGTCCTAGAATCAGAGGATGCAAAAGGCGGGAGCTAACTGCGGCCTTTATTCTATGCTTTTTCCCCTTGTGTCTAATTTCCACTGGTACCACGGGGTACTTATGCACATCACCGTGAACACACACCACCTCAACCCAGGACGACACATTCATCAAAGCCTCGGGTCGCACCAGGCTTTGGTGAATTACCGACTGCATGCAGCCAGAATCCACCAAGGCCGAGTGTATACCCCCACGGATCCTTACCGGAACCCGGTATGTCCCTCCTGAGTCTGGGGAGGATGCTGGCGGACCGGCCACCCGGATCACCTGGCCCACCTCCATCAGCGGGCAGTCCCGCCTGATGTGTCCGGGCTGGCCGCACCGCCAGCAGCCCTGCCCAGGCGTTTGAGGGGCCCCCGCCGGGTCAGCTGGCGCGGGTGGAACCGGGTGCGAGCTCTGGGGAGGAGAAAAAGGAGAAGCATTATTCGTTGTTGTCGCGGGACCCCCTGCCGCGGCGAACCTCCGGCGCGGCGCAGGGATGGGACGCGCTGCGGGTCCCGCTGCGGCTGCGGCCGCCGGATGGACTGCCAGGTGGTCCTCGGCCAGGGTGATGGCCTCCTGCAGGGTCCCCGGGCGATTGCAGCGGACCCACGCCGCCGTCCGGGTGGGGAGCCCCTGGACGAACTGTTCCAGGACGATCTGCTGCACCACCCGCTTCTCCCCCTCCGCCTCGCCGGGTCGCAGCCACCTCACCGCCGCGTCGTGGAGCTGGTGGGCGAAGGTGAAGGGGCGGTCCGTCGGCCCCAGCTGGAGCTCCCTGAACCTGCGGCGGTAGTCCTCCGGGGATCTCCCCAGCCGGTCCATCACCGCCCGCCGCACCGGGCCGTAGGTGGCGCGTGCTGCCGCTGGGAGGGCGAGAGCCGCCATCTGCGCCTCCCCTGACAGGAGCGGCAGGAGGCGCACCGCCCACTCCGCCGCCGGCCAATCACAGGCCTCCGCCACCGCCTCAAAGGTGTCAAAAAATGCGAGGGGGTCGTCCGCCTCCGTCATCTTCTGCAGGACGACCCCCGCAAAGGGAGCGGCCGGGCGACCACCCCGACCCGCCCTGCCTGCCTGCTGAGCTGCCAGCTCCTCCAGGGTGGCTGTCTGCCGCTCGGCCTGGTCCTGGAGCCTGGCCGACATCTCCGCCATCGCCTGGGCGAGAGACGCCACTGCCCGCTCCATCTCCCCTCCGCGTTCCGCTGTCATTCTGTATTGTGCCCCACGTTGGGCGCCACTGTAGCAGGGTGATGCTACGGGGGTCACAGAGACAGCGGACACCGGGATCTTTGCAACGACTTTTATTTCTCTTTGTTTCGTGCACAAACAATTCAGAGGCCTCGTCAGCCGAGCTGCTCGTCCCCTCTGATCTGCTTCCGTCCTTTTCCCGTCTCCAGAGCCCACACCCTACTGAAATACATAGAGAATGATTAGATTCACCTGTGTACCGTCAGCTGTTCCAGCCGCGTCACCTGTGCGCCACTCCCCCGCACTCCCTGTCTCCCCTGCAGACCACGCCCCAATCCTGCACCCTGCCACATTGACCAATATACAATATACTGTAGTTTATTGGCTATGAAGTAATACTGGAAATTAGGTAACTCTAAACCTCCACATTCTTTGGATTTTTGCAATGTCTTTAAACTAATACGTGGTGTTTTATTTTTCCACAGAAGTGTTGATACATGTGAGTCCAATGATTTAAACCAAGAAAGAGGGGGTTTGAATGGTATCTTTGAGAAAAAATTCTGGCAATTCTTAAACTTTAAACTTTGAGTTTCAATGTGCAGGTGAACAGAAGCAGCAATAAAAATGAATCATGATGGAGACAGAAGCTCATCTGGACCTCTGGGGATGTAAAGTCAGCTCGGGTCGTCACTCCTGTGTTCCCAGGTTTCTAGAACTTCCCCAGACCAGGATCACACTGGTGTCCACACTGATGTTTAGAAGATTTGTTTCAGTTAAAATGTTAATAATAATATTAATACGTGGATGTTTTTCTGAATCAGGTTGATTTAAAAGGTGAAAAACTGATTGGAAGCTTTGAGATCCGGAGACTCTGACTGCAGACTGTGGAGAAAGAGAAGCTCCAGCAGAAACATGTGACCTCCACTCTCCAGGGTTAAGTTCAGGGGAACATATCAGCCTTTGGTAAAGTGGAAGTGACTGCTGGGTTCAGCAAACGCTGGTTTATCACAAGCTGCAGACTGCTGAGCTTCACTTCATAACACTTCACATTTCATCATCTACAATATTGATGTTTTACTTCTTCTTTTAGTGATTCTGCTCTTCATGTAACTTTCAATCCTGAACATTTTATCCTGGTTCCAGGGGCGGAGCTAGAGGAGAGGCCGGGGGGGCACTGGACCCCCCTGAAATGTGATTGCCCCCCCCCCAAGTGCCAGATGATTGAAATATCAGGGCACCGTGCACGTCTTGTTGAAAGGAGCCAGTTCCTTTTTGAAATCAGTGACTCCTGCCTGCTACGTCCCTCCTGTACAGTAGTTAGTGCTATGTATGAAATGTATGCATGGAGTCAACATAAAAAAGCTACTGAGAGGAACACAACCATGTTAAATTCTTTAAATGAGAATCGACAAAGAAAAACTGGAAGAAAATCAACATTTAAAAAAAAAAATAGCAAATGTGCTTCTTTTGACTGCAACCCAAAATAAAGCACAGAGGGGTCAACGAGAGTCTGAGAACTCCAAGAATAAGGGAAACTTTTTGGCCAAATTAGCCGAAATAGCAAAGCATGACCAATTTATTGAAAAAAGGCTGGATTCATGTGGGAACGCAAAGTACACAAGTCACCAAATCCAAAATGAGATTCTTCAGGGCTTAGCTGAGATGGTACAGAGTGAAATCATAAAGGAAGTGAAAGAAAATTAAGTCTTCAGTGTGTTTGCAGATGAAACAAAAGACTTGCAAAAAAGGAACAAATGTCTGTTTTTTTTTTTACATTTCGTACAGCGTGAATACACTTAAATTTATATATACACAAATGTCATCTCCTGTGCTTAATATGTACATTTCAACATTTAAAGACTCCGATTGAAATTGATTGTTCAAGAAACTAATTAATTGTCAAAGTCTGTGGACTCCCTGAAATAGCCCTGGCCCCCTCTGACCCCCTAAGGTTCAAAGTGGAGCTCCGCCACTGCCTGGTTCACGTCTGCAACCTCAGGACCTGGAAACAGTGAAGATCAGGAGTCTCGGGAGTGACGTCACACCGCCCCCTACAGGAAGATGCTTACATGACATGTAGTGAGGTTTTCAAAGAGGAAACAAGTCACGTGTTTAAACACTTTTCCTCCAGTCTGGATTTCTTCTTTTATATATTTAAACATTTTATTGTCATTTAGAATTTAACATTTTTCTTTTCTTCTTAGGGATGCAGAATGTACTGAAGGCCAAGTTGAGAGCTCTGTTCAGACTCTGATCAGATCTCAACTTGGCCTTCAGAAGGGGGGCAGAGCCTCCAAACAGGCCAAGGACTCCTATAAGAGGAGAATGGAGGGAGACCTGAAGGACAATAACCCACAGCAGATATGGAGGGACATCCACTCTTCAACTCTTCAATCTCTCCCGGACACATGCCTCCGTCCTCACCACCATCGACAACCTCCATGATTACAGAGCCATTGCCCTGACGTCTGTAATCATGAAGTTTCTGGACCGATCAGTCTTGCAGACGACTTGGAGCTCAGGGGAGGAACAAGGACCTTCACCTGTAGGGGCTGAAAGAAAAATGAGACACAAGAAGGTTTTTCTGGCTGCAGCCTCGGCAGTTGCATCAGCTCTACTGTCACCTTGGCTAATAGGGTCAGAAGAAGAAGTGTGGGCCCGACACTTACACACAGCAATGGCAGAAGGGAGCAGAATACCTTCAAGAGGAGACGCAACTTGTGGTGCATTTCAAATGCGTTTACAATCAGATTTCAATAATGTTCTGTGTTTCCACAATGCTCCAAAGTCATGAACGACACCTAATGCATATCTGGACTCCATGTACACTGTCTTAAAGGGGAAAGAAAATAGCACACACAGTCAAAACAATCGATAAAATGTTTATTTTCTTTTTCATCAAAACACAGAATTTACCAACATGGGCAAATTGATGTCAGTCATCGCAGTGAATGTACAGTATGTATCTAATTTTTTGGTTTATCGCCCAGGCCTACACCAAATCAAAGAATTTGGTTGAAAATGTTGTAATTCCATATCAAGAGATTTACGTGTGCAAATGTTTGGTCATTTTCTCCAGAACGTTAGAATGTTGTTATTTTCTGATATGATTATGATGATAAGTTGAGTTTTATGTGAACAGCAAAGGCACTTTTTATAGTATTATTGACCTAGGAATGTGGGGGGACCTGGGGAGGGCGGTGGCCAGTACTGGAGTTGAGGGGGCATGAGGGGGATGGCATCCCCCCCCCACCCCCTTCCATTCTTTATGTCATTTCATCAATGAATGTGGTTTTACTGCTATTTCAACATTTAGAGTCATCACCAGAAAAATAACACCAGAAAAATAACTTATTTGACAATTTTCACCTGTTTCAAGTAAATTTTCATTTGAAATAAGTAAAAATCTGCCAGTGGAACAAGATTTATCTTCTCATTACAAGCTGAAAAATCTTTTTCCACTGGCAGATTTTTCTACTAATTTTAAGTGAAAATCTACTTGAAACAGGTGAAAATTGTTGTTTTTTCCAGTGATGAGTCTTGTTTTAAGTGTAATTATAATTTTTTTTTTACTAAAATGAGACATTTTAATTAGAAATAAGACAACTATCCTTGTTAAGATTGTGAGTTTTTGCAGTGATCCATTTTACTTATCCTGTGAAGGACAGAGTCATATTGATAAGTTCAGAAAACTGTTTTCTATTGTTGTGTTTTGATGTATTTGATGTAAGCCCAGTGGATATTTAAAGCTTACAGAAGGCTGCATTTAACTGCTGCTATGTCATTCCTGCAGTATTTCTGCAGCTGTTTTGGTCACTAGTATTATTTGTAATATATTATATTATTTGTAATCAGCACAAATTATCCACAAGTGGAAGAAGCTGTGGCACAGCTGATGTCATCATAAAAAAATCAATGACATCCTGATAGAACACAAGATACCATACCCCATTCTAATGCGGATGCAGAGAGGGTATTTCCCATGGTTGGTTTAAATAAAACATCAACCCGAAACGGCATGGTTCTGGATGGAACATTGTCATCCATTATGACCCTGAAAATGGCTGGCATTGAGCCAAAGTGCTTCAAATGGGAACCAACACCAAAAATGATAGAAGAGTCCAAAAAGGCAACAAACACCTACAATGAACAACACAAATCATAAGTCTCTCTCCCTCTCTCTCTCTCTCTCTCTCTCTCTCTCTCTCTCTCTCTCTCTGAGTGAATGGCGGAGTGAGTGGGGTGTGGAGCTGCGGCGTGTGCTTCAGTGTGAGTGAGGTTTTTTTTGCAGTTTCATGTGTTTTCCTTTCTTTTTTTCTAATAAGTGTCTAAAAATCTTGGTCAGGTGTAATTTTTTGCGGTAGCGGGGCTACCGGCTCAGTTGAGCAGTATGTCCGTTGTAAAAGGGGGAGAGGAGTTTGAGAAGCTGACACGTCGACATGCTGTCAAGCTTGTGCCCGCAATCAGCTGTTCAGTTGAGGAGGCCAGTTTAGCAGTTGGAGGGGTGGTGGGGTACGACCAGGGGTGGACTGGCCATCGGGCATACCGGGCATTTGCCCGGTGGGCCGATGGTGATTTTGGGCCGGGCCGGGCCAAAGAAAAAAAAAAAATAATTTTTTTTTTCTTTTTGGCCCGGGAAGGCCCATCGGCCCATTTGATTTTGTTTTTTACCTGACAACAACTGGTACCACTGGTACCACTGGACTGGTTATGATGAGTTAGATTGGTTATGGGCTGGAGTCAGGGCCGCCGCAAGGGGTGTGCGAACCGTGCGACCGCACAGGGCCTCGCGCCCCACGGGGCCTCGCGGCCCACGGGGCCTCGCGCCCCAAGGGGCCTCGCGCTATGGGCCGTTTTTTTTTTGTTTTTTTTTCAAAAAAATTTTTTTTTTCGTTTTTTTTTTCCGTTTTTTCCCTTATAAATATCAACAGTCAGGTTCCATTACAGACCTAAATGTGTACTAGTCTGTGCATATCAATAAATATATGTGCAATGATGCGCGTGTCTGTTGTTCAATACAACTGATCAGACCAAGCGCAGACACAAGCTGCTCTGATCCAGATGGGTGGAGTTGGAACAAACTGTCACACAATGTCGAGAGAACGAGACAGAATCAGGAAATTTCCATCAGGGCATGAAAAAAGAAAAAAAAAGAAAAAAAATGGAAGAGTTTAATGCCTCTCTGAAAGGCTTGTTTGATAAATTTGTTACAAAAATCACTGATCCGACCGGGTCTCAAGCAGCCGTGGGGCCCCGCGTCGAGGCAAGCCAAATGATGATGAGGCAGGGGAAGGTATCCAGTATTTTGCTAATTGGAGAGTTAAAATTGCGCATATAGACACCCGATCCGACCTGAAAAACCCAAAAAATTTCGCGCGTAGACTTCAAAATAAAAGCATTTCCATTTGAAACCGGAAATAGGGTATTTTCAGTACAATCCATTTAACGTTTATGTTCATGTTCACTTTACTGTAAATAGCTGTAAATAAACTGTAAATACTAAATTTAAATAAACTGTAAATAATGTAAATAGTGCATCTTACACATTTTAACTTTTAACAGCATTTTAACATTTAACAGCTTTAAAGTTATTCTATGCAACTTCCTAGAGCTAGCAAGATTTGAAAGTGGCGCTTCCTCTAAGCGTCTACGCCGTAGGGTACGCTGTGGCTACGTGTGTGTGTGTGTGTGTGTGTGTGTGTGTGTGTGTGTGTGTTTGTGTGTGTGTGTGTGTGTGTGTGTGTGTGTGTGTGTGTGTGTGTGTGTGTGTGTGTGTGTGTGCTCCTGCCGCGTCCCCGGCTGGCGCAGCGCTCCGCCAGCCGCTACGGTGCCGTGCTGTGCACCGGCGCTCTCCGCTCTCGCACACAGCGGGACCGAGCCGCTCTGGAAATAACTACTGGGCTCCGTGGCAGAGGGGAGGGAGGGGGGTTACACTGGGACACTGTGAGCCCAGGAGGACCCGTGGGAAGTGGACACGGGGGCGGCTGGAAGCGAGTGCGCGCATGGGACAGGGCGGGGGGGCGTGGTTTAAAATGAAGGCATCTGATTGGTTCTTTCCCTTCCTGGACCTGGACCAATCCGTATCATTCGGACCGAATGGGCGGGGCTTAGAGGTGCCTCTTTCAAAATTCTTGCTAGCTCTAGGAAGTTGCATAGAATAACTTTAAGTAAACAGGAATTATCAGTTTAAATCCCTAATAATAAAACAATTCACAACACCGGGAGGGCCCCACACTGAGCTCAAGTCTCCTTTTTAACCTGGGAGTTAGCAGGCTGCTTCTTTTCACCAGACAGGGTGGGGCTTCTCTGGTCGGACGTACACTGGCGGTTCTAGGATTTTTCTGAAACAGGCCATTATTGGGCCAAATGTAATCTTCAGGGGCCAACAGTATTATCACCATTTTCATCCATAAATAGCACTGCTGGACTGAACATCAATTGGTGACAATGCAATAAGCACATTATCCAGCAGGTGGAGGTAAAACATGTTGAGTGACTGAAAAAACAGGAAATATGCATCAAGATGACTTGCCATGCCAAAAGGCTGTGACATCCACTGTTTTATATCTATGGATGGAGTGTCCATCAACTATACACTAGGTTACATCCCTGAATACTTGATTCCCTGCCATTACAGTTTTTCACAATTGCTAACACACGTTTTTCACAACCTAACGGCATTCTCAAAACTGCACACACAAAACTGAAAACATCACACACAAAATGCTAAACCCTGTCACTTCTTCTCCAGGAAGACTCTTTTCCATCAAATCTCTTACAGTTTTTCACAATTGTTAACACACAAAAAACGAAAACTTGGCACAATTTGCACAACCATCACTTTAAGTACCTAATCAATCAACACAATTTACACTACATCACACTCCCTTATCTGCATTAGACTCTGACTTTCCTTCTTTACACTCTGTTGTCAATTTCACACAACCTTGTTGTCAAAACACTACACACAGTGTTTAGTTGTTGGACACACTTATCACATCAAATCTCAAAGCATCAACCTACAACACACCTTGTTGTCAAAACACTACACTCAGTGTTCAGTCGTTGCACACACTTCTCACATAAAATCACAAAGCATCAATCTACAACACACACATAGTCAAATCTCAAAACATCCACGTCTGGTGAGCCATTTGCAATCAGGACTGCACTATCAAAGGGCCTTGAGAGCAATGTTTTGTTTGGTGAACAATGGAGAACCAGAGAAGAAGAGGGTTGAGAGTGAGAGGAGGACGACATAGAGGAGTAGGTAGACAGAGAGAAGGAGGCGGAGGACAAGGAGAAGATCAAGGTGGAGGAGGAGGGAGAGGAAGAGGAGGACATGGTGGAGGGGGGGTTTGAGCAGGCCAGTTCACAGTACATTTACGTCCAAAAATGTATAAAAGAAAAATAAATAAAACATTTTTTGGCTGCATATGTTTGTGCTGTTTTATGTTTGACTATGACAAAAGTAGGCCTACACAGTAATCTTCCAAAAAGATAAATTGATTATTCTCAATAGTCATTGACATCCATGTGTGTTCCATTTCTATGATTGTGTTTTCAGTTTTGCACTTCATTGTGCTGTGAATGCTTGGTGTGTGTGCAGTAAATGCTTAGTTGTGTGTACCAAATGAATGGTATGTGTGTATCATTTGAAAATATGGCTGTGTGTACCAAATGAAAACATGAGCTCCATTTTGGGAACAGTTACAGTTTTTCACAACTGTTAACACCCATTTCTCAAAACAATAACAGCTTTTTTCAAACTGAACACACAGATCTGAAAACCTCACACACAAAATGCTAAACCTGACACTCCCTTTGCAAGATTACTCTTTGCCATCAAATCTCTTACCTGTTCACAAAATGAACTCGTGTCTTCATTTGGTACACACAGCCATTTTTTCAAATGACACACACATACCATTCATTGAGTACACACAACTAAGCATTTGTCTGCACACTACCAAGCATTTACAGCACACTTAGGTGCAAAACTGAAAACACAATTATAGAAACAGAACACACCATATGAATGACAATGACTTTGGAAAACGTGCTTTTTCTCCTTTTGTAAAATGTCTGTAGGCCTACTTTTGTATAGTCAAACATAAAACATAAAAAATTAGCCATCATGTCTCCGGTTCCTGACAGGCCAGAGGGAATCATCGACATCACAGGCAATGTGCTCCCTGTCTAGGCAGCGTTGGAAGAATCGCCTTGAGTGGCGAATGAGGCCCTGACAGGCCTCCACACTTACGTCGCCACAAGCCTCCTCCATGGCCTGGAGCAGTGGGAGAAGTAAGGTGGAAGAAATAGAGTCCTGGAACCACCCACGCACTAGAGCAGCCCTATGGAAACTGACATTGTCCCAGATGACAATATAATGGATCCGATGTGGGACATCCATCCGACCAGGTGGTATTAGCAGGTCATGCAGGCCATCCAGGAAGGCAAGGAGACGGGCAGTATTACAGTTTTTTTCAATTGTTTACACGCTATTTTGAAAACTGGGTTCTTTTTTTCAAAATATAATCACAATTATCCAAACACAACACTCAATTTGTATAAGTCCTAGATTGTTTGCAAAATGACACACTTTAGTCAAAACATACAAACTTCAGTCAAAACATATACACTTATTTGTGAAAATGTTATTCGTTTTCATTTAACCAACACAGTCCTCAATGATCAGACATTATTGCAGCCAGTTTCACACTGCTGTGATAAATAAAAAACACATTTGTAAAAAAACTAATTTTAAGAAATAGCATGTGCTAGATTTTTGGCCAGACATTGTTATGTAAGGGATAATTTAGATGTAAAAAAAAATAGTGACAAACATTCTTCATGATTAGTTTGAGATATAGGGAGAATGTACACAAATAGGCCTACTATAAACTTACCAAGCACTGCACAACACTGATGCTGCAGACTGAATATTTCAAGTATTTATTTCAATACTTACAGTATTTCTTACCATAATCAGTTACAGTAATCAACCAACAATGAAATCAATGAAACAAATACAATCCGTAAACAAATAAAAATTACTGCATGAAGTACATACACTTTGACTCTGAAAAAAAAAAACTACTGCAAAAGCAAAAAGAATACTGTAACTATTCATCATCTCTCCGTCTGGCTGGATGAGGCCATAAGATTTCATCCACATCACAGGCTATGTCTTCATTGGCAAGGCACAATACAATTACAATACAATTATTGGTCAAAACCATGTTCACAATGGCAGCCTCTTGTGCACGAGTGAACATAGGGCGCCTTCCACCTTGGTGTCCTCGACCCTCAATCCTATGTAAAAAAAAATATATATCTAAAAAAATACACATGCAGCCTACTGTCAAATGTCATAGTAAACAATATTGATGATAAGTATAGAAAGATTCAGTTTCAATGTACAGTGTGGTTAGCTTACCTGTTTTCTCAACGAAATGTCCGAATTACTAACGCAACAGTATTTTTGCTGAGATTAGGTTGAACTCTTTGTCCAGCTTCCATCAGTGTCAGTCCATGGTTGATGACATGGTCAATAAGTGTTGCACGGATTTCAAGAGTCAAATTTGTTCCTCGTCTTCTTTGTTCAGGTTATATCAACTCTTCAAGTCCTTCTTCTCCTCTTCCTCTACCTGGGCCTCCTCCTCTACCTCCTTCTCCTCTTCCTCTACCTCCTTCATCTCCTCTTTGAGCTCCCCCTCTCATTCTCACTCTTCTTCTTCTTCTTATAACTCCTTCCATTTTTGTTGAAGACAACTCACCTGCTGCCTTTTATAGCACACCTGAGTGCTGCGTTTTCAATTTTGCACATGTGTGCTTCCACACCTGGTGGATGTGTTTATCCAATTTGTTCATGAGTGTGGTCATTGGCAATCCGGGGCTTTGTAATGACAAGAAAGTAACCTCACAATCCTTATCTGTGTCTAAGGTGTGAAAATGTGTGTAGAGTTTTACAAATAACTGTGTGTAATGTTTTGCAAAAAGGGTGAAGCAGACATTGTGTGTAATGTTGTGCAAATCTGTGGAGATGTTTTGCTCCTTGGAGTAGAATTTCGCAAATTGTGTGGAAATTTTTATTTTAGTGTGTAAACAATCGTAAAAAACTGTATAGGCCCCTAGGTGGGCATGATGATGGAGGATGCCATGATGATTCATGGCCGCAGACATCGTGATGTTGCCACCACGCTGGCCGGGGACCTCAACAATAGCCCGCTGGCCAATGACATTTCTGCCCCGGCGCCTCTTCTTCACGAGGTTGAACCCAACCTCATCAATGAAAATGTACTCATTCACCTCCATTGCGGTGTCATACATTTTATACTGCAGTCCTGATTGCAAATTGCTCAACAGACCTGAAAGTTTAGAGATTTGAATATTTGTGTGTTGTAGTTTGATGCTTTGAGATTTTATTTGAGAACTGTGTGCAACAACCGAAAATTGTGTGTAGTGTTTTGACAGCAAGGTGATTTGTAATTGACATCAGAGTGTAAAGAAGGAAAGTCAGACTCTAATGCAGATAAGGGAGTGTGAAGTAGTACCAACTTGGGTCGAGCAATTGGTACATGAAGTGAAGGTTGTGCAAATTGTGCCAAATTTTTGCTTTTTGGGTATTAGCAACTGTGAAAAACTGTAACAACTTGTGCTTTTTATTATTTTACCTCTTTTCTGATCTTTTTATTTCATTTTATTTGTTATTTACTGTTTAATTGTCTTGCATAACCTTGAATAACCTTGTGTTGAATTGTGCTATACAAATAAACTTGCCTTGCCTTAATGAGACCCGTCTGATTCTTTGTGTCTGCTGCTGCCGTATCACCCACAATTGTTAGTTTATGAGTTTATTTCTTCAATCAGTTTCATTGGTCGTTCTTTTTCTGAACAATCTACGATGATTAAGCGAAAACCTTTTTCTCAATCCTGGATCCTGGTTCTCACCACTGGATCCGCTGTGTGATCTGTGAAGCGTCTCGGGGAGTTTTTACAGTCTCTGTAAACGTGGATCCACCAGCAAACCCCCAGACAGAAGAGGGCTGAGGGGTTTTTGTGATGTTATGCATGCTGAAGCAGCAAAAAGCACAAAAATGATCGGTTTTGAGTTTGTTTTCTTCATTTTACTCCCTGCAGACTGTAGCTGCAGCAAACCTGTGGTGCAGAAATAAAAGCCCTCGCTGAACAGCACATAATCACATGGCCCCCTCCGTCGATGGACCAGACGATTAATCAGGAGACAGAAAAACCGCTGCAGACATATGATTAAAGTGAAGACGGGGACATGTTTTTAAACTCAGCCTCCTTGTAGGACCGAGCCCCATTAAGGTTTTTATGTTTTATTTTGTTTGGCTGGTGCCACTAGAGACAGAGGAGGTGTCACCGGTGATCACCGCTGAGACCGGCCTCTTTATTCACTGTGACACTGGGGCCTGATTTGGTCTTATTTTTGTCCTGTGGACATACACATGCTGTTCTCTAGAAGATGATAATTTACCAGACATCTCCATTGTGTTGCTCTGCAGAAAGTGCCTGTTGATGGAGTTTCTCTTGTTTTATTGTTGTCATGTTTGTGTGTGGATCCCGTCTGTGACAACTTGAGTAATAGAAAAGAGGCCGAGTCCATCTATAGCCCCTTTCACACAGCCAGTTCGAGGCGGGAACGTTGCGCCTTTAAGCCGCCTCGCTGTTCTGTGTGAAAGTCACGGAGGCGGAATGGGGGGGCCAAGTGGCCCCACCAATAAGCCGGCAGCGGAGGTAGTCACAGAGCCGAAACGGGGTCTGTGTGAATGACACAGCCGGCATGCCGGGGCCAGCCGGGGCCAGCGCTGACGCTGTCGTCACGCCTCTGATTGCGGAACGCCGGCATGCTGTGTGAATTTACAGACGGGAGCGGCGTTATGCCGGCGTTGTATGGTTCTGTGTGAACCAACAAAGGCGGCGTATTGGCAGGACTTCTTTACACCAATATTGCGGAATCTCTGTGTGAAAGGGGCTTATGTCTCCTTTTACACCAGATCATTCCAGCGGGACAGCCAAGCGCGGCTGCACGAAATCCTCAGGGGAAATGAGATGGCTCTGGCCTGTCAGACACAAATCCTGCATCTTTCCTCATCTCTGCTCCCAAATCCTCTTTGTCTTGTGTCACAGAGACGAGTCTTTGCAGTTCATCTAACCCTTTCCCCCTCAGTGTTTCCTAGAGGAACAAAGAGCAAACATACCTGCCTTCACAACTGGCTGAGCCATCACAGCTGTCTCACCGCTGGATCGCCGCTGGATCTCATCACGTCCATCACAGGGGAACAATTAACACACATCTGTGGCCGTTTATGATTCCATGTCACACTTGGAAGGGATTAAATGTAATCCCTTAGACATGCTTATTTGAAAATAGTCTATTCCTGTAATGATTGTTTTGTACAGTGATTAATTTGTCTGTGGTGCTGGCGTGGAGGAACTGGGCCACCTGCTGGTCACCTGCATCATTACACCTGAGTCCATTTAAAAAAGCAACATCTTCAGTTTTCTGTCATCTTTTTTATTAAAGGTCACACAGTACATACATTGAATAGCAATAATTAATGCATTATATCAACAGGTTGGTATCTGGCAACAAAATCTGCCTTTTATGTGGTTGATATGCAGGTTCAGATAAAGAAGTTTTCAAAATGATACTTCGTTTCAGCAAAAGTACTACAAACTCTTAATTGCATGAATTTCTCTTAAAATAGATATAGTTTTGATATATATGTATATACACGCATTAATACTTTTACAATAAATATGCTTTCCTTTGCATAGTAGCATTACATTACGGAAGAGTATTAGGGCCATGCAGGAGAAAAAATATTTGAGAGGGGAAGATTTTTTTTATTGTGCACTTTGAGAAAAAAGTAGAAATGTCGAGAAAAAAGTAGAAATGTCGAGATTAATGTTGAAATACAATTTCAAGAATAAAGTCGAAATGTCGTGATTAATGTTGAAATACAATTTCCAGAAAAAAGTCAAAATGTCGAGATTGATGTTGAAATACAATTTCCAGAAAAAAGTCGAAATGTCGAGATTAATGTTGAAATACAATTTCAAGAAAAAAGTCGAAATTTCATGAATAAAGTCAAAATTTCGAGAATAAAGTTGAAATACAATTTAGTGAATAAAGTCAAAATTGTACTTCGACATTAATCTCTACATTTCAACTTTTTTCTCAACATTTCAACTTTTTCCTCGAAGTGCATTATGAAAAAAAAATCTTCTTCCTCTAAAATATTATTTTTATTTTTCTCCTGCCTGGCCCTAATACACTTCCGTATTACATGGAGATGAGCTGTGAAGTATACGTGCAAATATTAGAGATAACTGAAACATCAACAAAATCTCCACATTCACTGTTTAGTGCATCAACAGCCAACAATCATCCAAAGCATTAACGTCCTAACCAAGAGCTAATCTTAGCAGCAATCCAGAGTTCAGAAAAGTCAACCTCTAAAGTGGCGCTGTTGCGAAGTGGCTGAGACAGAAAGGACAGCAGATCTTCCAGTTTAGAGAGCTCTGGCTTTAGCGTGGGCCTGCAGCAGGGCCACCGTGTCGGCGTGGGAACCCTGCATGGCGATTGAGAGCGCAGTTTGACCCCTCTGGGAGAAAGGACAGAACAAAGATGTTTTAATGGCAAAGCTTCGTACACGACTTCAGCTCAGACCAAACCAGCACCGCATTAACATAATGCATTTGCTTGATTGTGTCAACGGTGAATCGGGTAAAACGCTACGTTTCTGCAGAAGGTTGACATTTTCAGTACGATATGAACATGTTTGAGCCAGATCCTGAACAAAGTAAACATTATCACTGCATCACAGCAGCAGAGGTGGTAGTAACGAGTTACATTTACTCCGTTACATTTACTTGAGTAAGTTTTGGGAAATTTTGTACTTTTAGGAGTAGTTTTGGATCACTATACTTTTTACTTTTACTTGAGTAGATTTGTGAAGAAAAAACTGTTCCTCTTACTCCGCTACATTAGGCTACGTTGAGCTGTTACTTTTCTTTTATCCCTTTTATCCACGTACGTGTCAATCTCATGACATCACTGGGTGATTCTTTGGGAAAAATGTTTGTTTTTGCATGTTTTGTCACATTTACACAGACTCAAACACACACAGAGTTTCTATGAGTTCATGGGCTTGTTCTAGTTCTGTTTAAAAAAAAAAGTACAAAGGCTTGAAATTTTGTGCTACTTGTGCTTAATTTATTTTTTTATTCTGTTATTTCATTTATTTTATTATTTATTAAAGTACTTGAATTTACTTTACGATTATTTTAATGTAAGCTTTTTTTATTAATTTTAATTAATTTTATTATTTTATTGATTTAATTTGCCTGAAGATGATTATTTTGTACTTTTGTCTGTTTGAATGGTTGTGTTAAAAAAATAAATCAGACGTTACAACAGTTACTCAGTACTTGAGTAGTTTTTTCACCAAGTACTTTTTTACTTTTACTCAAGTAATTAATTGGTTAACTACTTTTTACTTCTACTTGAGTCATATTATTCTGAAGCAACCGTACTTTTACCTGAGTAAAATTTTTGGCTCCTCTACCCACCTCTGCACAGCAGTGTAATACCTTTCTGCTTTAAAAATGTTAAAATGGTGAGGTCATTATTGACTCCCCCCATGACCCCCAACCAGGTGATTGCAGGTGTATGGATCGATTCATCTGCTGTAATTACATTAATGGGGTTTCGTGTCTGAGGCTCTTTGCCGTCAACAAAGTCTACGTTTAAGGTAAACTGTCAAAATATACATTTCCACCCTGTTCTCTGCTCTTTTCCTCCCTTCACACGCTTCAAGTTAGCAACAGTTAGCAGAGTAGCTCGTCTTAGTCCAGAGTAGGAAGTGAGAACAAGGACCGATTCCCAGTGTTTCAATGCCCTGGAACCGTTTGCATATCGTGCAAACAGTTCCCTTTTTGAATCAATGGGCACGAATGACGTCATCATGCAAGTTGTGTAACTTACACATGGTGCATAGCTTACGTAGCATAGCCTACGTAGTGTAGCTTACGTTACGTAGCAGTCAATAGTAAACATGGCGCCCAAGCATCACAAACGCTCAAAAGTCTGGTTACATTTCAGTAAAAAAGATGAAAACAGGGCAACTTGCAATACTTGGCAAGTGGATATTTTGTCAGAGGGAGGAAATACTACCAACATGCAAAAACATTTGCGCACCCAGCATGCCAAAGTCACCCTTTTTCCAAATGAGAACCGATAAGGGAACCAAATTGTTAAGCAGAATCGAAAATGGAATTGGAAGGGTAAAAATCTTATCAATACCCAACTGTAGTCCAGAGGGACTCGTCTTATGGTACTTTTCCACTAGCACCTACTCGGCTCGACTCAATTTGGCCTGGTTTCTTTTCCATAACAATTCAGCACCTGGAGCAGAAGTTGGAGGTTGGAGTGAAGCTGCTGTGACGTATTTGATTGTGTGATCTAAACGAAGAAGACTAAAGATGTAGAACCTGGAGGAGATGATAGATGTGCTGCTGGATCTGTGGCTTGTGTTCAATATCAAGTTACAAAATGAGAGCGAGAGAAGCTTCAAGCAGCGACACTTTTTAATTTTTTTAGTTTGTCTCTGCGCTGCTGAAAAG
Source organism: Cololabis saira (assembly GCF_033807715.1). Taxonomy (NCBI): domain Eukaryota; kingdom Metazoa; phylum Chordata; class Actinopteri; order Beloniformes; family Belonidae; genus Cololabis; species Cololabis saira. The sequence continues at coordinate 42,696,429 of NC_084596.1, read as the reverse complement.
TCAGCTGGAGCCGTGAGCAGCTATGAAGAGACAGAGCTCCTGGTAGATCTGGTTGTTCCTTATCTCCGTCTAGATCCCTTTTTAATTCTCTCCTCAGCACCAGGTTTATGAACATCTGCACCTCAGAGTTGGATCATGAAACAGACTTTTGCTGCCATTGCCTGTTGAATAAAATGAACTAGAATCCGTCAGAGTCTCTTTCTCTGATTTCCTCCTCCTGACTCAGACGTCTGACTCCAACCCCCCGACCAATCGGTGGCCTGTAGTGTGATGATGTCAGATACAGCCCACTCAGCAGCTTAGAACCTCGGCAGAATAGATACAGAAAAGTATCTACTCGGCACGTTAGACCCCTAGTGGAAAAGCGGCAAACCGAGTGGAGGCGAGCGGGGCTGAGTAGGAACTAGTGGAAAAGTGCCATTACTGTTGCCTGCCACCTGTAATGGCAGGCAACCTGAGAAACAGTCATGCAAATCAGAATCTGTTTCAGTGCTTAGTGCATGTAATCGCAACTTTTTGGTGTAATCTTTCTACCGCAAGACAGTTGCTCACAGCTCAGAGAAGGATGTTTGGTTTGGGTTTTACTGTGAACTCGTTGCCGTGTTACCTTGTCGGTGAGCATCAGGTCGCTCTGGCTTCTTTCCAGCAGCAGTCTTGCGATGTGTGTGTGGCCTCTCTCGGAGGCAAACATGAGGGCCGTTGTCCCCTGGCTGTCCTGGACGTTAGCGTCTGCCCCGCAGCTCAGCAGCAGGCGGACCATGACCACTCGCCCGTGTCGCACCGCCAAGTGTAGAGCAGTCTGGCCTGTCTGCGGTGAGAGAGACAGTAAAACGGAGGCTGGGGCATTAAAACGCACAAACACACGTACTAGCGTGAGTCTAGCGTGAGTCTAGCGTGAGTCTAGCGTGAGTCTAGCGTGAGTCTAGCGTGAGTCCAGCGTGAGTCCAGCGTGAGTCTAGCGTGAGTCCAGCGTGAGTCTAGCGTGAGTCCAGCGTGAGTCTAGCGTGAGTCTAGCGTGAGTCCAGCGTGAGTCTAGCGTGAGTCTAGCGTGAGTCCAGCGTGAGTCTAGCGTGAGTCCAGCGTGAGTCTAGCGTGAGTCCAGCGTGAGTCTAGCGTGAGTCTAGCGTGAGTCCAGCGTGAGTCCAGCGTGAGTCTAGCGTGAGTCCAGCGTGAGTCTAGCGTGAGTCCAGCGTGAGTCTAGCGTGAGTCCAGCGTGAGTCCAGCGTGAGTCTAGCGTGAGTCTAGCGTGAGTCTAGCGTGAGTCCAGCGTGAGTCTAGCGTGAGTCCAGCGTGAGTCCAGCGTGAGTCTAGCGTGAGTCCAGCGTGAGTCCAGCGTGAGTCTAGCGTGAGTCTAGCGTGAGTCCAGCGTGAGTCTAGCGTGAGTCTAGCATGAGTCTAGCGTGAGTCCAGCGTGAGTCTAGCGTGAGTCTAGCGTGAGTCCAGCGTGAGTCCAGCGTGAGTCTAGCGTGAGTCTAGCGTGAGTCCAGCGTGAGTCTAGCGTGAGTCTAGCGTGAGTCTAGCGTGAGTCTAGCGTGAGTCCAGCGTGAGTCTAGCGTGAGTCCAGCGTGAGTCTAGCGTGAGTCCAGCGTGAGTCTAGCGTGAGTCTAGCGTGAGTCTAGCGTGAGTCCAGCGTGAGTCTAGCGTGAGTCTAGCGTGAGTCCAGCGTGAGTCTAGCGTGAGTCTAGCGTGAGTCCAGCGTGAGTCCAGCGTGAGTCCAGCGTGAGTCCAGCGTGAGTCCAGCGTGAGTCTAGCGTGAGTCTAGCGTGAGTCTAGCGTGAGTCCAGCGTGAGTCCAGCGTGAGTCCAGCGTGAGTCCAGCGTGAGTCCAGCGTGAGTCTAGCGTGAGTCCAGCGTGAGTCCAGCGTGAGTCTAGCGTGAGTCTAGCGTGAGTCTAGCGTGAGTCTAGCGTGAGTCTAGCGTGAGTCCAGCGTGAGTCTAGCGTGAGTCTAGCGTGAGTCCAGCGTGAGTCTAGCGTGAGTCCAGCGTGAGTCTAGCGTGAGTCTAGCGTGAGTCTAGCGTGAGTCTAGCGTGAGTCCAGCGTGAGTCTAGCGTGAGTCTAGCGTGAGTCTAGCGTGAGTCTAGCGTGAGTCCAGCGTGAGTCTAGCATGAGTCTAGCGTGAGTACTTAATTCCCAGCTACAGTAATACAATATAGAAATAGAAAGAGTAGTATTTGTGCTGGAGATTCTTTTAATTTCTATCTGAGAGATCTTTAAAAGGCAGCTCATGAACTTTTCAATTTTTTAACTTTTCAAAAATGTTCCCAATAAAAAGGCTGGTTTGAGATAACCAGACTAAAAGAGGGAATGCGCATGACGTCACAGATGCGACTTCACAGCGGGTTACGCCCACTGAGTGTCAGAAAGACTGAGTGTCAGAAAGACTGAGTGTCAGAAAGACTGAGTGACAGAAAGACTGAGTGGCAGCGTAAACTTTCAGTTTGAGCAACTGGAAAACATCTAAAATGGGAAAGAGCTGTTGTGCGATCGACTGTACTCATAGATTTAGCAAGAAATTTCAGTTATCGTTTTACAGACTGCCGAAAAATAAGCTTAAGAAAGACAAATGGATCGCTGCAATTCACAGAAACAACTGGATTCCAGGCACCGAAACGTGGATTTGTGGTTCCCATTTTGTATCAGGTAATGTTGGATTTTTGGGTAGCTAACGTTAAACGGTCCAATCATAAAGTTCGGTGTCCTCATCACTTTCTACAACAAATCCTGTCTTGAAGTCGGACCAAGCGTCAAGACTTTTGTAAGCCTTCAAGTTTTGCTTCGTGTATTTCCCCGGCGTAGAAATTAAGTACATATAAATATCAGGAAACTGGATTCATGGCCAAATATTAATGTCCATGGACCACTGGTTCTTGGTAACTGTACCAAATATTAATGTCCATGGACCACTGGTTCTTGGTAACTGTACCAAATATTAATGTCCACGGACCACTGGTTCTTGGTAACTGTACCAAATATTAATGTCCATGGACCACTGGTTCTTGGGGTAACTGTACCAAATATTAATGTCCATGGACCACTGGTTCTTGGTAACTGTACCAAATATTAATGTCCATGGACCACTGGTTCTTGGTAACTGTACCAAATATTAATGTCCACGGACCACTGGTTCTTGGTAACTGTACCAAATATTAATGTCCACGGACCACTGGTTCTTGGTAACTGTACCAAATATTAATGTCCATGGACCACTGGTTCTTGGTAACTGTACCAAATATTAATGTCCAGGGACCACTGGTTCTTGGTAACTGTACCAAATATTAATGTCCATGGACCACTGGTTCTTGGTAACTGTACCAAATATGAATGTCCATGGACCACTGGTTCTTGGGGTAACTGTACCAAATATTAATGTCCATGGACCACTGGTTCTTGGGGTAACTGTAGCAAATATTAATGTCCATGGACCACTGGTTCTTGGTAACTGTACCAAATATTAATGTCCATGGACCACTGGTTCTTGGTAACTGTACCAAATATTAATGTCCATGGACCACTGGTTCTTGGGGTAACTGTACGGGTCACTGTCAAGTATAAGTGCCTTTAATTTAAGCTGAAAATCAGCTGTTATCCCGTCTTCTCCACTAGTTGCAGCTGTTTTTGCTGATGTTTTGCCACTCAGTGAGAGTAAGGGGGCTGGTCCAGTGGGGAAGAGACGTCAACACAAACCCTCTATTTCAGTTGTTCAGAGATTCTCCAGTTGTTTGTACAGGGTGTGTTACCTGGCTGGAGCGGACGTTAACATCCCCCTGCTCCATCAGCCGGCGGACGACCTCCATACCACCAGGTCCATCGGGGGCCGTTAGAGAGGCCAACATCACCGCCGTGTAGCCGGCATTGTTCTGAAGGTTGACGTCACTCAGGCCTGCCGTACAGAGAGGATGTGAACGTCAGACACACGGAACCATTTCCTCGCTCAGAGAGCTCATCGCCTCATCGTTTACCCGTGTCCAGCAGCAGACCGGCAATGCTGTAGTTGCAGTGGGACACGCTGTAGTGCAGGACCGTGTTGCCGTTGTCGTCTGCCAGGTTGATGAGGAAGGCCAGCATCGACGGCGTGGCCTTCTTGACCTCCCTCAGGTACACGGCCACCCTGGAGGCCTCCGAAGCCTCTTCTGCTGCAGAGCTGAACCAGTGCTGGAACACCGTGACCAGCGCCTTCCTCTGCAGCACGGGCACAAAAGAAGGGACTTGTTCACTGCAGGAAACGTGTCTGGGTGAAGGAGACCATGTTGGTCACGCTTGTACTCACACTGGAGCTCTATGAAGTAAGGCTGTCAGTTTAGCGTGTTAATTAGTTTAATTAATTACACTGCTAATTAACGTATTATGAAAATTAATTCAATTAATTATGAGTGGCAAAATGCGCAAGCATTTGATTTGGCCCATTGAGGGACCCGTAGGCCACTTGGTAGGTCACCTCCCACCTGCGTTGTTAGTCAAACTAACAAAGCAGTGACAGACCTGGACGACTCAGGGGAGCCACTCAGCAAATCTTTGCTAGGTTTATGTATAAAAAGAAAGAAGACGGGACTATCAACAAGAACGCAGTCATTTGTACATTTTGTAAAAAATAATTTTCCTATCAGCGAAGCTGCTCCAGCCTGAATTATCAGTTAAAGGAGCATGAGGCTCCTTTTAAGAAATGAGACTCTCTAGCGCCACGATGGCCGTCGGGGGTACTGCAGCCAACAGTGAAGCCGGCACGGGAGAACGGGGAGAACGTGCATGCAGCGTCATGTGACGTCACATCTGCAGCCCAGCGCGGGAAATTCGGGACCGAATTGCAGCACATTTTGCAGCACACAGCCTGTTCAAGGCAAAGGAGAGATACACTAGAGGAATCATTCTTTTGGGTTTGGAACGCTTCATCTGACATTATTACTAGAAAACTTAAAACGTATACGAATTTTTTTCATAAATCCTGCCTCAATCCTGCCTCAAGCTCCTTTAAACGCTAAACATGTCCGGACATGTTCCACCATAAATGTTACAGGTACCAGTGCTAGCGTGAGCTCACTTCACCAACACACGCTTGCAGAATCTGGGAAACAAATGAGCAAAGCCACGACAGAAAAACTGACAAAAACTCAATTGCAGAGTGTGTTGCTGCTGATTGCAGCCGATTTCAATGGTGGAAGACGATCAAGGAGGAATGGTGGAGACCAAACCATATTAAAACCACTCCCCCAGGCCAACGTGCACAGATGCACGACCAACTGAACAGGAAGATGTTTTTTCTTTTGAATTTCATTTATGAAACACACTTCACCAATAAAAATGTGGATTTCAAATCTTCTCTTCTTAGTGTATTCAACTGATTAGTCATGCACTGCAATTTTGTAATGACCTAGAATTCAAATTCTTTATTTGGGGACCTTTAGCAGATATGAGATTAAAATGCGATTAATTAGATTAATTAACTACTATGAAGTAATTCACCCGATCACATGCCTCGGTGATGGCTGCAGGTTACACTGTCTACAAAGGTTAAGGTTCAAACTACGGCATTGGACTCGACATTGGACTCAGCCGAAGTCAAAGGCTATGAACTGATATGTTCAACATTTCTTATCAATGACTTTCTCACTGTAGCGCTACTGAATGTGAGTAGGCTCAATAAATAATCTATATATGTCCAAAGGGGCTTTAAAGACTGCTCACCATGTCATCACTGAGGTCTTCCATGTTGTCCGTGTGATCTTTGAGTAAATGACAAGCAGACATAAAATCTGCGCTCAAAGTTTCCCTGGAAGGGAAAAAAAAACATGAGAAAATGTTTGTAGAAGAAAAGAAGAAATGAGAAGAGCTACACTGCAAAACATCATTCCTGAGACACTAGAAAGTTTCAAGAAAAGAAGACTAGAGAAGACTATTAGAAGACTATTCTGCACTATTTTGATAGTCACTGGCAAAGATATTTCTGCTTAAATTTAGGAAGATTTGACTAAATCGATGGCATATTATAGGCTGTTTTTGCAGTGTAACTCACAGAATGAGGAATAGTCCCATGAGATGAATTAAAAAACAGCTATTTATTATTTATGACCCCCCAGGCCCGCGTCCCTAAACAGACACTGATGTCCGTCCTGCCTTCACCTTTCCCTGAATGCTGAGCCTGAGTTCAGCTCCATCTGTTCTCTCCAAGCTGCTGCTTTGCTCGTTTTCTCTGGAGTTTCAGCTGCAGCATCACTATCCCTCCATCTGTTCGCCCTGAACCTGTTCCCAGGGGTTTCCTATGTCTTCCTGGGTACGGGTTGCCCTTGGCGTCTATTCCTCTCTTTCTGGGGTCTCCATCTACCTGGCCAGGCTCTGCCCGCTCAGTAGAGGTGGATACGGTCCTGGCTCACCAGATTCACACCAGCAGTTGTTTTGCGTCTATTGAAGAATGAACGAAATACAAGCAGCACCTTTCTCATTGACTATGTTTACATGCAGTCAAAATTTGGGTTACGGTCAATGGTCACAGTTACATGATGTTTTTTTCATTCGGAATTAATTATTCCGAGTTAAATAATTCCGAATTAAACTATTTTCCTTCGAGTTTACATGGAAATAGTAATTCTGAATTGAGGTTTACATGGAAAACATGTTTGATCGGCTTTCTCCAATTCCTCTACAGGTCTGGGGGTTGGGAAGGTTCTGATTGGATAGGGGGGGGGCCGGAAGTTAAACTACCGGAAGAAAAACTAACTTAGCCGCTACAACTTTGAAAAACTCCCAATTTTGATGTTCCCTCCCATCCCTCCTTTAATTATTTCCAGGTCCTCCAAGCTATTTATTAAATAAATGGTCTCTGCTCTTGACCAGCGTTTACTGCGTGCTGCATCTTGAAACTTTGTTTGGAAAACAAGCCCAGTGTGGAATATAAGATCATGGAGACAGACGGGCGAGGGAACGAGCAGAAAGAAAGACCGGAATTAATTTAAAGAGGAATGAGTGTTTACATGATCGCGGAATTATTCTATTCGGATTTAAAATCGGAATAAACCAGCCACTTACTTCGGAATTAATTCTGTTTAATTTGTTAATTTAATTTTTATTTTGAATTAAAGAGGAATTAAAATTCCCATGTAAACGGACCCAATATATTGCGGTTGCTGAAACATTGGGAATAATGTGTTTCCATGCGTGAGCAAACAGGGTTATCCCTGTTTACAAGGTAATTAATCATTGGGATATCTGGATCAAACCAGCGACACACGGAGAACGTGATGACGCAATTACCATCATTTCTGCTTCTTCTTCCTGTATCCAAATCCACAACAACAATAACTGCAGCATGGTGGATAATCATGCTGCAGTTACTGACCCCCCACCAGGACTTAACACTATTCCTCGTCGCCTTCTTCATTAATGGAAGGCGAGAACGTGAAGAAATGGCAAACGGAGCCGGAGCTGTGCCATCCATATCCATCCTGTTTCCACCAGAGCACCCCGGACTCTTTGGATGAAGGTGGGAACGAGTGGTAAAAATGGAGTTCACAGATCAGCTTGATCTGGTCTGGCGTTCGTACAAATCGTTTGTACAAATCCTGCTTCGCACAACTTTTCACTCACCTTCTTGTAAATCTTCTATCCCGGTACTTTCTACCGTCTACAAATGCAGAAATGTTCATATCCTTCATTACATTTATGAAGTGATTAGTCTCCTCCTGGTCTTGCGTTTCTCCGTGTTTATAAGAACTTCCTGGACTCAAAAGACCAAGATTCCTTGTGAAAAGAACATGCGCAGAAAACAAATTCCTGTTCCTTTTGATGGGGATATCCCGTTAGGTTATACATGACCAAATATTAGTGTTAGAAAAGGAGTAACCCAGGGGTCATATTTGGGTTTTTAAAAACCGGAATATGAGCAAATTCCGGTTATTCAAAGGGGTTATTGGTGTTTACATGGCCGTGTGCAACCGGGTTATTGCTAATATTCTGGTTAGAAAAGGGTTATTGACTGCATGGAAACGCAGTCAGTGTTGGCAAAAGCTTCACGACGACAGCTCAAATGTGTCACGAAAAGATCAGAAAGGGTTTTGGTCCGATCTTTGTAACGCTTCAGTGGATGTAACTGAGAGAACTAAGTTGAATCAAATGAAACACAGTGCCTGGATTTCTTTCTTAATGGTATATATTGTCAGCTAAAAATGCATCCTTCCCACCTAAAAGGGGGGGAAAGTATATACTTAAGGCTTTGGACCCATAAGACAAATGTCTGCTGTCCCTCAGTCATCTTTAGACGTGTCTGTCACCACTTATGCTCCTTAACTGACAACTTCAGAGAGCAAAGTGTTCGTCCTTCAGTCTGAATGAGGTGCAGCAGCCTGAAAGGCTTAAACGAGAGCTGAAGTCAGAGAAAGTCATTTACTAACCCTTCATTAGCAAGAGAGTGCAGGTCTCTGTGCTTCTGGACACATCCATCAATCTTGGCGGTGGACCTGGAGCCTAAGCGGGAGACAAGTGCACAGGATTGGATGTGAATCAGTACAGGCAGCAGGACCTGCTCCTGATAAGACTCATATTAGACCAAAGCCTCTCTTTCTGCACACATTTCTTCACAAAAACTAACTGTATTGGATTGTAAATGAAACGAATCCCACTATGTAAAATGTTATGTCGGTTTTTTCTATCTGTTGAGTGATGGACATAGTGACCGAAGGAACGTTTACACATTTTCTTGACTAGATTTTGTTTGTAAGTCATAAACTGAGAAGTCAAATGGAATAGAGGGAATGCACATGACGTCACATGCGACTTCACAGCGGGTTACGCCCACTGAGTGGCAGAAAGACTGAGTGGCAGAAAGACTGAGTGGCAGAAAGACTGAGTGTCAGCGTAAACTTTCAGTTTGAGCAACTGGAAAACATCTAAAATGGGAAAGAGCTGTTGTGCGATCGACTGTACTCATAGATTTAGCAAGAAATCTGAGTTATTGTTTTACAGACTGACGAAAAATAAGCTTGAGAGAGACAAATGGATCGCTGCAATTCACAGAAACAACTGGATTCCAGGCACCAAAACGTGGATTTGTGGTTCCCATTTTGTATCAGGTAATGTTGGATTTTGGGTAGCTAATGTTAAACGGTCAAATCATAAAGTTCGGTGTCCTCATCACTTTAATTTCTACAACAAATCCTGCCTTGAAGTAGGACCAAGCGTCAAGACTTTTGTAACCCTTCAAGCTTTGCTTCGTGTATTTCCCCGGCGTAGAAATTAAGTACATATAAATATCAGGAAACTGGATTCATGGCCAAATATTAATGTCCATGGACCACTGGTTCTTGGGGTAACTGTACCAAATATTAATGCCCATGGACCACTGGTTCTTGGTAACTGTACCAAATATTAATGTCCATGGACCACTGGTTCTTGGTAACTGTACCAAATATTAATGTCCATGGACCACTGGTTCTTGGTAACTGTACGGGTCGCTGTCAAGTCCAACTGACGCTAATTTAAGCCGGTAATCGGCTGTTATCCCGTCTTCTCCACTAGTTGCAGCTGTTTTTGCTGATGTTTTACCACTCAGTGAGAGTAAGGGGACGTGGTCCAGTGGGAAAGTGACGTCAATGCAGACCCTCTACTGCAAAAAAATTGGAGTTTCCTTCCTCTATTTCCATATAAGTTATACAACTCTACGATGAAACTAATACAAATCAGCTAACCGCGTCTCTGCTATGTCCTGCAGTCTTCTGTTTACTTGCTCATAATTGCATAATTGTGTTTATTGAACTATTCTGACTGACATTTTCGTAGCTGTGGCTCTCGTGATCATAGTGTCAACATAGTTGGTTGTCTGTGAATGATACCACCTCGCTGCTGAATCATCTCACCATCGCCACGTTCCTGCTGCTTGTACTGGGACATCAGGACGTCAACAAGCTCCATCATCTCCTGCTGCAGGGAGTTGACCTTGGGATCTGGGTGCATTGGAGGTCTACCCTCTGCTTTACCCCGTCCACAAACACACTGCCATTGCTGATCCAGAAGATCCTTGATCCTCTTGATGTGGTGGATGGCAACGGCAGGATCAGTGCCCTCACCAGCAGTATCTACACACACAGCAGATGTTTCACAGTCTCTGCGTCGGTATCTTTGAACATTTGGGGTAACAGTTCTTGTGCAGATGAAGGAGGACACTTTATTGTGATCTGCTTCAGTGGTCCTCACCACTGTCTCATCCCCGTCCTGGTCCACCACCACCTTCTCCGCCAGGACCCACTCCCCAGGGTTCCTGATCAGCTGCTCTATCTTCTCATCCTTCCTCCTGCTCTCCGTCCGCTGCTCCCTCAGCAGCCCCATCACCCTCTGCAGCTCCAGCTCCGTCTCGCCCAGCTTCTGCTCCAGCACGGCCACTTTGGCCTGCAGGGATGTCACCGTCAGCAGCTCGTCCAGATCCGTACTCGTCTTCCACTCGTGCGTGGGATTCGACTCCCCCTGAGCGATGTCTCGATTTCTCTGTAACATGATGTGAGTTTCCTGTTGGGGCTTTTTGACGTGCACCTTGTTGTAATGACGGGAGGCTTTGGGCTCGGTAGTTCCGTTCACCGTGGAGGACGGAGGGATGTGTGGAACCAGCCCCAGGCGGAGTCTCTCTCTTTCCTCCTGGAGGATGCAGATCTGTGCCCTGAGCTCAGGGATGACCCTCATTTCCATCTCCAGCTCCCCAACGCGCTCCAGGGCCTCGGTCAGACGCCTCAGCAGACTGTGGCTTTCCTGCGGCCGCGGGCCGTCCGCCGAGTAGAAGACGTCTTCGCAGGAGGTGTTTCTCCCCCCGAGGTGATCCCTTGAACCCCGCAGGCTGCTCCGCTCATCCGTGGACTCCGTCTCCTGTCTCAGCAAGACCGTAAGCGGCAAACTGGAGGCGCGAAGGAGGTGAGGCCTGATGTGCTCTCCAAGAGGTTGCTCGTCAAACTCCTTGATTCTGGCTTCCATTTCTGCCAGAGAGTGGAGCCCCGTGGGGGACTGGGGCGCCCTGTGATTGTACGCACAGGAGCTGTAGCCGTGATGCTGGCCGTCGGACAGCCGGGACCGGGGGCCCAGGGCCCCGGTGGAGCCCCAGGCACTGGGGCGGTAGCCAGAAGGGCTGAGGTGTCTGGGCAGAGTGCTGGCACGCGGACCCTTGCTGCGGCGCTGAATGGGAACTCTTTTGATGGTGTTTCCTTTTTCGATGTCGTGCACATATTTCAGGAAGTCCAGATCGATTTGGAAGCCGTATGGAGTTTCAACCGAGTACGGCGGCTTTCCTTTAATTCCATTCTCTGCCATCTTGTGATGGGAGATATCTCCTGTAAACAGTGAACGATAAATTAGCCATGTTTGTCCAGTCTTTGAAATCACATGCTGCAACACTGGTACACCGCAAAAGATCATTTCTGAGAAAGTAAAAAAAAGATAATTAATGACTCTTTTAGACTACTTTGTTAGTTTTAAGAATTCTAGCCAGGAAAAAATGTTCTTACTCCATTGACAAAGATTTTTTTTTGCTTAAAATAAGACCATTTTGACTCAGTTTTTGCAATATTAGGCATCATTTTTGCAGTGAACATACAGATTCGGTTGATGTGCTACTTCCAAACACATTTTCTAGTCTACACTTAACCAGACTAGCTTGCATGCTGTATCCCATAATACAATGTGCAACTATACTATAATCATGAACAATTTATGTTAGTTATATTACATTTATTGCTTGTGGGCACAGAAGTAAACGCCCCATTTGCAAAATGCAAAATAGATCCTGCTTTGTGCACGCAGGATTCCTCCAGGCCTGCTCCAGGTCCTTCCAGGACCTCAAGAGCATCACCAGAGGACACCATGCCCTTTCAGACAATTCTGCTTCTCAATTTTGATTTCTGCCTTTTGAGAGTTTGGAGGTGGAGACCAAATGGTTATTGAGGAGCTCACGGTGGGTCATTTTAAAGCCACCTACGCAGGTGTACACCTTGTTTTTGGTTGACGGATAATGTTACAAGAGGTTCATAGAGACGTCCTGAGCTTGAAAAACAGGATGCCTTTTGCAAAACAAAACTGTTGTTGCTTCTTTTGCTTTTGGTTTGATGACAAATGATCATTTCTATCTATGAGAATAACAAAGAAGGTTCTCGTGAGCATGATTTGTTGCATTTGAGAACCAGACCAGATGGCATTGCTCCACGATATTACCAGAAACTACTCAGAGATGTCACAGCTTCTGTTACATGACCATGCTGCATACTGAGCATGAATGCAGTATGCAGTACATACTGGGTAATGGGGGGAATTATACTGTAAATACTGTACATTTATTTGAGGAGGCAAAAAAAAGTAATTTTTTTGAAGAGAGAGTGTAGAGACATATGATGCTGAACATTTGCTTTAGTCACAGAGATGAATAAATGCATCCTACATTTCTCCTCCACATCCATTTGAAGTTGAGTTGTCATATTTTTGGTTAAAAGGCTTAGGCCCCGTTTACACGGAGCAAAAACGGTGGCGTTTTCATGCGTTTTGTCCGTTCGTTTACACAAAAACGAAGCTTAAAGTCACCAAAAACCATCATTTCTGAAAATTACGGCCAATGTGGAGATTTTCAAAAACTCTGTTTTCACGTTTGCTTGTAAACGGAGGGAAACGGACATTTAGGCTTCAGAACGTCACATTATGAGACAGAAACGTCACCAGTGTCATGTGTGACACCTGTGTTTACAATTAGTTTGGCCACCGTCAATATTTTCTTGTATTTTACTTGTTTTATATTCTAAAGTCACACTTAAAATACTCCACTTCTCTGTCACTCCAAACGAAAGACTATCGTTCATCTTGGAAGTAACTGGCAGTCAAGGCTGATTTATGGTTCCGGGTTACACCAACGCAGAGCCTACGGCGTAGGGTACGCGGCGACACCACCGTACGTAGGCTACGCCGTCGATTTAACGTGGAACCATATTATTCAGGCTTCACACGTGTCATTTGTTGACGTTTTTTTCCAGGATTCTGATTGGCTAGCATGACGTTATCTTCTCGTTACACTGCCCCCTGCAGGTTTGGCTGCTCATAGCACCATAACAGCGTATTTTTGCGGGTTTGTGTAAATGAAGAGATTTTGAAAACGATCTTGTGTAAACGATCAAATCTTTCAAAACGTAGAGGGGGAAATATCCGTTTTTGTAAATACCCGGCTATGTGGAAACGTGGCCTTATTCTAATAGTGACCAGAGGGGACAGCAATATATATTTCCTGCACACCATTATCAACCTTCCCAATGTAATGCAAAAAAATGCATACATCCAATTACGCTCAACTGCTTTCCTTGTCTTATTTCATTGTCTTCTTCTACCAGGGACTGTTTCTCCTCCCAGCCTCACTGCCTCATTTCTTCCACGCACCAGGCAGCTATTATTCAACAGTGGCAGGCCTGATCGCCGCTTGATTACAGCCCTGCTGTCCAGGACCGAGGCTGAAAATAGGCTGGGACTGTTTTGTGGAGCAGCTATGGCCAGCAGAGCAAAAAATACACTCCTACACACACAAATACAGACAATCTTTGTTCTGACTGCTTTCCTCCCCGCCTTCCCTTCCCTCTATGTGCCTCTTACTTTCTCTGCATCTTCTGTCAGATCTTTGCTTCACTTTTTCTGAGCTGCCATTGACTTCCTGTTTTTCCTGTACGTATTTAACTGCACATTGTTTGTTCTCCCTCTTATTTCATCTTTTCCTGTTATTTTTTTTTAATGTTGTTGTTGCTCTCGTCTCGCTACACCTTCCCCTTCAGCCGTCCTCTCTCCGTTCCCCCTCCGGTCTCCCGACCACCAGCCTCTGCGGCAGCTAACTGTCATCTTGAGGTACCACAGCCACCAAGCCGCAGCCCCAAACAATGTCAGCAATGCAGTAAACAGACAAACACCCCCTCGGCTAGGAATCTGAACCTCCATCACTGTCTTTGATGCCGAGCTGCAGCCAGCAACAGATCTGTAAATTAAAGGTAGATATGATCATCGTTTCCCTTTTTACTGCTTGGACGTCTCCGTCTCTCATGTATTATAGATCCAAACATGTGCGGTGTAGTTTTGCCAGCTGTTATATTAACCAGAGGCTTTCCAGCCCTCGACCTGACCAGTCTAACTTTAGTCTGTACATGTGGGTGTGAAGTGAAAGCACATGCCAGGCGTGGATACCTTCATTTTACAGACTAAAGGAAAGCCATTCAGACGACTGCGTTCCATAAAAACCGACATACCAGGATTTTTCTAAAGGAAAATCCTAATCACGGAGCGTTCCCGCCCGACTCTGCTGGTCAGCACCTGCTGGTTCACCCCGGCCCTCCTCTGCCCTGCAGACACACCCAAACACACATCTGTGCTCTGCATTTGAAAAAGTGATGACTTTAAGCTGGACAAGAAAAGTCTACTAAGAGGAAAAATGAACAACATTTTTTTTTTTTTTTATGATGCAGATTATAACCTTTTTAAGACCTGGAAACAGGCATTGTGATGTAGAATTGTCAAATTGGTTTAATTCACCGTACAAATTGTTACAGATTACTTTTGTAATACTGTATTTGACCCGGTCTTTGTACATTTTGACTAGGGGTGGGACGATACGGGTAACTCACGATTCAATACTGTGGCCACATGTGGCCCACGATAACGATAATATCACGATACACGATATCTACGATATTCAATATATTGTCAGAAGTTTCATCAACGTTATATCACGATATATGTGACTGAAAAACCCATGAAAAGGAAAATGTCTGTACTTATGCATTTATTCAATGCCAAAACTTCATACAATGTACAAAGAAAGTGCATTTTGCATAGTTCCTCACTGCCTGCTGGGCTTGTAAATGTAATCACTGAACAGCTGGACACATTAAAGTGCATGAACAATAGTGCAGTGACAACCGCGTAAATCCATCATGTGTGTTGTAGTAAAATATCGATATTTATTGTGACAGAGAGCGCAACAATATATTGCAATATCGATTTTTTTCCCCACCACTAGTTTTGACCGTATAGAAACGTAATTCTTGCCATTGTCAGAATGAGATGTACCTGCTGGATCTACTGCCCTTACTTTTTAACAACTGGTGCTTTTTATTATTTTACCTCTTTTCTTATCATTTTATTTGTTATTTATTGTTTAATTGTGTCTTGCCGCTTTTAATGTTGATGTAAAGCACTTTGAATAACCTTGAATTGTTGTATTGAATTGTGCTCTATAAATAAACCTTGCCCTGCCTTTTCTTCACCTGGAAAGAAACAGGTTACCTGCTGTTCCATACAACAAATGTATAAAGAAATATGCCTCTATGTGTTGCTTTAGTTGAGTTAAACATTTATTAGCAACCACATCTTAATACTAGAGCCCCTGGATCTGTTCAAACATACAAAAACTGCTTTGTGACCTGATTTTAAGACTCTTGAGTCAGCTGGATGTTAGAAGGAGGGGCGGCTGTTACGGGTTGTGCAGTATTAAGTATTAAGTAGAAGTAAGTGCACCAGTAGCGCCATAAGACCTTTTTGGTGAGGTGGTACGATGAAACCTATGCTGAGTCTGTGCAGTGGGAACTCCCACAAAATAAAGACACTTTTTCCAACCACAACTTGGCAAAGGTCAAAGGTAATTACAGCGCCCGCTGCTCAAATAGTAGATTTATGACCTGAAGAATGCCTTTTTCTAACTGTATTTTAGAAAAAGAAATAAACACAGGGATGTTGTTTCTGAACTGCTGCAGAAAATTAGTTTTGAGTTTCGTCCGCCTGCATCGGATTACAAGGTAATCTACATAGATATACAGACTTTCCCATGATGGAGACACCCCTGATTTGATTGTGTTACTGTTGATCATGTACCAACGTCTCTGCCCTCATACGACATGGAGCCAGCGCCGAGCAGGTTTGTGGGATAAAAACAAGTCGATTGACTGATTTATGCAGACAAAAGTTGTTCTCTTGTGCTTCAAGCAGTTCAAAGTTAGTTTAGATCAGGGGTCGGCAACCCGCGGCTCCAGAGCCGCATGCAGCTCTTTAGCGCCGCCCTACTGGCTCAAAAGTGAAAAAAATAAATCAAAAATGTTAGACCTTTTTTTTTTGCCTTTTTTCTTCTTTTTTTTCCTTTTTTTCTCCTTTATTCTCTTTTTTTTCTTCTTCTTTTCTTTTTTCTTCTTTTTTCTTCTTTTTTCCTTTTTTTCTCTTTTTTTCTTCCTTGTTCCTTTTCTTTTTAATCTCGACATTTTGACTTTTTTCACGAAATTTTGACTTTTTTCTCAAAATTTTGACTTTTTTCACGAAATTTTGACTTTTTTCTCAACATTTCAACTTTTTTCTCAACATTTCAACTTTTTTCTCAACATTTCGACTTTTTTTCTCAAAATTTCGACTTTTTTCTCGAGATTTCAAATTTTTTCTCGACATTTCCACTTTTCTCTCGACATTTCAACTTTTTTCTCGAAGTGCATAATGAAAAAAAAATCTTCTCCCAGTTCTAATATAGAAACATGCAGCATGTGTTGCCTTCATTCTAAGGCTTATACAAGAATTTTCATTTTTTGCGGCTCCAGACATATTTGTTTTTTGTGTTTTTGGTCCAATATGGCTCTTTCAACATTTTGGGTTGCCGACCCCTGGTTTAGATCCTGAATTATTTCACGTTTTGTTTGCTATTCACACAAATCAATAAAAAAGCTTGTGAAATGAGGAGCGATGCCAGAAAATGTTGGAGAAACATGGCCTGAATGTCTGCAGTTTCTGGACAAAGGACACCAGCCGTGAACTCAAACACGGTATTTCCTGCAACAGTTATCACTGCTGGGGTATTTTAAATCTTTATCCATCCCCAAACCCTCAGACAAAGTGCAATCAAACCTGCCTGTTGTTGCCAATCAGCTCTCTCTTTCTCTCACACAAATATAGTCCTGCACATTTCATCCTGACCAGGTAACCACAGAGGAAACCATATAGCAGAGTTAGGGTTCGGTAATTCTCCGGTCACTGCCTGACTCCCCCCACATTTCCGCAGCACATATTTTAATTGTCTGTGCTCGGAGAAGTAGGTCCACCTCACAGGAAACATAAGAAATGAAACGTAAAATATTCGCCTAACCCCAAGCAGGCCCCAGCAAAACAGGAGAGGTTGGAGCTCCACTACTGGCCCTGCAGCCCCAGTCCCATTCAAAGTCAGTTAACTCGCTTTGTGTTTCTCGAGTGCTCAAAGTCAGAGTTGTTTTCATATACAGTTAAAAGTATTAATTTATTTGAGAAATGTCAGTTTTTCTGCAAGCAGATTTCATTTCAGCTCTTAATGTTCCGACAGCAGCTGCTCTCCTCCTCTGGGTAAATATGTCCTTCCCCACATAGTCCTTCAGGCTGTCCCTGTATCAGCAGAAATGTAATAAATACAAGATGTTTCACCACAGACCTCCTTACCCAAGCCATAAATGAAGAATTAACATGCCATGCAGTATGAGGGGGATTTCCCAGTGATATACCTACGATTTAGTCATTAATGATGAGACTAAAGACACATACTGTAGTGTATGTTGCAGCATTCATTTTGGTGGCGTAGTCCAGAAATGGGAGGAATTTGACTTTTGTGGCAGCTTTAACACTTGACCGAAGTATTAAGATAGATATTTAACATAGTCTGAGACAAAAAGATGCAAGAAAACTTCCAAACAGAAAAAATGAAGCCAATAGAGGGAATGCGCATGATGATGTCACAGATGCAACTTCACAGCGGGTTACGCCCACTGAGTGTCAGAAAGACTGAGTTTCAGAAAGACTGAGTGGCAGCGTAGACTTTCAGTTTGATTAACTGGAAAACATCTAAAATGGGAAAGAGTTGTGTGATCAACTGTACTCATAGATTTAGCAAGAAATCGGAGTTATCGTTTTACAGACTGATGAAAAATAAGCATAAGAGAGACAAATGGATTGCTGCAATTCACAGAAACAACTGGATTCCAGTCACCGAAACGTGGATTTGTGGTTCCCATTTTGTATCAGGTAATGTTGGATTTTTGGGTAGCTAACGTTAAACGGTCAAATCATAAAGTTCGGTGTCCTCATCACTTTAATTTCACCAACAAATCCTGCCTTGAAGTCGGACCAAGCGTCAAGACTTTTGTAAGCCTTCAAGCTTTGCTTCGTGTATTTCCCCGGCGTAGAAATTAAGTACATATAAATATCAGGGAACTGGATTCGTGTCCAAATATTAATGTCCATGGACCACAGGTTCTTGGTAACTGTACCAAATATTAATGTCCATGGACCACTGGTTCTTGGTAACTGTACCAAATATTAATGTCCATGGACCACTGGTTCTTGGTAACTGTACCAAATATTAATGTCCATGGACCACTGGTTCTTGGTAACTGTACCAAATATTAATGTCCATGGACCACTGGTTCTTGGTAACTGTACCAAATATTAATGTCCATGGACCACTGGTTCTTGGTAACTGTACCAAATATTAATGTCCATGGACCACTGTTTCTTGGTAACTGTACCAAATATTAATGTCCATGGACCACTGGTTCTTGGTAACTGTACCAAATATTAATGTCCATGGACCACTGGTTCTTGGTAACTGTACCAAATATTAATGTCCATGGACTACTGGTTCTTGGGGTAACTGTACGGGTCACTGTCAAGTCCAACTGCCTTTAATTTAAGTCGATAATTGGCTGTTATTCCGTCTTCTCCGTTGCAGCTGTTTTTGCTGATGTTTTGCCACTCAGTGAGAGTAAGAGGGCGTGGTCCAGTGGGGAAGTGACGTCAATGCAAATCCTCTATAACGAAGCTCGCTGAACCTATTTTACGTCTCATCGCCAGCAGGGGGTGATCCTTGGTTGGACAGGAATGCATCACTTCATCCATGAAGTCATTCAATCCACTAATTTCAGTTTCTCCAGGTTCAGGTTGCTCGGGGCGGCGGCCTAAGAAAAGAGGTCCAGACCCCCATCTCTTCTGAGGGGACACCAAAACATTCCCCGGCCATCGGAGAAACATAATCTATCCAGCATATCTTGGGTGGGCCTCAGGTCCTCCTCTAAGACGGACACAGTGTCCCAGCGAGGCATCCAGGAGGCATCCCAACCTCGCACCAGAACCCTATCAACCCTCTCAGATGATTTAGCTTTTCACCCTACCCAGAAAGTCCGGCAACCCTTTGTAGGCAACTGATTTCAGGCGCTTGTGCTTGCACTCTCCCTACTGCAAGAATGAGAGGGTGAAAGAGCCTGTGGTGGGCTGGCCACCTGCAGCCAGGGGTCAGACGGGTCGGGTAAAGAGGGTTTTTGGGGAGGAGCCAAAGGTGTGGGCCGCGGTGTGTTCACCAGCAGCTGTTGAAACTGGCTCGAGACATGGACCAAAGTATTTTCCCTTCATTTGAAGAAGTACTTGATCACTTTCTGGAAGTGGTGTCCAGCTCTCGCGGTCTCCCACGGCAACTGTTGGCCCAACCAGTCAACTCTGGACTCCTGTCCCGCTTGTTATCTTGGAACAACTGTTTATCAGTTTACAGTTCTGTGTTTTCAACAATGTTGTTGAACGTTGCATCACAGAGCTATAGTTGACATTGTGGCAGAGACAACTATAAAACCAAAAAAATCAAGAAATTATCATTTATCTAATTTTTTATTTTATTTTTTTTCTTGTCTTGCTTGTTTTTACGACGGAGTATTAGGGCCAAACAAAGACAAAAAAAAAGGAAATTACGAGAATAAAGTCATAATATTATGAGAATTAAGTCGTAAGATTACGAGAATAAAGTTGTAATTTTGCGAGAATAAAGTCGTAATATTATGAGAATAAAGTCGTAATATTACGAGAATAAAGTCGTAATATTACGAGAATAAAGTCGTAATATTACGAGAATAAAGTCGTAATATTATGAGAATTCAGTCGTAATATTACGAGAATAAAGTTGTAATATTACGAGAATAAAGTCTTAATATTACGAGAATAGAGTCGTAATATTATGAGAATAAAGTCATAATATTATGAGAATAAAGTCGTAATATTACGAGAATAAAGTCGTAATATTATGAGAATAAAGTCGTAATATTACGAGAATAACGTCGTAATTTATGAGAACTCTAACAGGAAGAGCAGTTTTCTCCCTGTGTTAATATGAGGAATATTGAGCATCTTCTCGTAATTTTACCACTTTATTCTCATATTATTTTGACTTTATTTTCGTAATTTCCCATATTTTTTTTTTGTCTTAGTTTGGCCCTAATACGTGGTATGTTTTGTCCTGGTGTTGTGTTATTGTTGTCTTGTTGGATCGCTATAGGGTGGGTGGGGGGACGGGGGATTTAAAGGTTTTTGCTATACAGTTGCGTGCATAATTGTTCGACTTACTTGCATGCAACAGTTGATCACAAAAAAAAAGAAATGATCATTTGGGCTGAGACTTCTTTATGATATACACTTCTTTACTCCAAGGTTCCCAGTCAGATTCACCCCCCACTCACCGATCTTAAGTAAACAAAGCTGCTAACTGCAAAAATACTGAAGTGGACCTGAGAAACTAGCAGCTGACACCACAGTGGACGGGTTGGACTTCAGCACGTAGGACTATGTTGTACTATTAACTATATGACTTGCTAACAAACTCATAAGACAATCCCATCTCAAACTTTCCAACGCAGCAGTCTCTGTGCATTTTTTCCTTCTTCCTCCATGTCCATCTTTACTCTACATATGCCTACATGTTTCACTGCTTTTGTTCTGTTCCCGGAAAACTCATTACTCCCCTCCACTTCTTGGCTGTACAGTCTGTGGTTTTTTGGGTTTTTTTTTCTTCCCCCCAACACATAGCTCTAAACCTCATCTTCTGTTCAGAGTTGATTTAGGAACCAGAGCCAACTGTTTGGGCTCAAGTTCCCTTTAACCCCCCCGCCTCTTTCTGTCTCTTATTTCTTCTGTCAAAACTACTAACTTTTTTACTCAGCATCACCATAGACTCTTTGATCTTTATTTAGACTGCACTTTGTTGTCTTCCTCTCGTCCTCTTGGGACCGCGGGACTGCTGGAGTCGTCCCGGTCCGACAGGAGCGGGGCCAGAGTCGCACCGTGGCATCTGCAGCCCTGTTGCACGGCATGTCAAGCCAAGGCTCATGCGGGTGAAACAGCTGCCAGGAAGAACGTGGCGGTATGTCAACACGGATGGTTAAAATAGAAAGTGTGTTGCCTGCGTGTGTGTTTACATGCACATGTGCATTTGAGTCCGTTCAAATGAATTCTTTCCCACCACGTGAGCATTTACTTGCAGAGAAAGTCAGCGTCTGTGCAATTCAATGTGTAGTCGTTAAAAGGCAAAAATGTTGTCCCAAAAGTCTGATTAGTGTTTGTCTTGGGGTTATACCTGCACGCCACGTAATTTTGAAAAAAATTACTTTAAAGTTAAGTGCTTTGTCTGACCCTGAATCCAGGTCAGCCAGAACCCTGACCCACACTGGTCAAGGTCAGCGTTCTGCATCTCAGCTTTTGATTAACCGTCCGGTCCAACAGCTCTCCGCCGCCTGGAGAGATGGAAGGAGTTGAATATTGTATCAGCTCTTACCTTGTGATATATTCAGCAGTTCCCCGTCTGTCTGGGTTGAGGGCGTGTACGCCAGACAGTCCTCTACAGTCTGCTGTGTCTGTCCGTGCGTCTCCCAGGCAGGGGTGGAGGTGCTGTCAGGCAGAGCGGCATGCCACGGCTGTTTGGTACATGCCACTGTGCAGCCCCTGCCATAACAGAAGCTGGCTTTCTTGTGTGTGTGAACGAGAGTGCTGAGTGAGGAGGAGCTTGTGAATAAGCCTTCCTATAGTGACTCCTGTCCAGAGAGACTGACAAGAGGGAGGCATGCACAACCACACCCCGCTCCATCAGACGGCAGCCAATGGGAGTCCACGTAGGTGTCTTCTGGTGAGGGAAAACAGCAGGAAACCGTGGCAACAAAATGTCAAAGTTTGGTGTGTGTGGTTACAGTCCCCCCTCACCGTAATGATGTCCAAAAAGCATCTCAGATAACATTAGCAGCCAGGCGGTGGCAGACCACCCACTCCCAGAACCTGAAACCCTAACCCCGGGCGGTATTTGTCCTCTGGAATCACGTAAACAGGCACAGGAGCTCGGTGCCATTCTCTCTGGATGCATACTTGTCGTTCTTCGTGGATCCCCTTTCAGCAAGTTACCAACATCTTCCTCTGAGGCGCAACTGCCATGGCATTAAAGCCCTTACCACTGCTCTTTACCCCAGCGGTGCACGGCAGTGAGGGTTTCCTGCCCTTTCTAGACAAGTCTGTTGTGAAGAAACTGGTCAGTGAGTTGAATAAACAGACAAAGCTTTCATTTATAATAATAATAATAATAATACATTTTATTTATAGGCGCCTTTCAGGACACTAAATTCGCCGTACAAAAGGACAATAAAAACAATCAATACAAACATGGCAATCAATCAAAAACATAACAAAGTGCAATACATAAAACAACAGTAAAGTACAATAGTGAGGTCATTCCAGCAGAGGTGTCAAGTAACAAAGTACAAATACTTAGTTGCCTTACTTAAGTAGAAATTTTGGTTATCTATACTTCACTGGAGTAATTATTTTTCAGACGACTTTTTACTTTTACTCCTTACATTTTCACGCAATTATCTGTACTTTTTACTCTTTACATTTTAAAAACAGCCTCGTTACTCTATTTCATTTCGGCCTTTATAATAATAAATAATAAATAATATAATAAATAATAATAAAAGCTATCCAGTTAAATTGCTCCATCCGGATAGAGTGAATTTGGTTGTGGTTGTTTCAGATGTTCTTGTCCAGTTTTGTTCTTACATCCGTTCCCTCAGATTCCTGCAACTAAACTTGGATGTACATTCCAATAAAGGTTAGGATAAATGATAACATGCCTCTGAAGTTTGACTTTTTGCACCATTACAATACTTATAGGCAACTAGTCATCATATCTCCTGCTCTCTGAAACACATGTTAATGCTCAATAGTACACATATATGGTTCTTTAATATATTTGCATTATACTAAGATGCATTCATTTTCAATGGCTTTTTTCCCCCTTACATTACTTTTACTTTTATACTTTAAGTAGTTTTGAAACCAGTACTTTTATACTTTTACTCGAGTAAAAAACTTGAGATGATACTTCAACTTCTACAGGAGTATTTTTAAACTCTAGTATCTATACTTCTACCTGAGTAATGAATATGAATACTTTTGACACCTGCATTCCAGTCCCAAGATCATTGTGAGTCTGCATGTCTGAAGAGGTGACAGGTAGAGCTGGGTGTCATCCGCATAGCAATGAATTTATGCGCATTCTGAACCTCTGCAATGCAGACGGACATACATTTAACTTAAATAGGCAACATAAATAGTATCAACTGGAGCACCAACAGGGTGATATTTTAGCTAATTTAAAGCCAACTTTGAAAAAAGATTTCCTGAATTTTTTTGTTCCTTTAATCATTCACAAAACCCACAGGATTAGCAGTTATAAATCTGGTAACTGCAGGACTTCTGCTTTGCCTCCAGGAGAATGACAAAGCTTTGACTGAAATGATTCTTTTCATCAAGTACAATGAACTATATAATCTATAAAACGTCTCACTGCATTTTAAAACTGCTGATGGGTTTTGCGGCCTATAATATCTGCTCACCGTGCACAGAGGCCACCCCTGATAATTATATGCATGCTTTATGGTTTTGTGCCCCTGTGCAGAAGTTCTGCATGGAGATATGTGAAGATTTATCCCAATGGCTCAATTACAGAATACCTGTGCTCCATAGTATGCACACTAGGTCACGTGGGTGACATCCACATAGAACCTAACTTGGCTCACCTGGTTCTCACTGCAATATGTATTATGTATTATTTATTATGGATCCCCATCAGTCCTCACTGCAGTGAAGACTATTCTTCCTGGGGTCCAGCATTGCACACATAAAACAATAAAATACAATCCTTACAATTAAAACATAAATAAATCTAAACAAAGATTATCTGAGATGTGATGGAATTCAACCCTTAAATTGTTGAAACCAGAACCAAACAACAAAAAATATTCTTACACACACTCGGAATTTCCGAATAAACCAAGAATTTCAGAATAAACCAACTAACTAAAACTGACTTCCTTGCTAAGTACTGCTTTTCTTCATTTATTTTTGAATCTAGCATTATTGTTTATCATGGATCATGTTTTAGAAGCTTATTCCAGTATGCTACTGCTCTATTATATATATACATTGTAGCCTCTTTACTGCGGGGGTTCTTGGTAGAGGAAGAGGAAAGTAACAACAGGAGCAGATCTGGTTGCAGAGCCATGTTGAGTATTGATGGGTTTTAGATGTGATGACAAATTGATAGGTTTACCAATATTACAGATGTTGAAACTAAATGTTAGCAGGCTCCACGCCAGCCGTTGGTCAACTTTTATCCAGGACAATCCACTCAACAGTCCTAGCAGAGCAGCGGAGAGCAAGGCGTGCCACACGTGGGAGCTGGAGTTTGTCTAAATCTTGCTTTTTATCACTGTACCATATTGTTGGTCAGTAATCAAGACTGGATAGAACTAAAGATTGTAATGCCAATTTTACTGTTGAGTCCTTTACTAATCATTGAAATATTACTACTCATTTTAGATACAATTTTATTGATATATGAAGACCAGGAAAGTGTTTCATCAATGATCACACCCAACAACTTGGCCTTTCTGACCTGCTCAATAACGGCGTCCTGCAAAACAAGACTTGGTTCAGGATTAGATCTTAGCATGTATCTACAATAATACTCTTTGTTTTAACAACATTCAATTTTAACCTGTTTTCAGTAACCCAGTTGGAGACCATCATCCACTCATCTTGCAACAACTTATAAAAACAAACTACATTTTCTGCAGAGACATACATTGTAGTGTCATCCGCATAGATTTCCATACATGCACTTTTTAGTACATGTGGTAAATCAGCCTGGGCCTGGGTGGTGGCTTTTTATATATAAAAAAAAAGATGAAATGTTTGTAGACCAGTGATGCTGCATCCTGTCATCAAATGCTTTAATTAATTTCACTTTTAATTCATTCACTGGTTTCTCGTTCAAATGATCGTATATGTTTCTTTTTGTTCAATCGTTTAAAAAATGATTGGTTAGGTTTAGGGAATAAAAGCTATATAGTTGTTTTCAGGGCAAAAAAAATAACCAGAATTGGTTAGGTTTAGGCATAAATACAAAATGTTGTAGCTCGATTAAGGCATTGAGATCTGATTGAAAAGAACTGGCTTAGTTTGGCTTAAGAAAAACATCATAGTTTGCCTTAAAATAGACCCTTTCATGTTTAAAGTAACTTTTTAAGATATGATAAGATAAGATTATCCTTTATTTCTCCCTCAATGGGGACATTTGTGCAGAAGCAGTACACTTAACACACACATGCAGGGAAAGGGTAAAAAAAAAGGAAAAAATATATAATTACAAAACATAAACAGTATATACATTGGAATGAAAAATAAAAAAAATAGTGCAGTACGGGAAAAGAAAGAAAAACAGTGCAAAAAAAGCAGGTAGGATAGTGTGTCAGGTAGACAGATATTGCACAGATATTGCACGTTGTTATTGCACATGTTATTATTGTCTGTTTGCTACTGTGAGCAAGCCTGGTTTTTCTGTCTTATCCACTGATAAACTTACATCCATGTGTGAATGCAATTACTTTAATTTCGTACATACCTTTCTTTCATCACAAGAGTATATTATGTTATTATGTGTATATTATGTTATGAGTATTAGTCTTTATCGCAGCATATTTCTGCATCTACACTTTGACAGGAATGCAGAACTACTGAATTATTTTGCAGTTTAGCTTCCTAATTACTCCCTTTTTTATTTTATTCCATATTTTACAATGTATGTTTACAAATGATGGCTGTTTCTTTCCTCCCCTTCTGAGCTTGAGCTGGGATGCAGCAGTCTGGGTTCCTCTCATCAGGTATTTCCCATGAAACTTTCAGACCAAGTTGAAAGCAAAACAAACCAAGCAAATGCCCATGAAAAGCTGTGTAAGGAGCTGCTACCAGGGTCCTGCGCCCCACAGTGACTGGAAAAGAAATCAGCAAGAAATACCCCTTTTCCATTACCAAAGGAGACATCTGACTCCAAGAGGGATTGTGGTTTGCCTAGAAGCAGAGGGAGGAAAAGAAAAGACTTTATTGGACCAAAGAACTGCTGACGGACTGACCACATACTGCAGAGGACTTGGCCAGAAAGCAAAAATGTTCGCAAAGGCAATTTCAGGGAAAGATTTAGAGCTGCATCATATTTAAGTAAAGCGTAAATCCAGTTTTTAATTCTATTAGAATATGACTTCAAGAGAAGCTGTCAATCATTGTTTTTCGGCCTTTAAGTAAAAGTGCCAAAAGTTCAAGGCCGAGCTCTGATATTCACTGGACCTCCGTGTGACTTTTTGAACCAGTCAGAAGAACAGAATTATGTGGGATGATCCACTTTTACTGATGCTGAAAATTGTTCATGCAACTTTTATGTCGATGAAATGATCCTGAACATTTTCCAAACAAGTCTGTTGTTGTCACGTCCTCAAAGGTTTTGAATTTTTAACTTTGCTAAATATTGCAATGATGTCTTGAGATGAGCAAAAAAAAAAAAAAAAACTGCAGTAACACAAAACACATGAAAGAATTTAAAGTAGTTTAGTCCGTGCATAGGTTTATCCCAGCTGGCGTCTCCCCCCCGCCTCAGGTCTGTTATGTAACTGTAGCTTGTGTTCTGCAGAGCTGCAGCTTTTGCAGACTTCACAACCAACTGACACAGGGCCGTCTTGTCAGACACTGATCTATGAACTGAATCAAATAAATTACCTAAAAGTCCTCGGACCATCAGCGACCACATCTATGTAAAACTGGAGATAAATAATTGTGATGAAATGAACTCAAACCCCATTAAAACCAGTTGTTCACACATTTTGGCAGGAAGAAACTTGAACAAGTAAGTTGAGTTGCCCCACAGTCTGGATGTGGAAGACAAATGTTTTGACCAAGTTCCCAGAGACATAACTACGGAAGAGTATCAGGGCCAGGCAGGAAAAAAATATTTGAGAGGGGAAGATTTTCTTTTATTGTGTACTTTAAGAAAAAAGTAGAAATGTTGAGAAAAAAGTCGAAATGTCGAGAAAAAAGTTGAAATGTCGAGATTAATGTTGAAGTACAATTTCAAGAATAAAGTCGAAATTTTGCCTTTTTTTCTCAACATTTCTACTTTTTTCTTGACATTTCGACTTTTTTCTTGAAATTGTACTTCAACATTAATTTCGACATTATGACTTTTTTCTCGACATTTCAACTTTTTTCTCAACATTTCTACTTTTTTCTCAACATTTCTACTTTTTTCTCAACATTTCTACTTTTTTCTTGAAATTGTACTTCAACATTAGTCTCGACATTACGACTTTTTTCTCGACATTTCAACTTTTTTCTCTAAGTGCATAATGAAAAAAAAATCTTCCTCCTCTAAAATATTATTTTTATTTTTCTCCTGTCTGGCCCTAATACTCTTCTGTACATAAAACACACAACCCAGGTTGTATTTAAATTTTGCACATTTAAAAAAAAAGATTTTATGTGGCTTTAGTGGCCTTTATTTTGAGAGTAGCTAGATAGGAAATGGGTAGAGGGAGGAAGGGGGGGGATTGGGGTAAAGAGGGACCAGCCTGGATTCAAACCTGCACTTCTTGCACAAAGGCCATAGAAATCTGCATACGAGTCACCCGTCTGCACATTTTAATGAGCAATTAGATTCACAATTATGTTCTGGCATGAGACAACCAATGACAACAAAAGGTCAATGGTCAAACTATGAACAACCAGTCAAATGCCAAAACCTCAAGTTCAAGGATAGTATGACGCAAAGTGGCATGTTTGTGCATGTTTGTGCATGTTTGTGCGGAGGTAGTAGTCCATCCCTCCCAAGCCCAGTCTCCAAGTGCACATTACAAACCTGTAATGACCTTAAATCCCACAAATATGAGACGGAGGAACTGGCTGTCCTCTGTGGCAGGTGGAAACTGATGGATGTCATGGTTTTTGCATAGTTTATATAATATATATATATGATTTTATTCCTGTGACCTGTTTCAGAAATATTGGGAGGGGAATGTCATGCGTCCAACTTTGTGGAACATGTCACAAGAATTGATTGTTTGGGAAAGGGGTGAATACCCTTAACTGAGTATAAAAGGAGCGTCTGAGTGAGGCTTTGTGGTATGAAGATGAGGAGATGTTCACCACTCACACAAACTGCAGCTGCAAAGAGTCCATCATAACGGCTTTGTGGCAAAGGCCTCTGTGTTTTGGGATTAAAATGTAGTTTTAGTTTAGTTTATTTAGTTTATTTCGAACATGTAAAAAAAAACAAGAAAAAAGACAAGAAAATTCCACCACATAAAGAAAAAAAAAAACATCTAAACACATATTTCAAGTTACGTGTTTGAAAAGGAGTGGGGGGAAGTATAAACTTATTTAATTCCACCCCCTTTCCACAACTAAACATAAATGATATGTCTGTATTTATTTTTTATACTATACACTAATTTGTATAAATATATATCATTTTTACAAAAATAACCTGTTTAATACATGATATAAACTCTATCATAAATATAATATAACTATGATATAAATATAATACGTATATCTAAGTATATAAACATACAAAGACAACATGACAAAATAGCAGAACACAAACATCTGGTGATCTTTAAACAGTCTTCACTCTTATACCTCAAATAAAACATTTTCTTGATATTTCTTGTTAAACTGTTTTATGTTTGTACATTCTTTTAACTCCAAATTCAAACCATTCCACAGTTAAATTCCACAAACTGATACACAAAATTTTCTTTTTGTTGTACGAACGAATAAAGATTTGAAGTTTAGTTTTCCCCTTAAAGGAGCTTGAGGCTCCTTTTAAGAAATGAGACTCTCTAGCGCCACCCTTCACCACGACGGCCGTCGGGGGTACTGCAGCCAACAGTGAAGCCGGCACGGGAGAACGGGGAGAACGCACATGCAGCGTCATGTGACGTCACATCCACAGGACAGCGCGGGAAACTCGGGACCGAATTGCAGCACATTTTGCAGCACACAGCCTGTTCAAGGCAACAGAGAGATACACTAGAGGAAACATTCTTTTTGGTTTGGAACGCTTCATCTGACATTATTACTAGAAAACTTAAAATGTATACAAATTTTTTTCATAAATCCTGCCTCAATCCTGCCTCATGCTCCTTTAACTTTTCTTAAAAAATGGTGATATGGATGAGGCCTTGTTAGCATGAATATACAGTGAGGGGACCTGAAGAGGCATTGTGGAGATAATTTATACTTGCATTTTAATTATGCTTCTTATTTTTATTTTATTTTATTATTTTTTTCTATTTAGTTTGTTATTGTTATTATGATTTCTGTTATGAGCTTATGTCTTGTTTTTGGTTACGTGTTTTTGCGTTGTTTTGCCAAATGGGGTTTCTGTATTGTTATGTATTATGTGGAAAATCTAATAAAGACATGTTTCAAAAAAAGAGCTACTTCCAGGTGGACGTCAAAGGTGGAGGTGCATCAGTGTCTTCCTGCAGCATCCGTTGCTGTTTCAACCAAAGTGGACGACTGAGAGGCTAATTATAAAAACGCAGACTGGAATTTGTCAAAATGGATGCTGACGAGCCACAAAGCATCTCCAGTTAAAACAACAGGACATTGTACCTAAGGTGAAAACAGGAGATCTGATTTGCTCAGACGGTTGTGCAACACAGTTGAGACATCCATCTAGTCTGTCCCGGCTAGCTGGTGTTTTTTGTCTTTTCTTTTCTTTGTTTTGGTTCATTCTGTCTGATTTCCATGAGTCAGTGGTCAATACATTATATACATTTATACATTATATACAGTGGTTTTTCTTTGTTACCAACAAATGTTTTTCCCTCCCCTTATCTATTCATTTTTAAATAAAAATGACCAAAGAAGCCAAACTGAAATGTTTATTTTTAATATCACTATTAATCTCATATTATGATTTCATCACAAATAACGGTGAAATCCTTCCTGTCCTATGTGTGTCTATACGAGGTAGATCGATATTAATTAAAAAAGTCTTGTTTAAAGAGAAGAACAACCTTGTTGCAGCGTGTGGATGGTTTGCACATATTTCATGGGATAATGAATCCAGTTAAATTCCCGCTAAATAAAAGTAAAATGACATCTTCAGCAAACTGAGTCACAAGGAAAAGTGGGGCCATTTGGAGGGACAATGACCCTAAACAAACATGTTCATGTCCCATCAATGAAGGGTTAAAGGTAAATTAAGTTCATGTTTAGAAAGAAAAGTCAAAGTCCTCACCTGATCCAATAGACACACGTTGATAGGAACCACCAAGTTTCCGGAGCTGAAACTTCACCCGGGCTGATGTGCAGAACTGCAGACTAAACCAACATTTCTGTTTTGTCAAAGTTCTTTGTTTCTTATTTGTATTGTGTGTTTGTGTTTATTTTTTTCTTGTGTTAGTTTTGATAATGGTTCAGTCTCTGTTCAGCCTTGATTAAGCCCCTGTCCCAATACAACCACTACCCCTAGTTTTCATCCCTACCCCTAACTTTTGCACGTTCCCGTGAGGTTAGTGGTGTCCCAATTCCTCTTTTCACCTAGGGGTAGTGGAGAAAACGAGTGTAGTGGCTATGAATCTGTCCCTACGTATCGAGGGTTTTCGGATGCTCATTAGCTGAACTAGGGACAGAAACATTTCCCAGAATGCTTTTCGTCGTCATTTGCGGACTGAATAAAAAAAAAAAACATGGCGGACATTTATTATTTTTCAATGAATAAAATCTATATTTTGAGTTAGTTTCTGCATAAAAATGCGTTTTTATTACATTTCTAGCGAGAAATATATATTTTACTTTCATAATATTCACTCAATAAAGGCTGATTTATGGTTCCGCGTTACACCAACGCAGAGCCTACACCGTAGGTTACGCAGCGACGCGCGCCGTACCCTACGCCGTAGGCTCTGCGTCGATTTAACGCGGACCCATAAATCAGCTCCCGAGCCGGCAGGCGGCTGTACTCATCTCGAAATTTTCTGAGCAAATTTCTTAACAGGCGTAGCTACAACTGTTAGATTTAATCTATTAAACCAACATTTATCTTCCTAAATGATTTATTTCAGCCAGCGGTAATTCTCCACAGAGCTGCAGGTTTCTCCCCGGGACGACGGCGCAGGTTGACCTGGCGATCACGTCTGTACTCCGGCTGCTGCTGCTCCGAGCCGGCGGCTCTTCTCATCGCCGAAAACATCAGATCAAATTTCTTAACAGGCGTTATTTGGATAAACTGAGCCCAGGTTGGGGATCTTAACGGTTACTTTTATGCCTGAAAAAATATTAAAACTTAATAAAGTGTCATATTAACAGCGCTACAGCTTAAATTAAAACAGCTTTTGGCTCTCAGCTTCCTGATTTTAGTGGTGGTGCTGAAAGTAGGAGTAGTGGGAGTATTGGGACAGAACCCTGGGAAGATTTTAAGTGCCCTAAAATCTGTCCCTTCTTTTTTAGGGGTAGTGGTAGTGAGGGAGGGCTAGTGGTAGAAAGTAGGGGGAGTATTGGGATTGGCCCTAACACCGTGATTGACTTCCCTGATAACGCCACATCGGTTGTTCATGTTGTCTTTTGTCCACGTGAATATTCCGCCCCGTTTCCTTGGAGTTAAAAATCCTCAGCTCCGTCAGCTGTTTCCATGTGTGCATGAGTGAATGTATTTTATTATACTTCGTCAAGGCAAAGACATTATTTGTTCATGTTAATTGTTTAGTTAGCATGTGTGGAGCAGCTTTTGTATTAAAAGGCTGAATTTCCCTGAGCTAAGGCTAAATTTCACAAGACTTATTGATGGCAATGAGCTAATAAGAAACTGTGTGTTGCTTGTAGACTATATTATTTTATGTTGCTTTATTAAGATTTTGGTTTGAATGTATTATGCCATTTGTGTACTGCAGGTTAACCTTAAAGTGTGCAGTTTACAGATATATTGCAGTGAACTACAGTACTTGAGATGTACATCTATACTGGTGTAGTTTGTCTATGGATTTTATTTCCATGATTGCATTGTTGTAAAATATGGTTTAAACAGAGATAAGTAAAAGCTCTGGTTTGAGGAAACACCGTATCACTGGCGTGATCATTCGTCCTTTTTTTCCAGTGCAACATTTACAGTTCTCCATGCCTTGCTACTTTTTTGTCACCCGGTTCAGGTGCATCTGGATTTCTGTGAGATAAGACGAGTCTTTATTCGTCTCACAGAGGAGAGGTGTTATCTAATGTCACAATTGAAGTGTTAGACTCTGTGAACCAATTCAACGTAACCATAAAAAAATATTCTGGTTCTTGTCAGTTTCAATACAGCACAACTAATGTTCAAAGCAAAGAATAATTCCTTACCGGGACATATACAAGGGGTATTTTTTGAAAGAGGGGGAGCTACAACCTCAGGGGTCAGTTAAGTTTTAAAGTTCTCAACAGACGCACAAACACTGAAGAATTCCTACTTCGACCTGCGGATGAAACTGTGGAACAGCCTGAACATGGAGTTAAAACAAAGTAGAAACATATCACCATTTAAAAAAAGATACAAAGAAACATTCTATGCAAAATACAGATGCGAATAAACATGTAGATATGTACTTTTATTAATATATGTAGATATATAGATGTATATTATGGATATAGGTACGTTATATGTAGGTATGTATATAGATATATTGAGTTATATTATACGTACAGTATTTATACTGTATATCTATATCTCAATAAATATATATTGATTCATAGTTATATGTAGATATGTTGATATATAGATTTATAGTTATTTTTATGTATATAATTGGGGGTAAATATATGAACCAGTGTATATAGCATATCTACTCTTATATAGTTAATCAAGTATATTGTTATACCATTGCTGTCTATTTTTCTCTATTCTATTGTAGTATTATAGCAAAGTAATGATAATGTAATACTATGCATTATAATTACTTCTATTAGTACATAGTTACATAGTAGCACAACTAAATGCTGGACAACTAAATGCTTTTTTTAAACTTTTTTATATTCTTTTTTTTTTAAATGCATGTTCGAAATAAAAAATCTTCAAATTCAAGTTCAAATTTTAACCTCTAAAATGGTTACAATGTCCCAACAAGCACAGGTTCAGGTTATCTGCTCGTAAGCAGGCTGGAAACTCAAAGTTCCCTAAAACACCAACATTAGCCCTGCAGTCCAGCCATCCGGCTTAAAATCACTTGTTTCATTTAGAAGATTGCTTTCGTATCTATTTCAGTGCAAGTTTGCTCACCGCTTAATGATCCCGGTGAATTAACGATGCACTAAAAATGTCCCCTTGTGTTAAATAAACCACTCACAAGTTTTTTAGAGCATCAAACCAGCTCTCAGCTGCAGGTTCCCCCACCGTCGCCAATGACAGCGCAAAAGGAGTAAAGAGGTCACTCTAAATCCTAAATCCCTGCTAAGCTCATGAGAGTATTTGCTGCACCTTTCATTTTGGGGGTTTTGTATAGAAAGTGATTAAACTCACCTTCACCTTCCTGCTTCGTCCTGCCTTTGAGTCCTCCATCACTAGCCCTGTCACTCTCACCGCTAGCCACAGCAGCAACGGTGGACCTTTCTGCTTAGAAGACAACATGTGATTTATTACATCTTGATCATGTTTGAGCTGTGTGGAAGTGTGGGGGAACACATATAAAACAAACAGGGATACAATATTCAAACTTCAAAAAAGAGCAATAAGAATTGTAAATAAAGCGGCCTTTAGAGAATCAACAAACCCACTCTTCATCAAACTGAGAACACTCAAATTCAAGGATCTGGTCGACTTCAAAACTATACAAATCATGCACAAAGCCAATCAGCATCAGTTGCCACAAGACATCCAGAAGTTGTTTCAAATAAAAGAAAATAAACACAATCTCAGGGGAATGTGTCATTTCAAAAAACGGCCTGTAGGAACAAACATCAAAACCCATTGTGTCTCAGTGATGAGTTAATCTGTGGAACAACTGCAAAGATGAAATGAAATCATGCAAATCACTGAGTAAGTTGAAACAAATCTTTAGAATCAATACTCTTAATGGATACAAAATGGAAATGGACACATGAACTGACAGCCAGTGACCAAAGTGCCTTGCTCAGCTGAACCACCTTTTCTGTCTCTTTTATGCTTTTCTTTTGGAGTTCTGTGAAATGAAGAAATTGTAAAAACAAAACATTAGAAGGAAAAGAAAAGTTTTTTGAAACTTCATCGTACACCCTTTCAAACAGGACATATTTATATACATATAGATTTGTCTCTTTAATTAAGGCCCGAGCACTGACAGTGCGAAGGCCCTATTGAATCTGTAGGAGTTTTTTTTGTTATCCTTGTTTTTATTCTGATGAAAGGAAGGCCTTTTTTCCTCCTAAACGTGCCCCAAAAGTCACCAAATTTTGCACCAAGCCAGGCCTGGCGAAAAATTTGATATTTCATGGTTTGCATTAATGGGTGTGGCCTAATGGCTCAACAGCGCCCCCTAGAAAACTTTGTGCCTCGAGCCCCACAATACGGTTTGACGTAGATGCACGAAAACCGGTACACACCTGTATCATGTCACAACTTAAAGAAAAGTCTCTTGGCGCCATGGCTGAAACCGAACAGGAAGTCGGCCATTTTCAATTAATCGTGACATTTTGCCGCAATTTATGCCATTCCTTCGGCAGTTAATACGGCCCGAACCGTAACGTGCACCCAGGTGTGTTATACATCAAAATGTGAGTCTAGATCCTGCGACGACGTGCATTACTTTTCTGAGTCAAAAGTGTTACCGTGACGACGCTAGACGCCAAAAACCGCGCCCCACCTTCATCTGGTTGGTCCATATTTGATAGTTCCCCAAAAGTCACCAAATTTTGCACGCAAGTCAGGCCTGGCGATAAATTTGATATTTCATGGTTTGCATTAATGGGCGTGGCCTAACGGCTCAACAGCCCCCCCTAGAAAACTTTTATCTGCCATAACTTTTGAATGGTTTGACATAAAGACTTGTGGGTGGTGTCATCGGACTCAGTATTGAGTCCTTGACCTTCATTGGCCTGAATTAGTCCAGCCCCTTCTTCTGATTGGTTGTCCCTATTTTCTGCTATAACTTTTGAATGGTTCGACATAGAGAGTGGTGGGTGGTGTCATCGGACTCGGTTTTGAGTACTTGACCTTCATTGGTGCAAATTACCCCCGCCCCTTCTTCTGATTGGTCGATATGTCATAGTTCCTATTTTCGGCCATAACTTTTGAATGGTTTGACATAAAGACTCGTGGGTGGTGTCATCGGACTTAGTTTTGAGTCCTTGACCTTAATTGGTACAAATTGCACACGCGAGGGCCCGTACATCGCTGCTTGCAGCTTTAATTTGCTTTGTTTTGCTTTTTGCTTTTTTATTGCTTGTTTTTTTTTTGTATATACATTTTATGTATTCTGATTATTTTTTGTTTTTGTTTTAACCTGTTTGAATAAAATATATTAAAAAAAAACTCATATTCATTTATTCTAAAATTTGAAAAACCAATTTACATTTTGTACATTGAGGCATTAGAAAGTCTCAAAGAACACTGACATCTTCCTAAAACTAAAGTTCAACTACCCTTCACGAGCCCGGCTGAGCACACACTGAACACACACACTGGTCCTAGCAAGCTAGCAGGTTAATCATCAGCCTGACTCCATACGGGTATAAAGCCGGGCTTCTCCACTCAGCCTTTCCTCCTTCAGGCTAAAACGGGACGAGTGGGCCGCCAAGCTGTTACCTTGACAACTCGGCACACAGCTGGAGAAGCACTACAAAAGAGAGCCATGAGAAGAGTAATGAGCGTGCTAGTGTTTGTCCTGGCGGCCGCCTGCGTGCCTGCCCTCGGCGCCCCGGAGCCTCCTCCCGAGACCCAGACCCGGTCCCGCTTCGCTCCCCTGGACGACGTGCGTCTCCTGGCCAACGGCCTCCTCCAGCTGGGTCAGAGCATGCGGGAGTTCGTGCAGAGGACGAAGACCCAGATAAATGACATCTTCCGGAAACTCAACATCTTCGACCGCTCCTTCTACCAGCTGTCGGCCATGGCCACGGAAATCAAGACGGAGGAGGAGGAGCTGAAAAAGACGGCGGTGGTGCTGAAGGCCAACAACGACGAGATCAGGGGCATCTCTGATGAGATCAACTCAAAGATGGAGAAGCTTCTGCAGGGGAAGAGCCAACTCCAGAAAAAGGTGGAAGGCCTGGAGGAGAAGCTGAGCAGTCTGTCCCTGGGTGTGATGAGCACGATGCACGTGGCTGAGATCAACAGCCTGAGGGTGAGTGACCCGAGGTCTGCGCCGGGATTCCCCCTGAAAGATCACTAAAATCCCAAATCACAACCAGTGGCGTCAATTCAGTGGAAGCTAAGGTATGGCAAGGTTACGAGTCACAGAACTTAACTAGAGTATCAATCAACACGTCCAGCAAATACTCATCACAGAAGTCTATGGAGCTTATCTGTGTGGTCAAGAAAATTGGAACTTTTTCAAATGCAGTCTCGCTCACTGCAAAAACTCAAAATCTTACCAGGAATATTTGTCTTATTTTGTAGTTAAAGGAGCTTGAGGCTCCTTTTAAGAAATGAGACTCTCTAGCGCCACCCTCACCACGACGGCCGTTGGGGGTACTGCAGCCAACAGTGAAGCCGGCACGGGAGAACGGGGAGAACGCGCATGCAGCATCATGTGACGTCACATCCACAGGACAGCGCGGGAAATTCGTACTCCGAATTGCAGCACATTTTGCAGCACACAGCCTGTTCAAGGCAAAGGAGAGATACACTAGAGGAATCATTCTTTTGGGTTTGGAACGCTTCATCTGACATTATTACTAGAAAACTTAAAATGTATACGGATTTTTTTCATAAATCCTGCCTCAATCCTGCCTCAAGCTCCTTTAAAATGTCTCATTTTTAGTCAAAAAATCTCATTACAATTAAAACAAGATTCATCGTCAGATAAATAACTTGTTATTTGACCATTTTCACCTGTTTCAAGTAAATTTTCACTTGAAATAAGTAGAAAAATCTGCCAGTGAGACAAGATTTATCTTCTCATTACAAGCAAAAAAGTCTTGTTCCACTGGCAGGTTTTTCCACTCATTTTAAGTGAAAATC
The DNA here is from genome assembly GCF_033807715.1 of Cololabis saira. Taxonomy (NCBI): domain Eukaryota; kingdom Metazoa; phylum Chordata; class Actinopteri; order Beloniformes; family Belonidae; genus Cololabis; species Cololabis saira. Next base: position 42,659,138 of record NC_084596.1, on the reverse strand, counting down.
TACTTGAAACAGGTGAAAATGGTTGTTTTTGAGTCTTGTCTTAAATGTAATGAGATTTCTTTTTGACTAAAAATGAGACATTATAACTAGAAATAAGATAAATATTCTTGTTAAGATTTTGAGTTTTTGCAGTGTATAATAACTAGTGAAATCCATCATGTTCTGATTTGCATTTGTAGTTATTCTATATGTATTAAGTAATAGAATAATCAATACAAATAGACACAGAGTAATTCCATAAATGTATTTAAAAAACAAACATTTACATTTCCCCTGAAGCCGAGGTGTGGCGGCTGCCGTACCTTCATACCCAATTGACGCCCCTGATCACAACCAATGGCCTCGCTGTAGGCCACATACTAAACGGTTTCCTCATTGATCTTCCCATGATTCCTGTTTGTCCCCGATCAGGAGGTGATCCGCAGCCGGGAGCAGAGCATCATCCAGCTGCTGAACGCCTTCAGGGAGCAGAGTGAGCAGCTCAACTACCAGTCCCTGAAGATCAGGACTCTGGAGGAAAAGGTACACGTTCCCAACATCCCCACTGCGTCAGGGGGTTCTTTATCCAGGAAGTGAAGGATATATTCAGCTCCTTCTCTGTACCAAACTCGTTTATTCATTATCTATCACTTATGGCACTTTTATACTAGTACCTACTCGGCTCTACTCATCTCAGCCTGGTTTCTTTTCCATAACAATTCAGCACCCAGATCAGAAGTAGGAGGTTGGAGAAGCTGCTGTGACGTATTTGATTGTGTATCTAAAGGAAGAAGACAACAACACTAAAGATGTAGAACCTGGAGGAGATGATAGATGTGCTGCTGGGTCTGTGGCTTGTGTTCCATATCAAGTTAAAAAATGACAGGGAGAGAAGCTTCAAGTGGAGACACTTTTTAATTTTGTTAGTTTGTCTCTGCGCTGCTGAAAAGTCAGCTGGAGCCATGAGCAGCTATGAAGAGACAGAGCTCCTGGTAGATCTGGTCGTTCCTTATCGCCATCTAGATCCCTTTTTAATTCTCTCCTCAGCACCAGGTTTATGAACATCTGCACCTCATAGTTGGATCATGAAACAGACTTTTGCTGCCGTTGCTGGTGGAATAAAATGAACAAGAATCCGTCAGAGTCTCTTTCTCTGATTTCCTCCTCCTGACTCAGACGTCTGACTCCAACCCCCCGACCAATCGGTGGCCTGTAGTGTGATGATGTCAGATACAGCCGACTCAGCCGCTTAGAACCTCGGCAGAATAGTTACAGAAAAGTATCTACTCGGTACGTTAGACCCCTAGTGGGAAAAGGCGAGTAGAGTCAGGCTGAGTAGGTACTAGTGGAAAAGTGTCATTAATGTTAACATGAGGACTCACTCAAATCAATTCTAATATGGATAAATGTTGCTGGTCTGGTGAGGTGGTAGGGTCCGATGGTCCTTCCTGTCTTGTAGCAATAGTTCAGGCTGGGCAAATTTTCTTGCCACACTTTTCTTGCCACAATACCTATTTTAAACAGGCCTTGAATGTCTTAAAAACAAGCTTTTGATTGTTTTTGCTAAATAAATTAGAAATTCAGCCTCTGAGCCATGTCTTTATCTTCTCATTCTCTAACCTCATTATCTATGCAGGATTCTGAGTGGGCGGGGCTATGATAATGAGGCTCTGTGCTGATTGGCTGCCTGAATGACGCGATACACCGCTATGAAAAAATGGCGGAAGCTCCGGCCGGTGGAGTTAGTTGTGGGCGTGGTTTCACGCATCGGAGGACAAACTATGGAAATCACTCCCGTCGTTATGTAACGACGGCAGCAGAATCTGAGCGGCTCGTAGATCCACATCACATTGGACGGATCATCCAGGCGGCTGTACAGACACTGCAGAATTTGGTTGCTTTCCTCCTTCTCTGAGTTGGCAGGCTGAGGGGAGGGCCTACGGGGGCCGAGACCCGCCATTGCTGAAAATAAAAGTAACGCTGCAAACAGAAACAAACGCCGCTGCAAATAAAATAAACGCTTAGCAAATAAAATAAACGCTGCAAATAAAATAAACGCTTAGCAAATAAAATAAACGCTGCAAACAAAAAGAAACGCCGCTGCAAATAAAATAAACGCTGAAAATAGAAATAAACCCCGCTGCAAATAAAAGAAACCCCGCAGCAAATAAAATTAAAAAAAACGACGCAAATAAAAAAGCCACAACGGAAGTGAATTACCGGGGACTATTTTTGCTGATGCACCGGTGTTGCACATTAAAAATTACACGTAGCAACGTTGAACACTAACTTTTTCACGTTAGGGTTAGGGTTTTCTCGTTCGTTGTTCTTCTTATTCCTCGCTCTTCATATTTCTTCCTTTTCACTTACGTCCTCTTCGTCTTTTTCTTCTCCTCTCACATAAAAAACACCGGTGCATCAGCAAAAATAGTCCCCGGTAATTCACTTCCGTTTTGGCTATTTTATTTGCAGCATTTATTTTATTTGCTAAGCGTTTCTTTTATTTGCAGCAGGGTTTCTTTTATTTTCAGCAATGGCGGCTCTCGGCCACCGTAGAGACCACTTTATATATGTTAAAGCAAGAAAAAACCTGTTTGAGTGTTGCTGCTGTTCCTCTACGATCCTCTGAGAGCTACTTCCAGCAGGATAATGCACCTTGTCACAAAGATCAAATCATTTCCCGTGAGCTCCCTCGCCAGCGCTGATTCCAATAGAGCATATTTGAGATGTGGTGCACATCTTGGACGTAAAGCTGACACATCTGCAGCAACTACGTGATGCTATAATGACAAGATGGACCTAAATCTCTAGGGAATATTTCCAGCCCCTTGTTGGATAAATGCCACAAAGAAATAAAACCGTTCTGTTGGCAAACAGGAGGCCGACTCAGTACTAGCAAGGTACCTAATAAATACTTTCACATAAAGAACCTACTTTCTCGTACAGCATATTTATGATTTTAAACCGTTGGGGTTCACAGAAGGCCCTGCCCATTTGCTTTGATTATTGTTGCACTTTTTAGAAACTTTTGAGATGTCCTACTTCCCCCTCCCATTTCTCCACAGCTCACCGCCAGCTTGCTAGCCCAGGAGACGTCTGAAAAGACACCTGAAAAGACCCCTGAAAAGACCCCTGAAAAGACCCCTGAAAAGACTCCAGACGACGCCAGCTCTGAATGAAGAACACGGTGCAGACGAAGCATAAGCAGCGCTTGCCAATGACTTTTCACCTCGGACTTCTTTTTCAGTCACTTTGCCAGCAGCAAAGTAATGTATTTATTTATTTTTTTTACAGTCTCTTACATAGGTTTCATATTTCATCATTATATTCCTGTAAATCAGCAGAAGACGTTTCTATGTGGATCACCGTATTTCAGTCAGTTGGCTCTGGCATGAGACTGATGCTTTGTTGATGATGAGACCCTTGAGTTGTGGCGTCTGAGCTCTGACCTAACCAGTCCATCTTTATTTGGCACATTTAGAGATACAAGGGGTGATGAACAGCACTTAACCCCAGGTCCACACAACCGGAGCCTGCAGGTGGATGCTGCGGAGCAGGAGGGGTTTTTAGGGTGCTTTTACACCCGTCCCGTTTGGAGCAGTTGTTCTGAAACAGGGAGCGTTTCCCCCTAAAGATCGGTTAGTTTGGTATATGTGAACACAACAATCTATGTGGAAGCGTGATTTGACAGGTTTTTTTTCTTCCGCCGAAGCGTCGTACACATAATATTATGTGGAAGCACATTCTGACTTCCTGCTGCTAAATCGTCTATTTGCATGAAAAATCCTTTGAAAGAAAACAAACTGAGATTAAAAAAAACGGGGATCGTAGTATGTTCTGCCGAGGTAGGACATCTCGGCAGAACACCGGCTCGACACGTCTCATTCATCCTGACGCACAGCAGAAACAGGCTGCAGGAAGCCGCTGCGCATGCTCAGCAGGCTCATGTATATGCAAATACAGTCATGAACTACTTTGCATTGCCCATTTATGGTAAAAAGTGGGCGTGTAGAGGGCGGGATATGAGGCGAATTCACCTGCGCAACCTTCCAGCTGGACTGTGATTTATAAAGCGAACATTGCGTGCAAGTGTGCGTGCACACGGTTTTATAAATCCTGATTTTTTTTTTGCCATTTTCGGCTTTTGGGTTTACGTGCACTTTTAGTATGAATCCTACACACTCTTTTATAAATGAGGCCCCTGGAGCGGTGCGTTTGGAGTGAGAACATAATCCACACAGCACACAGAAACACACAGAAACAAACTAGTCACACTCGCTTACGATGCTCCATAGTTGTTGTTTTTCGGAAGAGGAAACTCCTTCCGCGTTCATTTCTGACCAATGAGAGAACAGTTGATTCTCATGGCATTTGTTAACAGCTTTGAACCGCTACAGACGGTTGCATTGTGAACACAAACGGAAAACGAAACAACTGTATCGATTTAGCCCCTAAATCGGAACAAAACACAGGTCTGAAAGCACCTTAGAGAGGCAGCAAGGTTAATGTGTGAGGGGTGTTTAGCGGCATCAGAGACAAACGCCTTTCGCTCTCCATGAACGAGATGGAGTAACTGGAACAAACGGCTCAGAGAGTGAAAGTGGGCTTAAACTCTGCTGGGGATTACCTGCCTGAGCTCCACAGGGTTTGAATCTACCGGATGTGTCCAGTCATAAATAATTATAACTAAATAGTTCTTTAATAGCTGGCTGACACTACCACTGCAAGTTGAAGTAGAAACACATCAGCTTTTACGATGAAACTGCATAACATTATTAAACAGAATCAGTCTCATCTAAGATCTAAAGTCAGATGGTTTTGTCTCAGTGTGAATCTTCATAATTTATATCAATTTCCTACCCCAGATTCTCAGAACTTCATTATACATCATTATTAGGGATGGGAATTGATAAGATTCCGATCCCATTTTCGATTCTGTTTAATGATTCAATTCTTTATCGATTCTCTTATCAATTCTCATTTGGAAAAAAGGAAAACAAACAGGTCGATTAGCATCAACCTTGTTTTATATCTTTGAACAAAAAAATACAAGTGAGATCAGCAGAGAGGTCTTAAGAGGCCCCCGGCCTTGGGGTAGCGGTAGCCTGGAGCTAGTACTGCAGCCCCGGAGCCCGTCAGACTACGTCTCTCGTCATGGTCGTCTAAATGTAATGCATGGGAAGGGATTAATTTAACGTTAGTTAGTAATAGCAGGTTTTACAATAAGGCAAACATGATAGGCAGTGTTAGTTTGTTAGTTACCTGCAGTATTAACAGCAGAGGACTGGCTAACGTTGTCGCTGCTGCGGCTGAGAAGATTCACTCCAGACTCGGAACAGATCAAACACGTGACATTCTTTAAAAGTTATTTCATGCTGTGTATGCAAATGCTTTTGCATGTTGCTAGTGTTTCCTCCCTTTCTTGAAATGTCCACATTGCAAGTATTGCAAGTCGCCCTGTTCCGTTTTGGTAAAATGTAACCAAACTTTCGAGCGTTTATGCCACTTTGTCGCCATGTTTGCCTGCTGGGCGCGAATGACGTCACCACACACTTTGCGTAATTACGCAACGTGTGTGGTGACGTATTCGCCCCCACTGGAATTGATAGGGGAATTGTTTGCAAAAAAGGCAAAAGATTCCAAGGAATTGAAACACTGGGAACCGGTTCTGAACAAGAACCGGTTCTCGATTCCCATCCCTATTCCATTTTTTATTCAATTCAATTTTATTTATAAAGCGTCTATTACAACAGAAGTTGTCTCTAGGTGGTTTCCAGAGACCCAGAATATGAACCCCGAGCAATTATACATATATACAATTTTACGCAACGAACAATATGTCTTAGCATTCTTCCTTTTCTGAATGGTTATCAAGGTACAGAAGAAAAGTGCTCTTATCCTTCTGGCAAACATTAAGGTTTGCCAGAGTACAGGGTCATCTTTTCTTTTTTCATTCACTACACATTCTTGGCTGGGGACGGATCAGTCCAGCATCCGTACCCTCCTCATCATCAAACCCTCTAATGCGTGCAGAAAGTTGCTTTCCTTTTTGGTTGAAAGAAAATGTCATATAGGAGGTAGCATATGCTGCCCTAATATACCTTTCTGCATGAATGCTGCAGGACAGAAGAGTATCTCAGGTTTTGCAGTTAAATCCCTTTGTTTCATATATTTTTTTTTACTGATATTAATGTAGAAGAAGCTATTCTCCCTCTGAAAATCATCGTTTTCAAGCCTTTCAAAGACATTTTTTCTTCTTTTTTGTGTTTGAAAAAACATATATTACCATATCCATTAACGTCTGTAACGAAATAAAGGTATTTGAGAATCACAGTGATTTAATTTGTTTGTTTGTTTATATTTGCATTTTCTATAAGGTCCCAATCATTTGGAGTTGAAAAACTGTAAAGTAACCCGTCAGTTAATCTCATCCAGCGAAGGGAAAAAGGTTACATTCATTCTGAACAACTCTGAGAGGGGTATGAAAATGGACTAGGAGATTTTGGAGGTGAGACGCTGTAATCTCTGGGTCGTTATTGTTGGATAAAATAATTCAAAACCACACTGAATATGTAAACTGCATGTGCTGATTGGCTAAATGTGTCTGTGTGTTGGAACTGATGTGAGCGTAGTCTGACTTTTCACTGAAAGGACCATTCTGTACCAGGCACGAGATAAGGGGGGCCACCCCAGCAATAAAATTTGGGCCATCCCCCCCTTTCTAGAAGCAATAAAACTTTGGCTCAGACACAGAGCAGGCAGATCTAGCAGGACGGCTGCGGAGTCTGTTGTTCTGCTGGTCTCCCTCTGCAGAGGACCTTTTTAATTATATCCCAGTCTTGTGTCTTTATTTAACTTTTCCAGCTCAATCAACAAACCCGGGTTGATCAGTTCGATCACAACATTATCCATCCATCACTGGAAGATGAACTTTCTGAACTGTATAATTCCAACAGCTGTATTCCTGCACGGCGACGTTTCGGCCCCATCTGAGGAAAATCCACTTTCTCTCTGGCCTCTCAGGACAACTCCATCCTCCACATCCAGCTGGAAGACCAGGGAAAGGATGGACGTTGCCTCCAATACAGATTTTGGTCCAGGGAGTAACCGAACCATTCATGTGGAGCATCTTCCGGGGAATCTACCCAACACCACGAGCAATCACACGGGTGTCGTGGTTTCCCACTGGGGACAGAGACAATGAGCGGTCACCTGGAATTCAGATGAGCCGCCCACAAATGAAATATTGTAGGACTGATAACAGAACTAGCAATCCACCTCTTGACAGTATGGTGTCACGTCAACAACCTGGAGCTCAACACCAGCAGAACAGAGGTTGTGGATTTCAGAAGATCCACACGCACTGAGCTCTCTGGATTCTGCATCAACAGAGAGGAGGTAGAGAGAACATCTGTAAACATCTCTGCTGACCTCACAGGGACCAACACCTCTTACCAGGACTGCACCTCCTCAGGAAACTCAAGCCACCTCCCTCAACGCCTGCAAGGGGGAAACCAGTGTTCAAGTTCATACTCATGAACTTGTTCAAAGTTCAGTTCACATAGTTTAAAAATGAACAGTTCACATTCATTGTTCACCATTTTCATTTTGAACTAGTTCAAATTCATCCATCCATCCATCCATTTTCTGTACCCGCTATATCCTTTGCAGGGTCACGGGGGTCTGCTGGAGTTTATTCCAGCTCATTTTCAGGTGAGAGGCAGATACACCCTGGACAGGTCACCAGTCCATTGCAGGGCCACATATAAACACACAACCAGACACACTCACACCTACGGGCCATTTAGAATCACCAATTAACCTACTAAGCATGTTTTTGGACTGTGGGAGGAAACCGGAGTACCCGGAGGAAACCCACAAGCACGGGGAAAACAAGCAAACTCCACACAGAAAGACCCTGCCGGGCCAGGGAGTTGAACCGGGAACCTTCTTGCTGTGAGGCAACAGTGCTAACCACCAAGCCACCGTGCTGCCCAGTTCAAATTCAGTTCATTTCAATATTTTTAGGTGAGAAGTACAAATGAATCGCCCCCCTATCCTAAAACTGTTCACTGTACAATCATGTATTGTCCTGGTGGCTTTTCAACTTTACTCAGAGTCTGTAAATCTCCAACAATGTCGTCCATTATCAGTGTGTCTACCTGTTGCAGGTAAATCAACCCCTGAAGGAGCAGCAGTGGGACTGGGGTCGTTTGGGGCTGTTGGGTCTTCTTGGTCTTTCCTGTCACTTTGTTTGATTGTCAAGGACTCGCAGATATTTTCTCCCACTGGACGGATGCTTTAACTCCACATGATGTTTCAAATGTGAAGTTGACGAGGCAGACGCTATGACTTGTTTTCTCAGCGCAGGTGGACATAATTGGCACAGAAAGGTTAGATTTTTACCGTCAGACTCTTCTGGAGACGATGTGTAAAATTCCCGCAGATAATGATAAGTGGATCATCATCTGCGTCCACAACGTCTCTCTCTTCACTGGTCATTTAAAGACTGCACCGGGCTCGGGCCGCCGTTGCCATGCGAGCTGGTGCCTGTTATTATGCTAGTGTGCACTGCATTGTGGGTAATGTAGAGTGAAGTCGTCATCTCGTCGAGTATTTTAAATGTACGGGCCACCACCAGCTTCCACCAGCACCAGCTTCCACCAGCACCAGCTTCCACCAGCACCAGCACCAGCTTCCACCAGCACCAGCACCAGCTTCCACCAGCTTCCACCAGCACCAGCTTCCACCAGCTTCCACCAGCACCAGCTTCCACCAGCACCAGCTTCCACCAGCACCAGCTTCCACCAGCACCAGCACCAGCTTCCACCAGCACCAGCACCAGCTTCCACCAGCACCAGCACCAGCTTCCACCAGCACCAGCTTCCACCAGCACCAGCTTCCACCAGCACCAGCTTCCACCAGCACCAGCTTCCACCAACACCAGCTTCCACCAACACCAGCACCAGCACCCACCAGCACCAGCTTTCACCAACACCAGCACCAGCACCCACCAGCACCAGCTTTCACCAACACCAGCACCAGCTTCCACCAGCACCAGCTTCCACCAGCACCAGCACCAGCTTCCATCAGCACCAGCTTCCATCAGCACCAGCTTCCACCAGCACCAGCTTCCATCAGCACCAGCACCAGCTTCCATCAGCACCAGCTTCCATCAGCACCAGCTTCCACCAGCACCAGCTTCCATCAGCACCAGCACCAGCACCAGCTTCCACCAGCACCAGCTTCCATCAGCACCAGCTTCCACCAACACCAGCACCAGCACCAGCTTCCACCAGCACCAGCTTCCACCAGCACCAGCACCAGCTCCCATCAGCACCAGCTTCCATGAGCACCAGCTTCCACCAGCACCAGCTTCCACCAACACCAGCTTCCATCACCACCAGCTTCCACCAACACCAGCTTCCACCAGCACCAGCTTCCACCAGCACCAGCTTCCACCAGCACCAGCTTCCACCAGCACCAGCTTCCACCAGCACCAGCTTCCACCAACACCAGCTTCCACCAACACCAGCTTCCACCAGCACCAGTTTCCATCAGCACCAGCTTCCACCAGCACCAGCACCAGCTTCCATCAGCACCAGCTTCCACCAGCACCAGCAGCAGTTTCCACCAGCACCAGCTTCCACCAGCACCAGCACCAGCTCCCATCAGCACCAGCTTCCATGAGCACCAGCTTCCACCAGCACCAGCTTCCACCAACACCAGCTTCCATCACCACCAGCTTCCACCAACACCAGCTTCCACCAGCACCAGCTTCCACCAGCACCAGCTTCCACCAGCACCAGCTTCCACCAGCACCAGCTTCCACCAACACCAGCTTCCACCAACACCAGCTTCCACCAGCACCAGTTTCCATCAGCACCAGCTTCCACCAGCACCAGCACCAGCTTCCATCAGCACCAGCTTCCACCAGCACCATCTTCCATCAGCACCAGCTTCCCATCTTCGCTGCAGTCAGGTCTCTTCCTCTGATCCAACTCTGGTTTCTGTCTGATTGAGACTCACAGTGGAAAACAGTATAAGGTCCTCTTCAGGATAGGGCAGTTATCACTTCAGAAGCAGACAGTGACCTTTTCAGGAGCATTATAATGTTCCTTCTCCATGTAGTGAAGGCGTAAGTTTAAAGATAGAACAAAGACGAAGGGCAGTCCCAAATGTGAGTCACAAACACTCATTCTTATGTTTTCTAACTTTGATTCTTTTCTTTTCTAACTTCAAGAAGTTAGGTTCACGATGTATGAGCATAACCAAATATTAAAATATCTACTTCATTTAAATAAGGGCAATATAATGATGATTAGAAATAATTTACTTAGAAGACAGAACTTAGAAGGCTTACTTTAAAATATATCGTGAAATGGGCCTGAATAGGCATACCAGTAATGTTAAAAATAATTATTATAATGTTTTTTTTTTCAATGACACTTAGTGTTTGGTTTTGTCTCTCGTCTGACTGAGAATTGTGTTTATTTTATTTTATTTTATTTATTTTTTTGTATTTTCTTTCTTTTTTTTCTTTTTCTATTTCCTTTTTTCGTTTTTTTCATTTTTTATTTATTTTTTTCATTTTACAGTAAAAGAAGAAGATAACAGAAAATTGATCCTGACTTGTTCATCCTTGAATTAAAAACACTTATTTTCTCGCTCCCTATTTTTTTATTGCTCCATATTTTATTGCTCCTTATTTCATGGCTCCAGGGTCTGGTGTTGCAACATCCTGAAATGCACCATCGCTCATCACTCGTTAGTGTCGTGTTCTCCGTGGCACTTCATGAACTCTAGGGGGCAGTGTTGTCCTACTTAATTCATGACCTCTGTCCTTTGTGTTGTATATTATTAGATCTGAAAAGCTGTGTTTGTTTGTAAACAGACACTCTAGAGCCACATATATATTCAGAAAATTCTTCTAATGGATCCCTGATGGTTCTCCTGGCTGTCCGTTCTCATGGTGACCATGAAGAGCAGGTCAAATGTCCCGCCTTTACACAGCGTTGATAACATTGATGGGAGATGCCATCCCTTCCCTTTTCATATCGAGGAACTCGAGGAACAGCTGCAGTATTTTTGTATGTTGATAAATTGCCCCCATAACACCTCCATCATTTGCTCACACAAACACTTCTTTGTGTCGTGGCCTGTGGCCTTGACAGTGATCTCCCTGCACATGTGTGAAGGAGCGTCTTCAGTTACTCCCTCACGCACATTAGTTTGCAAGGTTATTTTGAGCTGCAGAAGTACCACAGTAACCCTGTGCCTCCACTGAAATAATAGGAGGAGTCAAACTCTTGCCTTTCTATTCTCCTCCTCTGTACCGTTCCCCCATATGAAGTGACAGGGGATTTCCCTCTAAATGAAAGAGTCCCTCCGCTCTCCCCGCAGCACATTAGATTTGGATTCTCATTGTGAAACAATGGACAACAGTCCTCTGCAGGTGCTGACTGTCCCCACGGCCCCCTATCCAGACCAGAGACCCAGCATCAGCGGCCTGAGGAGAAGGGTCAGCGTGTTCCAGCGCAAGAGGAACTACCTGCACAACTTCGTCCAGAGTATCTTCTCTTCCATCGACCTGCGAGACCGCCAGGGTTCCACCATGGTGGTGGGGGGGGACGGACGCTTCTTCAACAGAGCCGCTATTGAGGTCATTGTGCAGATGGCAGCTGCCAATGGGGTCAGTGTCACTATGTGTGTGCAGGCGCTCACGTTGCATGTGTTTGCTTGACCATGCATGCTCGTGAAAGGGCGGGAGTGCAACGTGAACGCCTCTGGCTGCGTGGATGTCAGTGTCACCTGTCCCGGGACTTGATGTTACCGGGTACCTGCAAGTTTTAGTGACTAGAAATGCTTGCTTTTATTTCAGCTAATCTTTATTAATCATCTGCAGGTAAGTACCACAACTTCACTACGGAAGAGTATCAAGGCCAGGCAGGAGAAAAATAAAAATAATATTTTAGAGGAGGAAGATTTTTTTTTCATTATGCACTTGGAGAAAAAAGTCGAAATGTTGAGAAAAAAAGTCGAAATGTCGAGAAAAAAAGTCGAAATGTCAAGAAAAAAAGTTGAAATGTCGAGAAAAAAGTCGAAATGTCACGCAAAAGTCAAAATGTCGAGATTAATGTTGAAGTACAATTTCAAGAAAAAAGTCGAAATGTTGAGAAAAAAGTCAAAATGTCGAGAAAAAAAGTTGAAATGTCACGAAAAAAAGTCGAAATGTCGAGATTAATGTTGAAGTACAATTTCAAGAAAAAAGTCGAAATGTCAAGAAAAAAAGTCGAAATGTTGAGAAAAAAGTCGAAATGTCGAGATTAATGTTGAAGTACAATTTATTTCAACTTTATTCTCGAAATTTTGACTTTATTCACGAAATTTCGACTTTATTCTTTAAATTGTATTATAAACATAATTCTCGACATTTCAACTTTTTTCTCAACATTTCGACTTTTTTCTCGAAGTGTGCAATAAAAAAAAAATCTTCCCCTCTCAAATATCTTTTCTCCTGCATGGCCCTAATACTCTTCCGTAACTTCACAGATACGCCAATGTTGGGATTTACTCATCCAGCTCCGTCACACGGACATACTGTTTATTTATACGGATATATTTCCATAAGTGTGTGCATAAAGTAAAGATGGGGATGAGCATTTGCAGTTTTCACTGCAGCGCACGCGAAGGAGAGTTTGTCCAGATTTATCGTAGTACTTTACCTCAGTAAAAAAAAAACGCTACACATTTTTTACCCCACTGGCAAATATTAAGTGACATTTCCAACCATGAGTCTGGCCTGACTGGAGCTGAAAGACGACTGGTTCCTGTTCATGTCTGGTGTCACCCGAGTTTGAGCGCTAGAAAAGTGTAGGAAACATGGTGGTTTCAAAGCATCTGTAACGAAGGCTAGCCAATCTTTTACTCCAGTGCGACCACAGATAACAGTAAAGGAGCCCCCCAAGCCCATTTCACAAATGAACAATAAGAGTGTGGCATAAACCAAAGTAAGGCACTTCCCTTATAAACTCTTTTCCATCCCCTCAGCCATGTTATTGAAAAGAATGGATTTGGCTACCGGTCCACTGGAGTAAAGGCTCTCCTACAGTATGTCTGGATATCATGTATGCCAAGAATGAGCGGGACTATAACTCACGGATCCACCCCACTAGGATGCACGGCGAGGACATCAGGGAATGGATAAGTGTGTCTGGATGCTGATGAAAGCAGGCAAGATGATCAGGACTGAGGGAGAAGAGCTGTCAGATGGCAGGATAACAGACATAGCAGATAGCTACGAGCACTTGGGTATCGCACGGGGCGAAAGGACTCTTGTTGATTAACTACAACCAAACTGCCAAGATATGAGTGCTGCCACGTGCTCTTGGTGGTGAGGACAGAGTCACAGCTCTACATGTGTATAAGCACCTGGTTATCAGATATCCAGCTGGAGCAGTTAGCTGGTCAAAGGACGCGTAGATGGCAAAGACACCAGGACACCAAAGCTCAAGACACTTTACACCGTTCAAGTTTAGCACATTGGTGCTTGTCCTTAGCCGACAATTTTAATTTCTGACAATGGATTTTCTCATGAAGGTTAATCAACAACTGTGTCACTCGGAGTGAATAATCCATTAGACATGTGAGCCGGTTGGTGGTGAACCACGGGCTAGCGTTTAGAGCTCCACCTCCTCAGCACCGTCAGCCATCGTCCTGGCAGCTGGGCTGCACCGTCAAACTCTGCCTGACTAACTTTTAGGGTCCTTTTCAATGGACCACAGCTGTGCTCCCAAATTGGATAGCTTAACCTCCAAATCTGTAAAAAGACTACATTTATAAGACATAACATATGGCGCTTTTCCACTAGCACCTACTCGGCTCGACTCAACTCGGCCTGGTTTCTTTTCCATAACAATTCAGCACCGGGAGCAGAAGTAGGAGGTTGGAGCGAAGCTGCTGTGACGTATGTAGAACCTGGAGGAGGAGATGTGCTGCTGGGTCTGTGACTTGTGTTCCATATCAAGTTAAAGAATGAGAGTGAAAGAAGCTTCAAGCGGTGACGCTTTTTTTTTTGTTAGTTTGTCTGTGCTGCTGAAAAGTCAGCTGGAGCCGTGAGCAGCTATGAAGTGACAGAACTCCTGGTAGATCTGGTCGTTCCTTATCGCCGTCTAGATCCTTTTTAATTCTCTCCTCAGCACCAGGTTTATGAACATCTGCACCTCAGAGTTGGATCATGAAACAGACTTCTGCTGCCGTTGCTGGTTGAATAAAATGAACAAGAATCCGTCAGAGTCTCTTTCTCTGATTTCCTCCTCCTGACTCAGACGTCTGACTCCAACCCCCCGACCAATCGGTGGTCTGTAATGTGATGATGTCAGATACAGCCGACTCAGCCGCTTAGAACCTCGGCAGAATAGATACAGAAAAGTATCTACTCGGCACGTTAGACCCCTGGTGGAAAAGAACCAAACCAAGGCGAGTGGAGTTGGGCTGAGTAGGTTCTAGTGGAAAAGCACCATAAAGGTGGCAGGGGAATAACTAAACGTTGACTGGCCGAGTGAGCAATGGAGAAGTAGAGAGAAAGAGAGAGAGCTGGACGTCATACTACGATAGAAAACCTTAAAAATGTGAAGAAGGAATTCATGTAAGGCTCCTCCTGGTGGGCAGTGGTCCTGCACACCCGGTCCTCATATACCCCAGTCTTTCCTTCCATTTTTTGCCAGATGGTTCCGTGGACCTGCCTGACGCCTGATGCTTGGTGTGCTGTCTCTGACCCACTGGATTTGTTGGCCTGCCCTCAAGATCAAGCTACTGTCACACCCTGCTCTTGTTTTCATGACTAAATAAAATGTCCTCGCTGGGTCAAGTTCACTTTTATGGGTCCTTGTTTATCCTTGGCCTTAACAATTATACTCAGTGACCCAAGAGGAGCAACTGGAATCCCAGTTCTACCTAAATAAAGCATGACACACCCAACCTGATGATCAAGGACATCCTTTCATCTCATTCGCTTTTAACCCTTGTACTGTCTTTGGGTCAAAATGACCCAATTCTTCTATCCTTCTTTCCTCCTGCTCTCTCCTTCCTTCTTCCTTTCCTCTTTTCCTCCCTTTTTACCCTTCTTTACTCCTTTTCCTTCCTACCTCCCTTCCGTCATTCGTTCCTTTATTACCTTCTTTGCTTTTACTTCCTTCTTTCCTTCCTTCCTTCCTTCCTTCTTCCCTCCCTTCTTTCCTTTTCTCCCTTCTTTCCTTTCTTTCTGCCTTCCTTCCATCTTTTCTCCCTTCCTTACTCCCTTTCCTACTTCCTTCCTTCTTTTCTCCTTTCTTCCTTACTTCCTTCTTTCTATCTTTCCCCCTTTCCATCTTTTCTCCCTTGCTTACTCCCTTTCCTACGTCCTTCCTTCCTTCCTTCCTTCCTTCCTTCCTTCCTTCCTTCCTTCCTTCCTTCTTTTTTCCTTTCTTCCTTACTTCCTTCTTTTCTCCCTTCCTTACTTCCTTTCCTACTTCCTTCTTTCCTTCCTTCCATCTCTTCTCCCTTCCTTACTCCCTTTCCTACTTCCTTCCTTATTTTCTCCTTTCTTCCTTACTTCCTTCTTTCCTTCCTTCCTTCTTTTCTCCTTTCACCCTCCCTTGACCCAGAGACAGCACCAGGGTTAAATGTATTGAACTAAACACTCCAGTTTCCCGTTGACTCAAACACTCTTGTGTGACATTTCCCCAGGTTGGTCATCTGATCATTGGACACCACGGGCTGATGTCCACGCCTGCTATCTCCTGTGTGATCAGGAAACACAAAGCCATCGGGGGCATCGTCCTGACTGCCAGCCACAGCCCCGGCGGACCCGCCGGAGACTTTGGCATCAAGTTTAACGCTGCAAATGGAGGTATGGTTATTTGAGAGCAGAAAGCACGCAGAGGCATCAGCCAAGTGCAAACCAGTGTTACTGGAGAAGTCCGACATTAGAGCGAGCAGCACCAGGCCTCCTCTGGATATGTGGTCAGAAAACCTTTGAGTCCCTGAGTTGCTATAAATCTGCAAGGAGGTTCTGGCGCACCGCAAACATCAGTGCGGTGAAATAGTGCATTTAATAGAACAATATTTCCAGGGGATTGTTGTTCAAAGGTACACCACATTACATGTAAATATCAGCGTAACGTAACGCCTTTTCTATGGCTTCCAGGCCCGGCGAAGGAGGCTGTCACAAACAAGATCTTTCAGATCAGCAGAAGCATTGAGGAGTTTGCCATCTGCCCCGGGCTGCGTGTCGATCTGGAAACCCTGGGAAAGCAGACCTTTGACCTGGAGAACAAGTTCAAGCCCTTCACCGGTGACGTGCCACATCACATCCTGTTGAAAATAAGCAGGAGGGTAGAGAAGCTTCATGTAAAAGAACGATATGTCTGAGTTTTCTAAAGATTTCAGTTTGTTACACAAAAAAGCCCGTAATTGCGTGATGTAGTCAATATTTAACAAGTTGCGTAAGAGTTGTAGGTTGTTCTTAGTGCCTAAATATGCAACAGTCAACATAGTAGGGCTGACGAGAAATGTTTCTTTCTTTTATTTTGACTTTTGAAATGTCTCTTTGGTTCTGTTTAGTGGAAATCGTGGACTCTGTGGAGTCCTACGCAAATTTGCTGAGGAACATCTTTGACTTCGCTGCTCTGAAGGAGCTTCTGTCAGACGAGAATCAAGTCAAGATACGACTAGACGCCATGCACGGGGGTAAGAGTTCACCAAACAGACCTCTGGAGACAAATGATTTGAACTGATTTTAATAATAATACAGTCAATTCCTAAAGGAAGTCATGCTGTTGCTTAATAAATGAACAAATCAATAAGTACATGAAAAAAATACAAATCTGAAGAACTTGTAAAGCTCATGCATGGCATGCAGTGTTGGTACATACCGTATTGGCCCGAATATAAGACGGTGTTTTTTGCATTGAAATAAGACTGAAAAAGTGGGGGTCGTCTTACATTCGGGGTCTAGACGTTATACCCATTCACACCGCTAGATGGCGCCATATATCTTTAGAGCTAAACTTAACTCCCCAGGCCAAAGCGAACCCCTGTCACAAAGAATAAAAATAGCGGTAAGAAAGAAAAGAGAAGAAAATAAGAGAAGAAATAACAGAAAATTGAGAAATGTAGCGACAATCTGGAGAAAAGTGGGTGGAAGATCGGCAGGTTAACGGCAGCTGAGGAGAAGTTATGACGCAAACTTCAAGATGATGGTTTGAATGAGACAAAATATCATGCTTTTTCTCTCGAATATGTTGTTATAATCATTTGTTTCAGATGTACTGTAATTATTTTCTGTATAAAAATTGAATTTGGTGTTCAAAAAGTCTTTCTTCAAACTTGAGTCTTAAAAAAGAGGGGGTCGTCTTATAATCAGGGCCGTCTTATATTCGGGACGATACGGTAATAAAGGTTAATCCTCCTTCTAGGAAGATGACTAGAAACCCACAGCCAGCAGCTGAATATCAAGTCCAGCTGACACTTTGACAGGAACACGCACTGGATCCTCTTTCAGCCCTGGCTTTCTCAAGCCCATGTAGAGAGGGGTTCACATGGAATAAAGAAATATGTGATAACAGACTGTATTCATACAACTGCTTGGTGAACTCAGAGGTGGCACTTGGCTAAATCATAATTTCCCATAATCCCTCAAATTTTCCTCTTGTCTTTCATCATCTGTTATTTATTATTTCTAATCTGTCCTTCCTGCCCGCAGCTGTTCATCAGCTATCTGGATAAGATCAAATGTAAAGAATTAGTTTTAACGCCATATAAAGAGTAGCTTCCCACTCACATGGGTTGATTCAGGTGATTTGCTAATTAAATAATTATAATGAAAGAAAACACTTTGTATGCTCTTGAAAGTAATATATTTACTTGTCTTTGAGGCGCTTTCTTTTCAAATTTGCAGGATACAGTGTCATCACAGGTCCAAATCAGTATTGATCAAGTATTACCCAGCTTCCATCTTTAACTCCACCCGACCTCACATCATGCTGCATTTTGTCCAATAATGTTGAATTAATGTTGAAATACAATTTCAAGAATAAAGTCAAAATTTCGTGAATAAAGTCGAAATTTCGCCTTTTTTCTCAACATTTCAACTTTATTCACGAAATTTTGACTTTTTTTCTCAACATTTCAACTATTTTCTCGAAATTGTACTTCAACATTTCTCCCGACATTTCGACTTTTTTCTCAACATTTCTACTTTTTTCTCAACATTTCAACTTTATTCACGAAATTTCGACTTTTTTCTCAACATTTCGACTTTTTTCTCAACATTTCGACTATTTTCTCGAAATTGTACTTCAACATTTATATCGACATTTCTACTTTTTTCTCAACATTTCGACCATTTTCTCGAAATTGTAGGCTACTTCAACATTAATCTCGACATTTCGACTTTTTTTCTCGAAGTGCACAATGAAAAAAAATCTTCCTCTAAAATATGATTTTTATTTTTCTCCTGCCTGGCCCCAATACTCTTCCGTAAACGAGGGACTGTCAGAGTGGCAACCTTCGACCGATTAAAGGACTGTCTCTGCTGTCCCCTCTGTTTTTCCCCAGCGGCAGGGCCGTATGTGAAGAGAGTACTGTGTGAGGAGTTGGGTTGTCCTGCCAATTCTGCAATTAACTGTGTGCCGATGGAGGACTTCGGGGGTCAGCGGCCAGATCCTAACCTCGCCAACGCCACAGACCTGGTTGACAGTATGAGAGGGGGACAGTATGACTTTGGTGCAGCATTTGATGGTGATGGGGTGTGTGCAGTTTCCATTGTACTTTTTTATTTTTCTTGTAGGAATTTATGATGTTTTCTAAGTTATAGTTAGGTCACATTTTTCTTAGTGTCTAGAAAACACGTGTGGGCTAAACAATGAGCCATAATTTCCATCTGTGTGCTTCCAAGGGCCGTAACATGATCCTGGGTCAAGACGGCTTCTTCGTGAGCCCGTCTGACTCCGTGGCTGTGATTGCTGACAACATCTTCTGCATCCCGTACTTTCAACATTCAGGCGTGAGAGGCTTGGCTCGCAGTATGCCCACGAGCTCAGCATTAGACAGGTAAACTTTTAGTTCAGAAAAATGTGCAAGAATAAGATCTAACAATTGCATTTTGGTACATATACTGTAGCTGCCACGCAGGGGCGTCAATTGGGTATGAAGGTACGGCAGCCGCCACACCTTGGCTTCAGGGGAAAATGTAAATGTGTGTATTTTAAATACATTTATGGAATTACTCTGTGTCTATTTGTATTTATTATTCTATTACTTAATACATATAGAATAACTACAGTCGCAAATCAGAACAACATGATCTATTTCACTAGTTATTACACTGCAAAAAGTCAAAATCTTAACAAGAATATTTGTCTTATTTCTAGTTAAAATGTCTCATTTTTAGTCAAAAAAAATCTCATTACATTTAAGACAAGACTCAAAAACAACCATTTTCACCTGTTTCAAGTAGATTTTCACTTAAAATAAGTGGAAAAATCTGCCAGTGGAACAAGATTTTTTTGCTTGTAATGAGAAGATTTTTCTACTTATTTTAAGTGAAAATTTACTTGAAACAGGTGAAAATGGTCAAATAACAAGTTGTTTTTCTGGTGATGACTCTTGTTTTAAATGTAATGAGATTTTTTGACAAAAAATGAAACATTTTAAATAGAAATAAGACAAATATTCCTGGTAAGATTTTGAGTTTTTGCAGTGTAGCGAGACTGCATTTGAAGAAGTTCCAATTTTCTTGACCACACAGATAAGTTACATAGCAGACTTCTGTGATGAATATTTGCTGGGCGTGTTGATTGATACTCTAGTTAAGTTCTGTGACTCGTAACCTTGCCGTACCTTAGCTTCGACTGAATTGACGCCACTGCTGCCACGCACTGTTGACAATAATAATCCTGATCAGTTGTGTTTCATGTTTGTGGACTGTGGTTTCCTTGGATGCTCTTTCATTGAATTTCCTTCAGAGTAGCCAAAGCAACAAAAATAGAGCTATATGAGACTCCCCCTGGGTGGAGGTTCTTTGGGAACCTGATGGACGCAGGCATGCTGTCCTTCTGTGGGGAGGAGGGCTTTGTTACAGGTACTGTTTCACTCCCTCTACATATCAGATTGAGATGGGCTTCTTCTGAACTGGAGGAAGGAGGGAGTGGGATGTGGTTTCTGTGTCTTGTTAAACTGAATACGCATCATCTTTCAGGGGGAGACCATATTCGTGAGAGAGATGGGTTCTGGGCTGTGCTGGCATGGCTGTCCATCCTCGCCGCTAGACGGCAAAGTGTGGAAGATATTCTCAGGGACCACTGGTTGAAATATGGAAGAAACTACTTCACTAGGTGAGAGGTAGACGCACAGCCAAGCACCAGTGTTGTTTGTGGGTTGATCACGTGTCAAAACAGCTCAAGTTTAAAAAGAAAACAGCAGGAGAATGTTCTGGTCACACAGACACATATTGGACTTGACTGCCATCTAGTGGAGGGTGATTGTTACTACACATGCTTGAAACTATTCCATTTCAAAGTGAAAGAAAACATGATAACATCTAAAACTCTTTTTAGGAAAGTTAATTCATCTTTTTTTAACCAATTTTGCTCAGATACGACTATGAGAATATAGATATAGATGTTGCGTGTGACATGATGGAGGATCTGGAGGTGACGATCGCAGACAAGTCCTTTGTGAAGCAGAGATTCGCCGTGGAAGACAAAATCTACCAAGTGGAAAAAGCAGACAACTTTGAATACACGGATCCTGTGGACAGTACCATCACCAGGAACCAGGTACCGTACACGGCACACGCTGTGCTGAAGAACTATGCAGACTTTCTGCAGAAATACTTCCATCATCCACGCTGTGCTGTTTTCAGACGTGTCAAAAGTATTCACATTCATTACTCAGGTAGAAGTATAGATACTAGAGTTTAAAAATACTCCTGTAGAAGTTGAAGTATCAACTCAAATTTTTTACTCAAGTAAAAGTATAAAAGTACTGGTTTCAAAACTACTTAAAGTATAAAAGTAAAAGTAATGTAAGGGGGGAAAAGTCATTAAGGACAAAATCCATTGAAAATGAATGCATCTTAGTATAATGCAAATATATTAAAGAACCATATATGTGTACTATTGAGCATTAACATGTGTTTCAGAGAGCAGCAGATATGATGACTAGTTGCCTATAAGTATTGTAATGGTGCAAAAAGTCAAACTTCAGAGGCATGTTATCATTTATCCTAACCTTTATTGGAATGTACATCCAAGTTTAGTTGCAGGAATCTGAGGGAACGGATGTAAGAACAAAACTGGACAAGAACATCTGAAACAACCACAACCAAATTCACTCTATCCGGATGGAGCAATTTAACTGGATAGTTTTTTTTAAAGGCCGAAATGAAATAGAGTAACGAGGCTGTTTTTAAAATGTAAGGAGTAAAAAGTACAGATAATTGCGTGAAAATGTAAGGAGTAAAAGTAAAAAGTCGTCTGAAAAATAATTACTCCAGTGAAGTATAGATAACCACAATTTCTACTTAAGTAAGGTAACGAAGGAAGGAAGGAAGGAAGGAAGGAAGGAAGGAAGGAAGGAAGGAAGGAAGGAAGGAAGGAAGGAGGAAGGGAAGAAGGAAGGAGGGAGGGAAGGAAGGAGTGGACGGAGTGGAAGGAAGGAAGGAAGGAAGGAAGGAAGGAAGGAAGGAAGGAGGAAGGGAAGAAGGAAGGAGGGAGGGAAGGAAGGAAGGAAGGAAGGAAGGAAGGAAGGAAGGAAGGAGAAAGGGGAGAAGGAAGGAGGGAGGGAGGCAGGAAGGGAAGAAGGAAAGAAGGAAGGAAGGAAGGAGTGGACGGAGTGGACGGAGTGGAAGGAAGGAAGGAAGGAAGGAAGGAAGGAAGGAAGGAAGGAAGGAAGGAAGGAAGGAAGGAAGGAAGGAAGGAAGGAAGGACAAAAAAGTACAGATAATTGCGTGAAAATGTAAGGAGTAAAAGTAAAAAGTCGTCTGAAAAATAATTACTCCAGTGAAGTATAGATAACCAAAATTTCTACTTAAGTAAGGTAACAAAGTATTTGTACTTTGTTACTTGACACCTCTGGCTGTTTTCACTGCAGGGACTGCGGATTATCTTCTCCGACGGCTCTCGGATCATCTACAGACTCGGTGGGGCGGGTAGTGATGGGGCCACGGTTCAGATCTACATTGACAGTTATGAGAAGGAGCTCGTTTCTGAGGACACACAGGTACTTGTGGAAATGTCTTGTTATAAACAACAGTGAGACATCCAGGTTAAACAAAACACATCACTGGTGCATGCATGGGAGAGTTAGGGGGTGCACGAAGCACAAAGGGGAACAGCAGCTCCTGTCCTGGCATAATTCAACATGACCTACCAAAGTCATTATATATCTGACTAACTACAAATAATCACGTACATGACCAACTAAAATACAGTGCATACCTCATTAACTGAACGTAATTACATGATTATACAGCATTCCATGTATGCAAGTGACACAAATAATATTGTCATGCATTGCATAATAAGGTCATTGATTATTTTTCCTCACACGTCCCTCAGCTGTAAGTCTTACTCAGATAACAGAGACAAACACCCAGCAGGAATATATGCCAGAGGTTAATTCAAGTTATACCAAAAATGTCCCTCACATATTGCTCAAGATAATTAAAATGTGGAGGCTTTACAAATCATGCATGACTTACAAAAGAAAAAAAGTTGGGCCAGATTTGACCAATTTTTTTCTCGCGGGCCGCACGCTCAAAATAACAAAAACGGTGAGGAAAATGTTTTCTCTCTACTATTGTTATCTAATCCAATATCAGTTAAGTTAATTTTAAAGGAAATATGCACTTTGTTTACACTCTAATTATGTGAAATATATTTCTTCAGGATCTTTTCTTGAAATTTCTCGGTTTTTTTCAAATTATGTAAGATACTTTTAATATCATTCTACAAAGATAAACAGAAACAAGTATGTTTTTTTATATTTCGCTTTTTTATAGGAAATTTAATTAAAAGCAAAATCTTTCTTATTACATCCGAGTGTTTCTTTGTGATTTAGAGATTTTTCCAGTACAATTAAGTGTATTTATTTTTAAAAATTGGCGTGGATATTTACGCCAGTGTGCCGACAAAGTCAGCACTTCTTTTTTAACTGTTTAACTTTGTCACTATCCTCGTATTCAAAACTGAAATTCTCCGAATAAATATCTTCTATCATCTTTTTTAGCAGTGATATTTTTCCTGAGAAAATATATAATAGTAGTCAGTTAATAAAAATAAACGACTGTCTACAAAGAAATAAAATCAGCAAATGCATTCTAGAAAACTAAAAAAATGTCGAAAACTGCTCTCTTTGTGGAATAACGATGGATTTGTAGAAGAAATATATTATCGGATATGCTGCGATTCATGGCAATTATTTATGCCTTCCTTTTTAGTAAATTAACATTTCGGTTTTTTGCGTTGGAAACTTCTCGCGGGCCGCATGAAAATCTCTCTCGGGCCGCACATTTGACACCCCTGTTTTATACACTTTTCAAAATAAGTCATTTTGACAGAGCAGACTCATCCCCACATGTCCTGCAGTAGTCACAGGAGCTAAGGCTTTGTCATAGCGGAATAATCACGTCTTAACTGCCATCACTGACAACCAGATGAATGCACCTCTAATCGTCCTTCTCATCCTTGTTCGGGACAGGTTATGCTGGCACCCCTTGCAACAATAGCTTTAAAGATTTCTCAGCTTCATCACAGGACAGGTCGAAGCGGCCCATCCGTCATCACATGATTCCTCCTGCATTTCACTCCTCCATCGCTTAAGTTATGCTTTCTTTTTGTAATTCTACACTTATTTTTGTATAAAAGCAGCAGCAAATCCAAATGTGGCGGCACATCAAGAAACAGAGTGAATTTGAATGTAATGACATGAAATGAATTGTGTAACTCATTAAAACAGTGCTTTGTTTTTGGTTCATCTGTGGCTCCGGTGTTTTTTTCTCCTTCATATTGCAGCTTATAGACTGTGCAGATTTTTTTCTTCTTTAATATCTTTAAAATGCACAAGTGACTCATTGGCAAACGCCATCTGCACCATCGGTGAGCAGAAACGATCATCACATAATGCTGTGTTAAATGGAGGAGTGTTTCAGTTTTCTCTGAACATTTTTGATGACATCTGCTTTAACATTGTTTCACAAACTCTAGCTCAGCACATCCAGAATGTTTGTAGTTCCTTTCAACACTACTGAGAGCTGGATTTGAGATTGTTAAGAGAGTAACTCTAGTAACAAAAAAAACTTTCCTCGTGCTGCCAGTGCTCAGTTTCAAAGTAAAGAACGAGGTGTTTCCTTCACCGAGCCTCAAACTATTATCTGGATCATCCACACTCCTTAATTTAAGGCAATTAAAATTAATCAGCCAATAATAACCTGGAATTGAATTTGCACATGTGTGGAGGAGTAACAACATGGCAACTTGAGTGAGCGCACACATACTGTAGATCAGAGGTCGGCAACCCAAAATGTTGAAAGAGCCGTATGGACCAAAAACACAAAAAACTAATATGTCTGGAGCCGCAAAAAATGAAAAGTCTTGTATAAGCCTTAGAATGAAGACAACACATGCTGCATGTTTCTATATTAGTTAGAACTGGGGGAAGATTTCTTTTTTCATTATGCACTTCGAGAAAAAAGTCGTAATGTCGAGAAAAAAGTCATAATGTCGAGATTAATGTTGAAGTACAATCTCGAGAAAAAAGTCGAAAAAAAAGTCGAAATGTTGAGAAAAAAGTCGAAATGTCGAGAAAAAGTCAAAATTTCGACAAAAAAGTCAAAATTTCGACAAAAAAGTCGAAATGTCGAGAATAAAAAGGAAAGGCGAAAGGAAGAAAAAAAGAGAAAAAAAGAAGAAAAAAGGAAAAAAAGAAGAAAAAGCAAAAAAAGAAGGAAAAAAGGAAAATAAAGGTCAAACATTTTTGAAAAAGCTCCAGGAGCCACTAGGGCGGCGCTAAAGAGCCGCATGCGGCTCTAGAGACGCAGGTTGCTGACCCCTGCTGTAGATGAAATCAGTGGTTCTGATAAGTACAAAGAAGAAAAGCAGTCATCATTAGAGTATTGTGCACCAGATATGATTCACTTTTACTCTCACCGAGAGGAATCCCAGTTCTCCTGTACTCTACTGGATGTACTTCTCTTGGAACATTCACTTTTTGTCCTAATCCAGGATAAAGCAAGAAATACGTAAGCTGCAAAAGGAAACTGTGCAAAAGAAGCTTATCAAGATGTCCATCTGGACAGTGACAGCATGAACCTGCAAACATCTGCTCCGGCTCTGTGATCACTCATGCCCTTTGAAGTGCCATAAAGGAGATTCCTCCCGGTTTCATCTCCAGTGTGAACGTGAAACCTAACAGGAGGAAACACTTTAGTACATCTTCATCTCCATTTTACAACCCAATTCCAAAAAATGTCCCGCCAGGGCAGCGTGTGGAGTATGAATAAAACAGCATGCACTGATCGTCTTATAAACAACAGAGTGTAAAAACAGATCAAAAACCAAAAGTGAGTGTGTATCAAAGTGTTGCTACTCATGTTTCCTCTCCAACCGTCAGAGACACACAAAGTGAGACGAAAGCAATTTATTTCCTTTTGAGCATCACAATGAATTTCAGCAGCCTTGGGAGCTGAGCGTCTAATTAGGAAGGACAGCCGTGTATAATGGTGCTGTTCCCTGAATCGCTCTCTCCAGTCACCAACACAGAACCACTGCACCGTCTCAACAAAAACACAGTCATTTTGAGTTTTAGTGCAACACAACGTCCATAGTGCATCTTTCAAAAGTTGAGACAGGGTGATATTTACCACTGTGGGGCATCTTCTTTTCTTAAAACAGCTCATATATATATATATTAGGGCTGTCAAAGTTAACGCGTTAACTTAACGTCCTCTTAACGCAGACAATTTTTTTAACACACGATTAACGCACAGGATAAAAAAAAACATAAAAACATGCATATTATCTAATTTCTGGCAGTCGATGGCACCGTAGCTTGAGGAAAAGTATGTTGGATTACTGCGTGAACTTTTTTGAAAAGCGAGGAAAGATGGAGAATGAAAGGGGACTTTTGAACGGCAAGTTCACTTTCTAAAAGATGCAGATGGTTCGCTGGACAAGACAAAAGTTATTTGCATGTACTGTCGATTTGAAATGAATTACCATCAAAGTACGTTGAGTCTCAAATACCACTTGCAGCCAAACACACGACGGATGCAGCTCGGAGCAGACCCCCCTATGGGCAGAAATATGTGCCACTAGAAACTGAATTGCTCAACTTGAATAATTGCATTAAAAAACTGAATCTGAATCACATAATTTGAATTTGTATTGTTTAATTTGAATCATTGCATTGAAAAACTGAATCTACATTCCGAAAAACTGAATCTACATTCAGCTCTCACAATTCAAATTCAGTTCTTGAAATTCAATTTCAGTTCTTGAAATTCAATTTCAATTCTACTGTGCCAGACATCCGGGTCTTCCGGAGGAACAGCAATCGAGTGCAGATACAAAGAACTCGGGTATCAGTCACGTGACGTTTTTTCGTTGTCAGCGCCATCTGGAGGACCGACCGGGGACATTCCAGCCCCCCGGTCTCCATGGTCTCCACTCAGCAGCACCCCGATTTTTCCCAGTGGCCAGCCGCGGTACTGCAACTAAAAATCCCATGGGGCCCAGAAAGCTTTTTTCCCCATAGACCGCAATAGTAAAAGAGAAGCCTCTAAAACTGTTCACAGGAACCTCCAGCTGTAATCACCGGCTATTACTAATCTTTGTATTCTATATTTTTAAGTCATGGACTTTATACATACCCATACCTGCCAACATTGGGCTGTGATTACAGCTGGAGGTTCCTGTGAACAGTTTTAGAGGCTTCTCTTTTACTATTGCGGTCTATGGGAAAAAAGCTTTCTGGGCTCCATGGGATTTTTAGTTGCAGTACCGCGGCTGGCCACTGGGAAAAATCGGCGTGCTGCAGAGTGGAGACCATGGAGACCGGGGGGCTGGAATGTACGGTCCTCAAGATGGCGCTGACTAGAGTACTAGAGAGAGTACTCTCTCTAGTACTCTAGCGCTGACAACAAAAAACGTCACGTGACTGATACCCGAGTTCTTTGTATCTGCACTCGATTGCTGTTCCTCCGGAAGACCCGGATGTCTGGCACAGTAGAATTGAAATTGAATTTCAAGAACTGAATTTGAATTGTGAGAGCTGAATGTAGATTCAGTTTCTCGGAATGTAGATTCAGTTTTTCAATGCAATGATTCAAATTAAACAATACAAATTCAAATTATGTGATTCAGATTCAGTTTTTTAATGCAATTATTCAAGTTGAGCAATTCAAATTCAAATATAAATGATTCAAATTCAGTTTCTAGTGGCACATATTTCTGCCCATACCACCCCCCAATCAAAAGCTGGATAGCAGCTTGCAAAAAAGGCGTTTTGATCCCACTTAGGAGAAAGGGATATTTTTGGAGCCTTTTATTTTCCTCCATATGAGGTTAGACATAATTACATGGAAAATGTAACTGACCAATGCACTTCTTGTAAGATGTTTGTGTAACCCCAGCCCCAGGTAGCTAATTAGTAATGATGGGGTGTTGTAGTACACTGGAACGGGGCCTGAGTTCGTCTAGTTTTGGCACAACATACCGGTAAGGACCTGAATAACAATATGAAATAATATGGCGGTGCCTCCAATGATATCTAAGAAGTAGCACAAATTAGGTACTTCCCCTTTAAAATGTCTTGACTGACTTATATTTCAAATAAACACAGAGTATTGACTTTATAATCAAAACACAGATTTATTTTTAGCAAACAGGTATTTTATGAAACAATATGAAAGGTAGTCAAATTAGTTAACAAGTTCACTGTTGACCTTTAAAGGTGTACTGGTAACAAAGTTCAAAAACCCAATAAGGAACTCACTGTTTTGATCCACATTAAATCAGTGAATGAATGAAAATGACCATAAGTCACGATACCCACAGCCCACACTCACACACACACTCACACCGGGCTGTTAAAGAAAAGGAAAAAATAAAATAAAGCGTTGCAGGCCCAGTCGATGCTCGTGAGCGGTGAGGCCAAAAACGAAAGGCCGGTTCACTGGGTTACCAGCATAAAATAAAACAGCACGTGCAAAGGTACTCACGAACCCAACAGTCAGAGATGTGGGGATGAGGGAAAAGGGCAGGAAGGCACGACGTGGTTTCGGCGGTCAGGATGAAGCGGGCAGCTTCACCAGGCAGGAACACGTGCTCTCAAGTACAGCAGCTTCAGCCTCTCACGGTCCAGGGCTCTCCTGGTCCTCACTCTCTCCCATACGGCAAATGTGCAGTCCTCTGGCAGCTTCTCAGAGTACACACACATCCACTACACGACGACTCTCCGTCAGTCTTGGGAGTTTAGAATGTTCTTACTTTAATCTTGTGCTCGACGCAGCCAAAGCGGCTCTGCCGATATATCATTGATGCGCCCGAGATGACGCTAAGCCCCTCCTACCTGAACAAGGTGAGGACAGGATTGGCTCAGGGCTGGTGGCCCAAGATGAGATCATGAGAGGATGCTCCACTGTACCCAAAATTAACACCAACAAAACCCTTTACTCTCTGACTTTTTAACTGTAAATAGAATGAATTTTTAACATGTTATACTACAGCATTTTTAAACATAGTTACACCTTATGAACTATATTTTATTAATAACTTAAAACATTGTATCCTCTAAATAAAGGAATGAAATAAGAGCCACAGGGCTACATTTGTGATGCTTATGGCTCATTGTTTTACATTGAGCTGCTTAAAAAAACAAGGAATCTTAAGTTAGTCTTTACAAGTGTAAAGTTGGGGACTGCATTGTGTTTGTATTTATGCAGTAATTGTCAGGGTTTGACATTCCCCCCAGCTTTCAGTTTCTGTTTTGCCCCGCCTGTGTCCCATCTGCCCTGATTGTCTGCACCTGTGTCTCGTCGTGTCTCGTTATCCCCTGAGTATATCTGGTCTTGTCGTTCCCTGTCAGTCCGTATTGTGCTTCCCTCCATGTATTCTGTTTTTTTTTTTTTATCCCTGTTCCTGTTAGTTTTTTCCTGCCAAGCAGCACTTTGATTTTGTCTTTTTTGCCTCTTGCTTCTTTTGGAATAAACCCTTGTTTTTGCCAATTCCGGCCTCCCTCTCTCCTGCATCTGGGTCCTCACCACACCAGCCTGACAAAGGCTTGACAGTAATGTTACATTCAGGTGAAAACCTTTTTTTTTGGTGGAAAGTTGAATAAACATTGGCCGAAGCAAGCATATCTGCCCTTTCTCATGTTGTTGGCAGTATTAAAAACATTCAAATATGTTTAAAAATTACAGTTTTTCACAATTGTTTAAACACATTTATTGGAACATCAGACACAATGTGCTCAACCTCAAACTCATGTTTCAGGTGTCTGAACCCATCCTGCTGAACTCCAAGCACATTTACTGCTCTAGACTCAAATTCCCATTCCATACCACACATTTCTCACAACACTACACACAATTCCCAATATCCTGAACACTCTTCCTGAATTCCCTCTCTTGCTGTTCACACAGAACACACGGTCAATCACATTTCTAAACTCCAAAGGCTGTTGTGAGATATGCAATCAGCAATTTGCCATAAAAGGGTCACAGGTGAGCTCCTGGTTTGTTTGGAGAACAATGGATGGTGGAATATTGAGAGAGGTGAGCAGCTGCTGTGATGTCCAGTGGACTGCACATTTTGAGTCCAAATACTGTAAAATATTATTTGTTACAGTAAAGAATTGTGTGTTTTCTATTTGAGTAGCCTATACATAAGAATACTATATGGTGACATATTACATCCAACAGCTGAAGGTGTAACACTGAACATACAAATGCAGGATTCTACTGAGGCATTCATTCATTCATTCATATAGTGTCTTCCATTCATACTATAGTGTCTTCCATTCTGCACATCAGTGTTCAGTGGGTGCTTAGAAATGTCTACTCAAATGATGTATGTGTTTGGCATTTGAGAAGGAAATACCATTTAGTGAAGAGTTAACACTGTTTTGAGGATAGAGTGTGCTTTTGCAAGAGAAGTGTAGGATTTTGTGTGTGAGTTTTGTAATTTGTGTTTAGAGTTTGGAGAAAGTGAGGTAGTGTATCAGGAAATGTGTTTAAACAATTGTGAAAAACTGTAATCGTTTGACAGCCATACCGGAGGGAGGTGTTGGGTGTCCACATCAGTGAGGATCTTACCTAGACACTGAACACCACACCGCTGGTAACGAAGGCCCAACAACGCTTGTATTTGTTCAGGTGGCATGTCGCTGAGGATTCTCAACAAGTTCTACAGTTGTGTGGTTGAGAGCATGGTAATCTGCATCACAGCGTGGCACGCCAACACTACTGTTGCAGAACAGCTGACAGGAGACTCATTCATGCACCACCTCGTCACCTTAAACTGTTCTCAGCTGCAGGTCCAAACTCGAAAGATGTATTTAAAATTGACATAGATTACCTTGTTTGCAGCTATCCTTGTCCAGTTTTTGATATTATGTTTTTGCCTTTGTTTTATTTTGTTCTTTGTTCTATTATCTTTGTAGTATCTGTTTTTAGGCATTACCTATTTATTTATTTTATTTTTTTTTCTTTTATTTTTAGGTCCAATGGGTGGGTTTGGAAGGTGCTGAGAATGTGTTAATGCTTGTTTAAAATCATTGTGGATGCCACCTAAGAAAATAAATAAAAACATTTGATCACAAAAAAACTGTTCTCAGCTGCATTTCAGTAAAGCACTTCACCTGCACTGTTACTTTGAAACTTGTTTAGAGACTTAATCATATTTTGAACTGATTTGATCAGGTTTTTATCTATTCTTTTTTTTACATTTTAAATCCTGCTTTTTATTTATGTTTTAATATTATACCTTTTAATTATACCTCTTACTGTTTACAACTGCGGTCTTGCACAACCATGTTGCACATTTCATCATATTCACTTTATACATACCAGCATCGTACCATTGTTTGTTTTTTTTTACTTATTTTAGTCTCTTTTTTATTTTATTTTTGGTGTTTTTTAGATATGCCAGCATCAGGGTGAACAGCAAAGAAAGGATTTCATTGCACAAAGCACTCACTTTCCTGTTGTATATTACAATAAACATCTTGATGCTTGAAACAGTGCATTTTAACATTGTTTCCCTTCGTGATGGTGAAAGCTAGCAGCTCCATAGACGCTAACACACCACATGCCATCAGAGATGCAGCTTTTGAACCTTGTTAACAAGCCAGATGGTCCCTCTCTTCTTTAGTCCAGAGGACACAGAATACATTATTTCTGAGAAGAATTAAAAGTGTCAGGGACTGACCACTGGACAGTTTTACACTATGGCTCAGTTCACTTTGATAGGCCCAAAGAAGATAACAACATTTCAGGATCAAGTTAACAAACGGCTTCTTGTTTGAACGCTACAGCTTTTAAAGGCAGATGTGGAGATCACTGTGGACTTGTGTTCTTAGACAGTGATTTCCAGGAGTTAAAGTGATAGTATCATACCTGTTTTTAGTGTAGAACAGGGCGACCGTGGCATATTGGGTCAGTTACCCTCCGACCTGATCATTCCCGAGTCCTGCCACATAACCCAAACAGTCCTGGGCCGGACACTGAACTCCAGCCACTAAGGATCTCCAGCCAGTGTTTTAGTACCAGTCCCAAAGCTGGATAAATGTGGATGGTTATGTCCAGTACTCGAGTTGTAAAAACAAATCAGGGGGGGATGGTGGGTTTTATCATATGGGGACAGATAATTTGTGCTGATTACAAATAATATAATATATTACAAATAATAGCAGTGACCAAAACACCTGCAGAAATACTGCAGGAATGACATAGCAGCAGTTAAATGCAGCCTTCTGTAAGCTTTAAATATCCACTGGGCTTACATCAAATACATCAAAACACAACAATAAAAAACACTTTTCTGAACTTATCAATATGACTCTGTCCTTCACAGGATAAGTAAAATGGATCACTGCAAAAACTCCAATCTTAACAAGAATATTTGTCTTATTTCTAGTTAAAATGTCTCATTTTAGTAAAAAAAAAAATCTCATTACACTTAAAACAAGACTCATCACTGGAAAAAACAACAATTTTCACCTGTTTCAAGTAGATTTTCACTTGAAATAAGTAGAAAAATCTGCCAGTGGAACAAGATTTTTTTGCTTGTAATAAGAAGATAAATCTTGTCTCACTGGCAAATTTTTCTACTTATTTCAAGTGAAAATTTACTTGAAACGGGTAAAAATTGTCAAATAAGTTATTTTTCTGCTGTTATTTTTCTGGTGATGACTCTAAATGTTGAAATAGCAGTAAAACCACATTCATTGATGAAATGACATAAGGGATGGAAAGGGGGGATGGCAGTTTTACAGGGGTGTAAAACTGCCATCCAATGCATTTTGTGTGTGAGTTTTGTAATTTGTGTTTAGAGTTTTGAGAAAGTGAGGTAGTCTGCCAATGGTGATTTGGACCATTTTTATTTCAGGGGGGGGATGCCATCCCCCCTCATCCCCCCTCACCCCCCTCAACTCCAGTACTGGTTATGTCAGGAAGGTCACTCAATACTAAAAAAAAGAAACATGCCAAAATCAATACTGTATGTGCAACACAATGATCCCATATATGTGACCCCATGCATGGGAAAAACCAAAAGCAGTTGTTTTAAAAAAAAATATGTATTACTTTATTAATTAGTAGACTGTTTATTAGTTTAGTAATTTTTCTATTCATCCAGTAATGCAGTGCTCCCTGAGAGCCCAAACCCAAACGGACATTCAGTACTGAGTTTAATTCTCGCCCCGAGCTGTTACAACCCGGCTGGTTGGGCTGCAGCATAACCAGGTCGATGCATGGAGTTGCGTCACTGGCATCACCTGCGAGGGGGGGGGGGGGTCACTGCCCTGGCGTGGGTCACACCAGGCCCACCCATCTGGCTGCTGTTTGACATGGTGCTTTTGGCACCATTTTCAGGCTTCAAAAGGCTAAGCTAAATTTCAAGAATAAAACCTTGACTTTTTGTGATTTGTTTTTCGGACTCCTTTTTATGTTGCAGCCCAACGAGCTGGGTTTTGTTACGTCCCACGTCTAATCTGCTTCAAGGCTGAATTATGCTTCTGCGTCAAAATGGCGCCGTGCCTACGGCGTGTGGTTTGGATCGACGCAGACCACACGCCGTCACCTGCGCCGTCTCTGACGTGCACCTCCTGAAAATTGTAACTACGTGTCGAGGCGACGCCGACTACACGCAGACGAGAGGGCTGTGATTGGTTCGCTTGGAAGCAACGCATTTCCGGTTTCCGGTTTGAATCAGTAGTAAACTTCCAGGGCTCTTTTCTTCGTTCGTGTGTGATTCTTTTTGTTTTTGTTTTTTTGCACAATAGTTGTCCTTATCTCTTTGATTTACTGTGACTGGAAAAAGTCGGATAAACCATTCAGAAAAAGATCGCTAACTAGCGGTCGCGGGGGGTACTGCACCACGACCAAATGGAGAGATGGAGAAGTCCGAAGGATTCAGCACGGCGTCACGGCTGCGGCGTGTGCTCTGCGTTGGTGTGACGCAGAAGCATATTTCAGCCTTTAGGACCCAACATGGTCGAGGCCCAATGGCCACGGTTACATGATGTTTTTTAATTCGGAATTAAGTATTCCAAATTAAATAATTCAGAATTAAACTATTTTCCTTTGAGTTTACATGGAAATAGTAATTCTGAATTGAGGTTTACATGGAAAACAAGTTAGATGGTCTTTCTCCAATTCCTCTCCAGGTCTGGGGGTTGGGAAGGTTCTGATTGGATAGGGGGGGGACCGGACGTTAAACTACCGGAAGAAAAACTAACTTAGCCGCTACAACTTTGAAAAGCTCACAATGTTTATGTTTCCTGTTTCCATCTGTTCTCTTAATTATTTCCAGGTCCTCCAAGCTATTTATTAAATAAATGGTCTCTGCTCTTGACCAGCGTTTACTGCTGCTGCATCTTGAAACTTTGTTTGGAAAACCAGCCCAGCGTGGAATATAAGTGTCATGGAGACAGATGGACGAGGGAACGAGCAGAAAGAAAGACTGGAATTAATTTAAAGAGGAATGAGTGTTTACATTATTTATTTAATAAATTATTTATTTTTTTAGGAATTATTCTATTCGGATTTAAAATCAGAATAAACCAACCACTTACTTCGGAATTAAGTTTAATTCAGAATGGCCATTTTCATTGGGAATTAGGTGTTTACATGGTAATTTTTACTCATTTTAAATCGGATTTAATTTTAATTCTGAATTAAAGAGGAATTAAACTTCCCATGTAAACACACTGAATGTCCCCCCTGGGTTTATTCTTGTCCCATGCAAACAATATTGTATTTTTTTTTAAAGATATTATGTCGACGATGAGACATTTAAAGTCTTTTTATGCTGAGGAACATGATGCTGAAATTGCTTCACAATTTGTAGATGTAGCTTCCATCAGATTCAACTCAACTTTATTTATAAAACACTGTTGACCAAAGTCCTGAACACAAAAATGAATTCAGAGAAAAAGCTTTAAAAAAAAATTGAAAAAAAAAATGTAAACCTAAAAGGCATAAAACAAAAACAAAAAAGTAAAATAAAACACTGAAACCAAGATCTCCAACTTCAGTCTGGATGAAAAAGTGAAAAAGTATGTTTTAAGGGAGGATTTCAAAAAGGGAAGTGAGTCGGTCTGCCTGATGTGAAAACGTAGCTCCTTCCACAATTTTGAGACAGTGATTTAAAAAGCGCGGCCACCTCGTAGTTTCCTCTTAGACTTAGAGACGACTAACAATCACTGATCTGCTGACCTGAAGGAGTGTACGGAGGAAGCAGGTCAGACAGATACTTAGGAGTGAGACCATGGAGAGATTTAAAAACACAATTGTAGCAAGGTTAGTGCTATGGGGGTCACCCGACAGGACAGAGGACACAGGATTTAGTGCAGGAACGCCTTTATTCTCACCCAGACACACGTTCACCAGCAGAACCTTCAACAGAGACCTCTCCCAGCAGGTGTGCAGCTGCTCTTTATGAAGGCAGGCAGGGTGGAGAGGCTGATTGGGCACACCTGTGTCCAATCAGCTGAGTGGCTGCTCCTCCACCCTGCCACAACAATAAAATAATTTTATAATCAAGCCATAATCAAACTGGGAGACAATGAAGTGGTGCTGAGTTTTGAACTAACTGTAGACGATCAAGTGATTTCTGGCTAACTCCAATGTAAAGTGCATTACAATAATGTAAATGTGTTGTGATAAGAGCATGGATTAAAATCTCAAAGTGATGTCGACCAGAAAAAAGCTGGACTTGACCACCAAAATAATACTGTATGTGTATTACAGTTTTTCACAATTGTTTAAACACATTTATTGTAACATCAGACACAATGTGCACAACCTGAAACTCATGTTTCAGGTGGCTGAACCAATCCTGCTGAACTCCAAGCACATTTACTGCTCTAGACTCAAATTCCCATTCCATACCACACATTTCTCACAACACTACACACAATTCCCAATATACTGCACACTCTTCCTGAATTCCCTCTCTTGCTGTTCACACAGAACACACAGTCAATCACATTTCTAAACTCCAAAGGCTGTTGTGCAATATGCAATCAGCAATTTGCCATTGAATTCATATTCATTGATGAAGCGGGTTTCAACCTTGTAAAAAGAAGGCGCCAAGGGAGGAATATCATCGGCCAGCGTGCCATCACAGACGTCCCTGGCCAACGTGGAGGGAACATAATGTGTGCTGCCATCAATCACCACGGCGTCCTCCATCACCATGCCACCCTTGGCCCCTACAACCCTGCACTTCTTCTAGCATTCCTGGACCAGCTCTACAATATCATTGTCCAGCCAGACCAGATGGAGGACACAGATGTGGTCAGGTTGGTTGTTATCTGGGAAAATGTCAGTTTCCACCAGGCTGCTCTGGTCCGTGACTGGTTCAGGATCCATCCAGAAGTTGATGTCCTATATCTCCCTCCATACTCTCCCTTCCTCAACCCAATTGAGGAGTTTTTCTCTGCCTGGAGATGGAAGGTATATGAGAGAAATCCTCAGACACGGATCCCACTGCTGCAGGCCATGGAGGACGCATGTGGCGATGTCACTGCTGAGGCCTGTCAAGGCTTCATGCGGCGTTGTAGGAGATTGTTCCCCCGCTGCTCGGCCAGGGGAACATCGCCTGCGACGTGGACGAGGTCGAGGTCCTGTGGCCAGCCAGGGATGAAAGGCAGGATGCAGCCTAATACTTTTGTTCTGTTTCTATTTTCTGTCAAGTTTTTATCCACAGCTCTCTGTGATGTCCAGTGGACTGCACATTTTGAGTCCAAATACTGTACTGTAAAATATTATTTGTTGTTACAGTAAAGAATTGTGTGTTTTCTATTTGAGTAGCCTATACATAAGAATACTATATGGTGATATATTACATCCAACAGCTGAAGGTGTAACACTGAACATACAAATGCATGATTCTACTGAGGCATTCATATAGTGTTTTCCATTCATACTATAGTGTCTTCCATTCTGCACATCAGTGTTCAGTGGGTGCTTAGAAATGTCTACTCAAATGATGTATGTGTTTGGCATTTGAGAAGGAAATACCATTTAGTGAAGAGTTAACACTGTTTTGAGGATAGAGTGTGCTTTTGCAAGAGAAGTGTAGGATTTTGCATTTTGTGTGTGAGTTTTGTAATTTGTGTTTAGAGTTTTGCGAAAGTGAGGTAGTCTATCAGGAAATGTGTTTAAACAATTGTGAAAAACTGTAAAGGTACAGTTGATGTCCAGTTTTACACCTAGGCTTGTTGCCATAGGTTTCAAATGTTTGCTTAAAAAGCCCAAGTCGACATGCATCTTAGAGGCATCACTAGGCCCAAATGCTGTAACTTGACCTCAGTCTTATCTTGATTAAAGTGTAAGAAATTAAGTGACATCCATGCCTTCTTTTCATCACTGCACTCTTGGAATTGCTTAGCAGATTAAGCTTTTTCATGCTTCAGTGGAATTTAAATTAAACTGTCATCAGCATAAAAGTAGAATGAAATTCTGTTAAATCCAATAAACAGCACAATGACCAGCATCATTGGCTAAAATAATGTCATTAAAAACCCTCAACAGAGCCGATTCAGTCCTGTGGCGGGTTTTACACCCCAAAAGTGTTGTACTCTTTTAAAAAAGTTATCAGCTGGTAGTGAACAATTATTACTCAAGAACCATAGAAAGGAAAGGGTGCTTGGAGATGGGCCTAAAATTAGAAAATATTGAGGAATGTAAGCCCGGCTTCTTAATGAGTGGTGTTACTTTCGCATGCTTAAAACTTGAAGGTGAAATCCCATTAACTAAACCACCATTAATGATGTTGAGCACGTACTGTAGGGTGCCAAGGTAGAAACACTTCTTTAAAAAGAGGAGGTGGAATTGAATCATTAAGAGACCCAGAAGGCTTCATATTACTAATTAGTTCCTTTACAAAAAACAGACCAATAGGTTCATACTGGTCAAAAACAGCAGAGCAAGTGACAGAGATGGAGGGGTTAAAAGAGCCAGGGTTGATAAGGGCCGTAATGTTTAACCCTATTGTTAAAGAAACTCAAGAAGTTCTCACAAACCATGGCTAGGTTGAGGGTTTTAAACAGAACCCGAGGATTGGGACAGTTACATGCAATAATATCAGAAAAATATTAAAGGGGACCTATTATGAAAAACATGTTTTTTCTTGCTTTAACATATATAAAGTGGTCTCCCCTCAGCCTGCCAACTCAGAGAAGGAGGAAAGCAACTAAATTCTGCAGTGTCTGTACAGCCGCCCGGATGAGCCGTCCAGTGTGATGTGGATCTACGAGCCGTTCAGATTTGCGCATTTTCGTTATGTAACCAAAATGCAAACCACGCCCACAACTATAAAACCATGTAACTGCATGAGAGAGTCCGACTATCGTAGCACTGCGTGACATCGGACGCTCTCTGTCCATCTCTCTGTCCATCTTTGTTGGACAGGAGAATAACTGGCGCCATGTTTTTGCCTTTAAATATGTTTAAAGGTATGAAAACATTAAAGTTTTCAGTTATAATTGCATACATTGTCTATATTTCTTTGCTTTATATATTGTCTTGGGGTTACATTTGCATAAATGTTAAAAACCAAATTCTCATAAATGGGGAAAAAATAAAAGTGATTTCTTTCATCCTCTGTTTCCTCCCTGGATCTGTTTGGTAATTCTGCACCACGATGTTTCTGAAAGCAGTTCTATCAGCATTCTGGGAGCTGATTGGTCCTTACAGCATCATTAGCTGCAATACTTGCTGTTGAATCTCAATATAATACTAGGAGGAATATTTTGCATAACTAGACAGTCATATAATTCATGCAACAGCTGAAAAAACAGTTTTATTAACATTAACCCAAATCAATATCGGATCGAATCGGATCGAATCGGATCGTGATAATCGATTATCGAATCTTAAGAATCGGAATCGAATCGATTCTTGATATTTGAATCGATCCCCAGCCCTAGTAAACGGCCAGCTCAAAACGTTGCATCGCGCTGCGCAGCGTTGCTGCGGCCAGTTAGGACAGTCCAATAGAAAATAAAGCAATGGAATTGATTTTGTCGCTGACGCTCGCTTGCATCGCATGCAGTTATGACACGGTGTAACTCCACCATTTTTTTGGTGTATCGCGTCATTCAGGCAGCCAATCAGCACAGAGCCTCATTATCATAGCCCCGCCCACTCAGAATCCTGCATAGATAATGAGGTTAGAGAATGGGAAGATAAAGACATGGCTCGGAGACTGAATTTCTAATTTATTTAGCAAAAACAATCAAAAGCTTGTTTTTAAGACATTCAGGGCCTGTTTAAAATAGGGATTAGATGCCATAATAGGTCCCCTTTAAGTCTTGGCAGGTCTCGTGGTTTTCTGATAACATCGCCAGCTGTCTTTCAACATCTGGAAAGACACCTGTATTTCATCTTCCATCTTTGCTCGGCTCTCCTGCCCCCCCGCCTAACAGCACGAGCAGCCCTGTTTAACCAGAGATTCAGATCTACGCTTGGAACGCCTCGGTTTCAGCAGAGCCACAGGATCTACCAGGCTGAATGAAAGTGAGATGAACTTTCTTCAATATCTGGATTACAGCACAGAGATCAGTTGAGAAAACAGCAGAGAACTGAAGATCTGTGGAGGAGCTCGCGACATAGCGCATGATTTAACTATTTAAACCACTGCCATCTTTACTTGCTGAAAGACTGTGCCTGTCTAAGTTGTTCTTTTTTTATACTCAATCGTGTGACTGACCTATAACGTAACCTAATTAGTTGCAAGATTTTCCACCCACTGTTTCTTTTTAGGATCGTATTTTTCCAACATTGCTTGCCTGTGTCACAACTATTTGGAAACATTTTGCTACAGTACCATCAAAATCCAAAAGAGTTCAAGTATATTTTCCATTAAAATATAGGTTGGTTAGATTTACTACTCGTTGCTCTGATTTATTTATATTTGGTGTCCCAACTTTCATGGACTAGTTTTATCATAAAAATACATACATTTAACAAAATTAGCCATTTCAGTTTGTTTGTTTGGTGCAATTGCCTCACAGTGGGGAGGTTTCCGGTTTGATTCTTGTGCTAGTTTTGCTGGTTCTTCCCAACCTTGCATCAGGAAGGCATTCAGTTTAAAACCTCTTGCCAAATCTGGAGCTGGACCCTCCCATCAATTCCGGGACATAGCCTGTGGCAGGGTGGAGGAGCTGCAGCCACTCAGGCTGATTAGGGCACAGGTGGGCCCAATCAGCCTCTCCACTCTGCCAGCCTTCATAAGACACTCAGAATGAAGAAGCTGCTGCGTGAGGTGCTTGTGCACTGGGTGATCTGCTGTTGGTGAAAAAGCCGAAATAAAGGTTCTGCACGAAAACTCCGTGTCTCTCCATCCTTCGGGCGGGCCCCGTAGCATCCACCCTGCTACATAGCCGAAACATTAATATCTTTTTTTACATAAGATCAAATACATTTCACAGTAATTACAATATAACAAAGAAGGCTTTGAACAGCTATGGAATTTTATGGAGGCAAAAGATACTTGGAAGTTATGGACGCAAATTACACAATTTGCTCTCAAAACATAGTTGAATAATGAATTTAAATACATAACCAGAATATAAACTCGATTCATACATTATTGAATTAATTGTTACTGATCTATGTGTGACAAGGCCCTGGGGGAGAACTTTGTGCATTGGTGCGACACCAACCACCTTCTGCTCAACACCAGCAGAACCAAGGAGCTGGTGGAGGATTTTAAGAGGAAGAGAGGGAGATCAGCCCCCATATTTTGTCTCAATAAAAAACTAATAAATATGGAAAATTTGACCTTTCAGATCGTAATAAATGATGAAGAAATAAAGAGAGTCTGGGCCGCTCGGTGGTGCAGTGGGTTAAGCAGCAGCTCATATACTGAGGCTACAGTCCTCCTCCTGCAGCGGTCGCAGGTTCGAATCCCAGCCTGCACACCTTTGCTGCATGTCATCCCCATTCTCTCTCTCTACCCCTTTCCTATCTGCAACTTGAATAAAGGGCCACTAGAGCCCAAAAAAATCTTTAAAAAGAAATAAAGAGAGTAAACTCTACAAAGTTCCTTGGGGTCCTCATTGATGACTGTCTAAATTTGAAATGTCATATAGATCACCTTGTGGAAAACATCTAAATATGTCGGTCTGTTTTTCAAACTGAGACACCTGCTTCCACGTCTGCCCTTCTCACTCTGTATAAAACCTTGTTTGAACCACATTTAAATTACTGCAATATTATTTGGTGTAATACTTACCCCAGTCATCTAAAAAAATTAGAAGTTTTACAGAAAAAAATTATCCGTGCGATCTCCTGGACTGAATTTAATTCACCTACTCGCCACCTGTTTGCCCACTATGGTATTCTTCGTCTCAAAGAATATAACTACTTCCATAATGCTTGTACAATATATCAGGTGGTCTCAGGTTTGAATCCCAGACTAACTCAACTCATCCCAATCTCTGTTGGTCCCCACCACACTCACAAAACTAAACATAAACACTTTATTATAGGGAAAAAACGTAACTTGTGGGAACAAGTTTGAGTGTTGTGTGTCGGGGAAACACAGATTTGGAACAAGTTGAATGATGAGCCTTAAAAAGTCACAGTCCATCTCCATATTCAAACGGCAGTTAAAGAATCAATTGCTCATATATATAAATGTACACCCCTGGATCACAAAATGTTTCATGTTAAGTGTTTGTAATGTGATATGTTGTATGTAAGTGGTAGTCTAGTATAATGTGCATGTTGTTTTGTTTTGTGTGTATTAAGTGCAAGTGCATGTATGTATTCCTGCCTACTGTATGTATGTTCATTGGCTCCATAAGCTTTTGATAGCTTCTCCAGGAGACCAATTCACATGTGTGAGTGTGAATAAATCAAATCAAATCAAAAAAATCCTCACCATCAAGGGAGTGGAAGTTGGAAGAGTGGACTCCTACAGGGACCTGGGGGGACACGTCAACAACAAACTGGACTGGACGACAACACCGAGGCTATCAGGACGGGGCAGAGCAGGATGCTCTTCCAGAGAAGGCTGAGGTGGTTTAATGTTTGTAACAGGCTACTGAGAATGTTTTACCAGTCAGTGTCTCCAGGGTCCTGTTCTTGGCCGTGGCCTGCTGGGGAGGCAACGTCTGTGCCAGGGACGCTACCGGGCTGAACAAGCTGGTGAACAAGCTCTGTGGTGGGGACCGGGCTGGACGGCCTGGAGTTGGTGGCTGAACAGAGGATGGGGAAAAAACTGGCGGCCATGCTGGCCAAACCCTCCCATCCACTGTACATGGAGCTGACGGGGATGAGGAGCAAATTCAGTGACAGATTTGTCCTCCCCCGTCAGAGCACAAAGAGATTTGGACAGTGTTTTATTCCAGCTGCACTCTGACTCTACAACCAGGCCCTGCAGGCCCGGGGAGACCTGGAGCTGGAGCTGATAGGTAACTGACTTGGGACTTTTATCTGCACATGTTGCACTTAATCTTTATTTGACCAGCAGTGTGTTTATATTTATTTACTATTGCATGTCAACTCTGTTTTTCTGTTTGTCTTCCTCTTTTTAAATGTCATGAGCTGTTTGACAATTGATTTTCCCCAGAGGGGACAATAAAGGTTTCAATTAATCAATTATTACCTTAGCTATAATTTCAGGCTAATATGAGGGCTTCTAAAACTTTCAAAAGTAAAACCAATGTATCTGTGTGAAAAAAATATATTAAAAATCTACACACAATGGCATTCCCCCTGCTGCTGACTGGTGACACATGGATGCTTCTGCTAACCACTCCAGCTTCTCCTGGTGCAGGAGTCACAAGGGATTAAGACTGGGAGCTTTCTCAATCTGATTGACTGGGAAAAGTGATTTTTAATCAACAACTAGTTAATGGGGGGGGGGGGGGGGGTCTGCCGTTTGATTGTTTGTTTTATTTAGGATCCCCATTAGCATTAGCAACAGCTAAAGCTAAAAAAAAAAAAAAAAAAAAAAAACCACTGGGTTTGTATGTGTATATTTATGTATGTGTACGCATATGTGTGCGTATATATATGTATATATATTAAATATAGTAATAATGCACACATATACACTTTTGGTTTCTACCGTCATGGTATCAATCAATAATATGTGTGCAGACAAGGTAAAAAAAAAAAAAAAAAAAAGCATTAGCAACAGCATTAACTATTCTTCCTGGGGTCCAACATACACACAACACACAATTTAACACTTAATACATAACAAACTTACATTATACATGACAAACAATAATAGACACAACTCCCTTAGTCACAAACACAGAGGATAACTAAATCACCATCATTCTCAGACATAAATACATAGAAATGAAATCAAATAAAACACCTTCATAAACAATGTAAGGGGGAAAAAAGCCATTAAGGACAAAAGCCATTGAAAATGAATGCATCTTAGTATAATGCAAATATATTAAAGAACCATAAATGTGTACTATTGAGCATTAACATGTGTTTCAGAGAGCAGGAGATATGATGACTAGTTGCCTATAAGTATTGTAATGGTGCAAAAAGTCAAACTTCAGAGGCATGTTATCATTTATCCTAACCTTTATTGGAATGTACATCCAAGTTTAGTTGCAGGAATCTGAGGGAACGGATGTAAGAACAAAACTGGACAAGAACATCTGAAACAACCACAACCAAATTCACTCTATCCGGATGGAGCAATTTAACTGGATAGTTTTATTTAAGGCCGAAATGAAATGAAATGAGGCTGTTTTTAAAATGTAAGGAGTAAAAAGTACAGATAATTGTGTGAAAATGTAAGGAGTAAAAGTAAAAAGTCATCTGAAAAATAATTACTCCAGTGAAGTATAGATAATCAAAATTTCTACTTAAGTAAGGTAACAAAGTATTTGTACTCCGTTACTCTGATTAAGACACAAATCTACCTCCATAGGTATGAACCTCCTTTCTGATGTAAAGAGGTTCATACTACTCCCAAAGCCGTGGGAGTGCTGCTGGCCCTTTAAGGGAGAGACTCTGGTGGGACGAGGGAACAGCCGAGGGAGGGAGCATGAACAGCCGAGGGAGGCGGCAGGAACAGCCGAGCCGGAAGCAGGAAGTCGCTGTGTTCATCGAGACTCAGCCATAACAAACATCCAAACCACAAACAACTACACTTTATAACAATGGCGGGCATAAAAGGTACCAACTCTCAGTTCTAGCTCAGATGAAGGTTTCAGGTTCACTCTCACATCGGGTTTGCTGTCGTTCACTCTCTAAAACCTTGTTAGCTTCGTTTGTAACGTCGTGAAAGTCTTTGCTAAATAGTTTCAACCTTGTCATTTCTTCACCTGCCGTGACAGTAAAGTTTTAACCAGCAGCTTCAACTTATACACCTGTTTAATGTTTCCTTTCTGCTTTAAATCCATCTTAACTGGTAGCTTAGCATCCAGCCCTGTAGCCATCGCTGCACTCAGCACATTTTACTTCATCTTAAGTTTCGATTTCAGAATT
Organism: Cololabis saira; assembly: GCF_033807715.1. Taxonomy (NCBI): domain Eukaryota; kingdom Metazoa; phylum Chordata; class Actinopteri; order Beloniformes; family Belonidae; genus Cololabis; species Cololabis saira. The sequence continues at coordinate 42,614,920 of NC_084596.1, read as the reverse complement.
TTAGCTTATATAATCAGTACTCGAGTTGTAAAATAAAATCAGGGGGGATGGTGGATTTTATCATATGGGGACAGATCATTTGTGCTGATTACAAATAATATAATATATTACAAATAATAGCACTAACCAAAACACCTGCAGAAATACTGCAGGAATGACATAGCAGCAGTTAAATGCAGCCTTCTGTAAGCTTTAAATATCCACTGGGCTTACATCAAATACATCAAAACACAACAATAAAAAACACTTTTCTGAACTTATCAAAATATGACTCTGTCCTTCACAGGATAAGTAAAATGGATCACTGCAAAAACTCTAAATATTAACAAGAATATTTGTCTTATTTCTAGTTAAAATGTCTCATTTTAGTAAAAAAGATCTCATTACACTTAAAACAAGACTCATCACTGGAAAAAAACAACAATTTTCACCTGTTTCAAGTAGATTTTCACTTGAAATAAGTAGAAAAATCTGCCAGTGGAACAAGATTTTTTTTAGATAAATCTTGTTTCACTGGCAGATTTTTCTACTTATTTCAAGTGAAAATTTACTTGAAACAGGTGAAAATTGTAAAAAGTTATTTTTCTGGTGATGACTCTAAATGTTGAAATAGCAGTAAAACCACATTCATTGATGAAATGACATAAGGGATGGAAAGGAGGGATGGCAGTTTTACAGGGAGGATGATTTGGACCGTTTTTATTTCAGGGCGGGATGCCATCGCCTCTCAACTCCAGTACTGTATATAATATAATAATTTCCTCCCTTTCCTGTCCTCCCCAGCTCTGGTTGGTCTGTCGTTTACTGGAGCCATCGGGCTGACGTTCCTGCTGCTGGGCTGCGCCCTGGAGCAGTACGGGTAGGTCCAGTCCTGTTTTACTGTAAAGCTTCACACTATGGTGTGGTGCAAGGGCAGGACCACAGTGGGTGATATTTGTGATTTAGAGATTGATAAGGTCATGCATATTTAACTATACTAAAATAAATATGTAACGCTCAATCAAAGATCCCAACGCAAATGAAGTTCCATTCTAACCAGTGCAGGTTCATCAGTAGTAAAATGACCTCATTGAGTATTAATGACCTACGTTTCTGAAACAGGTTTGAGTTTGCCTTTATTCATTCCATGGTTTAAGTTACCTCACTATCTGAAATAGAAAACTTGAGTTTCCCCTCGTTTCAGTTTCAACACAGTTAGTTTGCACAAAGCCTTCTTTCTAAAGAAGGCCCCGGGGCTTCAGATACAAATGGCGCTGCTTTTATACTTGTACCTACTCAGCGCGACTCGCCACGCCTCGTTTGTTTTTAGACACCCAGATCAGAAGTAACAGGTTGGAGTGAAGCTGCTGGGACGTATTTGATTGTGTGATCTAAACGGAGAAGACAACAACACTAAAGATGTAGAACCTGGAGGAGATGATAGATGTGCTGCTGGGTCTGTGGCTTGTGTTTGATATCAAGTTAAAAAATGAGAGTGAGAGAAGTTTCAAGCAGCAACGCTTGTTTTTTTTTGTTTGTTTGACTCGGCGCTGCTGAAAAGTCAGCTGGAGCCGTGAGCAGCTATGAAGAGACAGAGCTCCTGGTAGATCTGGTCGTTCCTTATCACCGTCTAGATCCCTTTTTAATTCTCTCCTCAGCACCAGGTTTATGAACATCTGACCCTCAGAGTTGGATCATGAAACAGACTTTTGCTGCCATTGCCTGTCCAATAAAATGAACAAGAAGCCGCTAGTCGCTCTTTCTCTGATGTCACATCCTGACTCAGACGTCTGAACTCTGACCGCTTAGAACCTCGGCAGAATAGATACAGAAAAATATCTACTCCACCCGCCTCCACCCGCCTCCACCCCTAGTGGAGAAGTGCAAAACCGGGGCGAGTCGAGTCGCGTTGAGCAGGTAGTAGTGGAAAAGCGCCAAAAGTCATGCTTGTAATGGATGCAGCACACGATTTACATAGTCTTGCTGAAAGTTGCAAGGCCTCCTCGGAAATAACATAATCTGGATGGGTGTATATGGATTAGATTAGATAGATTAGATTAGATTGTCCTTTATTTCTCCCTCGATTGGGAAATTCGCTTTGTGCAGCAGCAGTACACTCAACACACACATGCAGGGAAAGGGTAAAAAATATGTAATTACAAAATATAAACAGTATATACATTGGAATGGAAAATAAAAAAGTAGTGCAGTATGGGAAAGAAAGAAAAAACAGTGCAAAAAAAGCCGGTAGGATGTTTATGAGGTAGACGGATATTGCACATCATGTTGTTATTGTCCGTTGCTACTGTGAGCAGGCCTGGTTGTGTTGTCTGACGGCAGCGGGGAGATCTATAGATAGATAGATGATAGATAGATGGATACTTTATTAATCCTAAAGGAATCCAGTAGCTGAGAAAACACTTTACAGTAGACCAGTGGTTCCCAACCTTTTTTCCTTTTTCCCCGACCCGTACGTACTAGCACCAAAATAGTCTTTAATTGGAAAAATGAATAATTATGTTTTTTTGATATATTTCTCTCTGGTTTACTTTGCATACTTATGACTTTGTTTTTCTCCAATGTCACCAATGTATAAAATACTCACAAAAGGACATACAAATATTTCTGAAAAATGTCCCTTTTAATATGAGACCAACATTCTTTAACATTTTTTTTTACAACCTGTCTGAGTGGATTAAATGTTGAGTAATGATATAATAATAAGGAATGAAATCATTTCCTGTGTTTGTCACCAGTGTATAAAAAACACAAAAAATATTCAAGACATTCATAAAGTATTCCTAACAATGTCTTATGAATGACTCATTCGCAAATATAATTTTTATAACTGCATAATTTCAAAGCAGACAAAGTTTCGTGCCCCCCCCCAGAGATCTCTGGCGCCCCCCCAGGGGGGGCCCGGACCCCAGGTTGGGAGACACTGCAGTAGACAATAGTGCAATGACATATGTCGGTCTTAGAGCTGCATATACATTTTAGCACTGCTGTTTCCTTTCCAGAAAGCTGCCCTTTTTGTGCTGGTGCTGGTGCTGGTGCTGGTGCTGGTGCTGGTGCTGGTGCTGGTGCAGCCCAGACCGTCTGAGGAAGGATTTGAACTGAGCACTGATAATAACTGGATGGTTCCTCACTTCTTTGGACCAGACTGGTCTCCATGGTTTCCAAAGAGTGTCTTTAAATTCCGCTTGTCTGACCAGGGACAGTTTTTCACTTCCTCTGTATGTTTTAAATGAGCTCTGGCTCTGAGAAGATGTGGTGCTTCTGAGTCATGTTCACTTGTGATAGACCTTTAAACTGTGTTTGTGGATGGGGATGGCCAACTGTGTTCTCAGTCGGTTTATATCCACAAGTGTTCATAAGCCCACACACTGACATTACACAGTCATGCCTGCTTTTAATGCAGAGGAAAAGAAATACCGTATTTTCTGGACTATGAGCCGCTACTTTTTTCATAGGTTTTGAACCATGCGGCTTATACAAAGGTGCAGCTATTCTGTGGATTTTTCTTCCACCGCTCCGGGCGCTCTAACCGGAATTAGAATCAAAACCAAGACAAAATAAATGCAAAGAAGAATACGCTACTTCTTCTTTAGCAGATAGAAGTAGAAGCAGATTTCAAACAGATAAATAAATAACGGTTATTTTCTCTTGGTTCTGTCCCGTTTTAATCAGCAAAGTTGCTGCCGTGTTAAAAGACACTGTTAGGAAAGATCTATTTAGGTACAAACATGTACATCATTTACAGTTCAAAATCCTTCTGTACATGTAGTAAATATCTAATCTAACAACATAAATATCTGCGGCTTGCATATCTTTTTTTTTTTAAATAAAGCGGATGCGACTTGTATGCAGGTGCGGCTTATAGTCCAGAAAATACGGTAACTGTTTCAACAGTCTTTGGCAATCTAAAGCGACACATGAACACATATGGTGCCAGGTGCCAGAAAATAACAATCTCTCAATACTTATTTTCTTAAAATCACAATAATAAGATCTTCTAACCCCATGACAGCAGCTGCCCTCATGCACGGCTGTTGTGCAAATAAAAAAAGAAAATGATGAATAAAAACAAACGCATTTGCACATTCTTCCAACATCGACAGCAGTTTTTGTTCAGGAAAAATGCATAGGCGCAGTTCTACAATTTTTATAAAGCAATTCTTTAACCTTTTCATTACTCTGTCTTGCCGTTGCACAAAATAAATACTATTTTTTTTTTTTTTTACATGACTTCTGTTGTTAAATGATTTAGCTGTTATACTGGAGCTGTACTGGTAGGTTCAATCCTGTTATACTGTATACTGTTCTCTGTCTGTCTCAACTGAACTGTCACCTAAACATTGATATCGCAAAGATAATAAAGCTTTTTGAAAATGATTTGTTTGCTTGTTTGTCGCAGGGTTTACTGGCCGATGTTTGTCCTGATCTTCTACGTATTGAGCCCCATCCCAATCCTCATATCCAGACGTGTCAGTGATGACGTGGACTCCTCCAGCAACGCCTGCAGAGAGCTGGCCTACTTCATAACGACCGGCATCGTGGTCTCGGCGTTCGGCCTTCCCATCATCTTAGCTCGAATAAGCACAGTGAGTTCTCTTCAACTCTTACCTGCAGTAATCACCAAACTAAATCTGTGTCATTCATGAGATCAATATATAGAGGGAATGCACATGACGTCACAGATGCGACTTCACAGCGGGTTACGCCCACTGAGTGTCAGAAAGACTGAGTGTCAGAAAGACTGAGTGTCAGAAAGACTGAGTGGCAGCGTAAACTTTCAGTTTGAGCAACTTGAAAACATCTAAAATGGGAAAGAGCTGTTGTGCGATCGACTGTACTCATAGATTTAACAAGAAATCAGAGTTACAGTTTTACAGACTGATGAAAAATAAGCTTAAGAGAGACAAATGGATCGCTGCAATTCACAGAAACAACTGGATTCCAGACACCGAAACGTGGATTTGTGGTTCCCATTTTGTATCAGGTAATGTTGGATTTTTGGGTAGCTAACGTTAAACGGTCAAATCATAAAGTTCGGTGTCCTCATCACTTTAATTTCTACAACAAATCCTGCCTTGAAGTCGGACCAAGCGTCAAGACTTTTGTAAGCCTTCAAGTTTTGCTTTGTGTATTTTCCCGGCGTAGAAATTAAGTACATTTGAATATGAGGAAACTGGATTCGTGTCCAAATATTAATGTCCATGGACCACTGGTTCTTGGTAACTGTACCAAATATTAATGTCCATGGACCACTGGTTCTTGGTAACTGTACCAAATATTAATGTCCATGGACCACTGGTTCTTGGGGTAACTGTACGGGTCACTGTCAAGTCCAACTGACGCTAATTTAATCCGATAATCAGCTGTTATCCCGTCTTCTCCACTAGTTGCAGCTGTTTTTACCACTCAGTGCGAGTAAGGGGGCGTGGTTAGGGCTGGGGATCGAATCACATGTCAAGAATCGATTCAGAATCGATTATCAAGATTTGATTCGATTCCGATATTGATTTGGGTTAGTGTTATTAAAACAGTTTTTTGAGCTGTTGCATGAATTATATGACTGTAGTTATGCTACATATTAATACTAGTATTATATTGAGATTCAACAGCAAGTATTGCAGCTAATGATGCTGTAAGGACCAATCAGCTCCCAGAATGCTGATAGAACTGAAACAGAAACATCATGTGGGTCAGAATTACCAAACAGGGCTTCCGGCTTAGCTTTACATGGGGTGAGACGTAATTAGCGGAGCTCCTGCAGAGTTAATTTTAATTCTGCATTTATTGGCACTTTTTGTATCACTCCCACGGCTTTGGTTTTAACCAACCTATTTTCAACGCGGTTACTTCGACGACTTACCACGGAAATGCCTCCAAAGTCCGTCAAAGCGGGGAATAACCCTCCAGCTAACCCGCGGCCTGCTGCTCATGCCGTCTCCTCGCCCCGCAGTGATTCCCCTCCTCCGGAGAGCACCTGCGCTGCGCAGGTTCCAGCTGCGGAGTTCAGCCGGCTTAAAACCGAACTTCTCTCCGCTCTTCGCAATGATGTTGCGGCTGTATTTAGGTCAGAGCTTCAGCAAGCACTGAACGAGAATTTAACGTCCATTAAGTCCGAGCTGCTTTCCCTTAAAGCTGATCTTTCTGGCAGTATTTCCTCCATGAAGGCGGACGTCGCGGGTCTCGCAGCCACGGTCGCTGGGATCGAGCTCTCGCTCTCAAGCTGCTCAGATGACATCGTTGCTCTCCAGAAAAAAGTTGATCACTTGTCGAAAGAATATGTGAGGCTGGAGGACAGATGCGAGGATTTGGAGTCAAGGTCCCGTCGGCAGAACCTGCGGATTATTGGCGTCCCGGAGGAGGATCCTGACTCTTCATCTGCAGCCGGCGTTTCCAGGCTCCTGGCGGAAGCCTTCTCCCTCGACGCAGAGCCGGTGGTGGACAGAGCCCACCGCACCCTCATGCCGAGACCGAAGACCGGGGAGCGGCCCCGCGCAATAGTGGCAAGGCTCCATTATTACACCGACTGCGCTGACATCCTGAGAAAGGCGAGAGAGCGGCAGCGGATAAAAGTCCGGGGTATGAGCATCTCCGTGTTCCCGGATCACACAGCCAAGACAGCGCGGGCGCGCGCTGCCTTTAATGACGTGCGCCGTCAGCTGCGGGAGATTGAGGGAGTCCGGTATGGATTGCTGTATCCAGCCCGGCTGCGTGTAACCCATGATGGCCAGCAGCGTGACTTCACGTCGCCAGATGAAGCCCTGGCATTCATCAGGAAAATAAAAAAAGTGACTACCAGCTAATTTTCTGGGACGATTTATCCAGCTTGCTGTCCATGCGGGACTCTGGCCCGGGGTGAGTGACTGAGTCAATTCAGAAAATGGGACTTTATGTCGTAATTTTTTTTTTCTTTTTTCTTTTTTTTTTTATTTTTTTTTTTAATTTATTTTATTTATTAATTTTTTTTTTTTTTTTTTTTTTTTTTTATTAATTTTTTTTTTTTTTTTTTTTTCTCTTCTAACTATCAATGGGAACAACACCGTTTAAAATTGAAGGCCTAATCATTTCTCTGGTATGATGCCTTGATTAGAAAATATGCACACACCCCTGTCTTTGCTTAAATTGTGTGCATGTGTGTGCGTGTCTGTGTGGGTGTGCGAGTGCATATATGTATATATCATTGTTCTACAGGCCAAAGATCTCCTTAATTTTAATTAACGCTTGTTGTTACCCTGACAAGACAGCGATCGTCAGAATGGCTCAGATTGTTGGTTTCATATGCCTCCATGCGGGACTCTGGCCCGGGTTGAGTGACTGAGTCAATTCAGAAAATGGGACTTTATGTCGTAATTTTTTTTTTTTTTTTTTTTTTTTTTTTATTTATTATATATATATATATATATATATTTTTTTTTTTTTTTTTTTTCCTCTCTTCTAACTATCAATGGGAACAACACCGTTTAAAATTGAAGGCCTAATCATTTCTCTGGTATGATGACTTGATTAGAAAATATGCACACACCCCTGTCTTTGCTTAAATTGTGTGCATGTGTGTGCGTGTCTGTGTGGGTGTGCAAGTACATATATGTATATATCATTGTTCTATAGGCCAAAGATCTCCTTAATTTAATTAACGTTTGTTGTTACCCTGACAAGACAGCGTTCGTCAGAATGGCTCAGATTGTTGGTTTCATATGCCTCATACTTTATTTTATTTATTTTTTTAAGGTTTTAACTCTGCAGGAGCTCATTTTGTTTTCATTTTTGTATCTAGCTTTACAGTCGAAAGCATCTCCTTTCGAGAATGGCTTCCTTTGAAGCCAGCACGGCTGTTTCCATCATTTGGGGATGGGATCATCTAATGTGCGTTGGGTGGGTGGGCGGGGGTTATGGGATGTTGGCTTTTTGTCTCTGTAGGTATGTATATACTCCTGAGTTTTGTTTGTTTTGGTTTTCCCTTTTACCTTTTTTCCTTATATCTCCTCTGGTGGTGGGTGAGTCTGTCTTATTTTCTCTCAGAGAATGCCTATGAGCGATCGTAATCTGCACAAGCCTGATACTGGATCAAACATTACATTCACTAGCTGGAATGTTAAAGGTGTGAATAATCCAATTAAGCGATCAAAGATTTTTTCACATTTGAAACGCTTGGACACTGACATTGCTTTCCTTCAGGAAACTCATTTGCGAAATAAAGATCATTTCAGACTCAAACGAGCTTGGGTGGGTGATATTTTTCATTCAAATTTTGATTCTAGGTCTAGAGGAGTAGCAATTTTGATCAACAAAAGAGTCAATTTCTCCGTCTCCAGGACAATATCTGATAAGAATGGTAGATATCTTATTGTTGCGGGCACTGTAACCCTGTATTGTTGGTGAATATATATGCCCCTAATTTTGATGACCCCAATTTTACGGATAGGCTGTTTGGCAACCTCCCTTTCTTAAATATGCATATTACAATACTGGGCGGTGATCTGAATTGTGTTATTAATCCTTCTTTGGACCGTTCGAATCCTCGTACTTTGACTCAATCCTCTATGTCAAAATCTATTACCGATTTTACAGTCAAGAACGGGCTTGTTGATCCGTGGAGGTTCTCACATCCTGGAGATAAGGAATTCTCTTTTTTTTCTCAAGTACATCAGTCATATTCACGTATTGACTATTTTTTTGTTGATGGCTCTCTTCTCCCCAAAGTTACTTCTGTCGTATACCACCCAATTGTTATTTCGGATCACGCCCCTCTAACTTTGAATATAACATGGTCTGAGCGCCCCCGTTTTTCTTCTCCCTGGAGGTTTAATCCATTGCTTTTATCCGACGATGCATTTAATGTTTCTATATCTGCTTCAATAGATGATTTCATTGCATTAAACAAAACAGACTCTACCAGTTTTTCGCTAGTATGGGAATCACTCAAAGCATATTTGCGAGGACAGATTATCTCTTATTCAGCATACGCCAGTAAAATCCGCAGGGCTAAATTACAGGAGCTCACATCTAAAATTCAGGACACAGACAGACTAAACTCAGTCAACCCAAGTCCGAGTTTACTGAAACAACGGCTTGATTTGCAGTCAAAATTCGATCTTATAGCGACAGCCGATTCTGAACGGCTCCTATTACGCGCTCATGCCAACTATTATGAACACGGCGATAAACCAAGCAGGTTATTGGCTCACCAATTAAAAAGGCAAGCAACGTCGAGACTGATTCCCAGCATTAGAGATTCTAATGGCACACTTACCACCGATCCAATCGCCATCAACACAATTTTTAAGTCATACTACTCCTCTCTCTATGAGTCAGAATCTCCACTTGACACAGCAGAAATGACCTCCTTTCTTGATAATATCACTGTCCCTACTATTAATTTGGATGTGGCTAATGGCCTCGATGCTCCTTTCAGCTTGCAAGAAATTGCTGCCGCCATTGAAGCTACGCAAAGCAACAAGGCCCCTGGTCCCGATGGGTTCGGAGCTGAGTTTTTCAAAAAATTCAAAGACAAATTAGCCCCCCTTTTACTTTCAATGTACAATGAGTCCCTTGATCATGGCTCATTGCCTCCCTCTTTAATGCAGGCGTCCATTGCCCTCCTTTTGAAGAAGGACAAGGACCCTGAATCATGCACTTCTTACAGGCCCTTGTCTTTACTGAATGTGGATGTCAAAATTTTAGCCAAAGCACTAGCAATTCGTCTTGATAAGATCCTTCCTAGCATCATATCTGAGGAGCAGAATGGTTTCATCAAGGGACGCCAGCTCTTTTATAATGTTCGTACACTTCTTAATGTGATTCTCTCTAAAGATTCTTCTCCACTCCCTGAAGTTGTTATCGCAATTGATGCTGAAAAAGCGTTTGATCGTGTCGAATTTAACTATCTTTTTGCAACACTTCATAAATTCGGATTTGGACACAGGTTTATATCGTGGATTAGACTTCTTTACACTTCCCCTCAGGCCAGCATTCACACCAATGACAACTACTCCACTTATTTTACATTATCACGTGGCACGAGACAGGGCTGCCCTCTCTCCCCTTTGCTATTCGCTCTATCCGTCGAACCACTTTCAATTGCTCTAAGAACTCTTCCTCTATTTCGCGGAGTCTCTAGGTCCAATGTGGAACTCAAATTGTCACTTTATGCAGACGACCTCCTTTTATATGTATCTGACCCTTTAACCAGCATTGCACCAATATTATCTCTGTTGAAGAATTATGGATCCTTCTCCGGCTATAAGGTCAATCTTAACAAGTGTGAATGCTTCCCCATAAACTCCTCTGCTTTACAACTCAAACAATCTGATATCCCCTTTAAACTCAGCCCGTCGGGCTTTAGATACTTAGGGATTAATGTGACCCGCACTCTGCCCTCTCTTTTCACCGCTAATTTTTCCTCACTGGTAACTCAAGTGAAGGCGGACTTACAAAGGTGGAACTCCCTACCACTGTCGCTGATAGGAAGAATTAACACAGTGAAAATGACTGTATTGCCTAAATGTCTTTTTTTTTTCCAATGCACTCCTTTATTTCTACCAAAATCTTTTTTTAAATCACTTGACCAAATTGTTTCCAACTTTTTATGGGCCGGTAAGACACCCAGAGTGAGGTATTCGCTTCTCCAAAAATTTAAATTTAATGGGGGTCTAGCACTACCAAACTTTATGCTTTACTATTGGTCAGCGCATATTCACAAACTAATTTATTGGCTTCAGTCTCCTGAGTTATTATGGTGCAGATTGGAGGCTCAGTCACTCTCTTCATCCTCTGTAACGGCCCTACTCTCCTCCTCTTTACCATTGAATCCCTCTAAGTTTACAAATAGCCCTGTGGTGCTTTCCTCCCTTAAGATTTGGTCACAGTTTAGGCGCCACTTTAAATTTGCTTCTCCATCCATCTATACACCTGTTACTAAGAATCATCTGTTCCCTCCATCACTAATAGACACCACTTTTATGATTTGGTACAACCGGGGCATTAAGCACTTCAGGGATCTATATAAGGATGGTATCTTTTCCACATTCTCAGATCTGAGGTCAAAGTTCAATTTGCCTGCCTCCCATTTGTTTCGCTACTTCCAGCTTCGACACTGCGCCTCTGCTTTGTTTCCATGCTTCCCTTCCCTTCCTGCGAACCAACCGTGGGATGATCTTCTAACTATGAAACTCAGTCAAAAGTCTCTGATATCTAAGATATATGCACTGTGTATGACATTTGATGATCATTCTGTAGATAAAGCTCGGGAGGGTTGGGGACGAGAGTTGGGCCTTGACTTCACAGGGGAGCTGTGGGATAAAGCTATCCGTAGCATACGATCTAGCACGCCTTGCGCTAGACTAGAACTTATTCAATTTAAGGTGCTGCATAGAGCCCACCTATCAAAATCCCGATTATCGGAAATATATCCGAATGTTGCAGACTTATGCGACAGATGCCAGGGTTCTCCCTGCAATTTAAGTCATATGTTTTTCTCCTGTCCTAGGTTACAGAAATTTTGGAGTGATTATTCTGTGATCATGTCTAAAGTTCTGGGTAAAAAAGTTGTTATGGCCCCTCTCTTAGCAATATTCGGACTCTCTGTTGACTCCTCACATATCAGCCACACACAGTCAGAAGTATTGGCTTTCACATCCCTTTTAGCAAGACGTCGTATCTTACTTTTATGGAAATCCCCCAGGTCCCCGTCTATTTCTATTTGGCTTAGTGATGTTATGTATTTTCTTAAATTGGAGAAGGTGAGATACTCGGTAAAAGGCAACTCAGCTAAATTCATTCGCAAATGGCAATCGTTCATAGACCACTTTACCGCGTTGAAGACTCTACCCACCGACTGACCCCCCCCCTCCCTTAATTTTCTTTTCATCTCCTTAATTTGTTTTTTTTTATGTTTTATTTATTTCCAGTTTCATTTCTTGCTCATCTGTTTATTTATTTTTTAACGCTACAGAGACTCTGTTCCTTTGTTAGGTTTTGTGTGTTTAAAAAAAAAAAAAAAAAAAAGGAGACAATGTATAATGCGTCTGTTTGACTACACGTTTCCATGTTTTAAGTGTATGTTGTTTCTTATAAAAAGATCAATAAAAAAAAAAAAAAAGAATTACCAAACAGATCCAGGGAGGAAACAGAGACGGATGAAATCGGTTTTATTTTTTCCCCTCATTCCGTTTTATTTTTTTTCCATTTTTTGTCTTTTTCGTTTTTTAGCATTTTATGCAAATGTAACTCCAAGACAGTATATAAAGTAATGAAATATAGACAATTTATGCAATTATAACTGAAAACTTTAATGTTTTCATACTTTTAAACATATTTAAAGGCAAAAACATGGCACCAGTTATTCTGGTGTCCAGCAAAACATTCCTTTTTTGGGCATAAACAAAAAAATACCAAAAGTTGTAATGATGAAAAAAAAATCGATCTTTAGACATACAAATAGATTTTTAAGAATTAATATGAGAATCAATTTAGAATCGGAACATCTTTTTTTTTTCATTTTTTTTTTTCATCACAGGCCTAGGCGTGGTCCAGTGGGAAAGTGACATCAATGCATACCCTCTATTTATAAAAACAAGTTATTTCTATATAATGCCTTTTGTAATGAAAGCGGGAATGTCCCACAGATCCAGTGGGGAGCCTGCAGTCTGGTGATGACGGGCAACGCCGTCATCTTCTTCACCATCCTGGGCTTCTTCGTGGTGTTTGGCGGCGGGGACGACTTCAGCTGGGAGCAGTGGTAGATCGCCTCTGCAGAGTGGACGGATAGTTGGACGAACTGACCGCAGGCTGAGGGGCACACCTGTCCGCCGTTCAAAGGGGGGGATGCTCATTCAGAGAGCCAAACATTTGGACTAAACCTGCACTCAATCTGGGAGATGTTTATATCGGGGCGAGGTGAGGTTTAGCAGACAGTACTATGTACTTTATTAATGTGCCTTACGTGTAGGACCAAGGGACACCGGTGCCTATACCGCTCTTGTGCACCATTACTAGCCTTTTTATCCTTTATATTTACGCTTGTCTTAGTTTCAACCCCTCAAGCACTGTGTTCTTGTTATATCTTAGTTAATCAATATCACAAAGAATCCAAATATAACTCTGTTGTAATGTACACTGCAAAGCTGAGCGCTTCTCTGGAGGTGGAGCTATTCTCAAATATGCATTTTGGTGTTTGAAAACTAAAGATGCGTTATTGTAATCCCTGCTCTACGACACTTCAATACAGGAATCCACAGCTTTTTGTATTTATGTTTGGTTTTTCATCAAGACTTTAGGACCTTTAATATTTGTTCTGGTGCAATTGTTTACATTTTCACCAAAGATCTTTTAGAAGAAGGAGTTTGTTTTTGTGTGAACTAGAAATATGATCCTCAAAAGCCAACTGGGGCATTTAAAAAAAACATTTTTTTGAGCATTTTAGAGAAATATTCATTTTAAGCTCCTGTTCATGCCTTAACATCATAGTATCATGAATGACATCATAAATTGTATTCCTGAATGCGTTTAGGCCCCTCTTCCTCGTGGAGGACCTTCGTTGCAAAGTTCTTCATAAATTCCGGTCTAACAAAATGTGTGTTTTATTAGAAGAAAAGTGAGTTAGTGTGATACGTTGTTCTATGTTGAAACTGAAATCTTTGCCTGTTAATTACAATGTCAGCATTTTGTTCTCTTTTGTTGTGGCTGGTAAACTAATCAGCTTTTCTGGGTGTTGCCTTGCCGCAGAGACTTTCATTTTAAAACGTAGCATTAACTGTCCCATACAATCTCTCACCTTTTTTTTGCATTTTTTTTTCCATATCTGCAATATACAGAATGATATTTTATGTTTGTAACTGACATCATGAATAAACTCCCTGAGGAATGTTTTATTCTCTCCATCTAAAAGGGCTGTTTTTTAAGCTCCAGACTGCATTTTGTTATCTCACACTGATTAAAACTGTTTATCAAAAGCGCAGGTATGTGTGTGGAATGACTTTGAAGATTTGTTCTGCAGAGTTCTACAGACCACGATGGGTGCGTTGGGTCAGACACCTGCACGGTGAAGCGCCGTGTTATGGTTTTATAGTTTATAGTATTTATTTGGATCCCCATTAGCTACAGCAAAACTGCAGCTATTCTGGGGTCCGACACATAATACGCAGTACATTACAACAAGAATTAAAAGCAAACCTAAAGAGGTAGCATCTAAAAAAAAGGAAGGAAAAACAGAAAATAAAGAAAAAAATAAAGTCTTTCAGTTTAGATATAAATAGAATCAATACATATTCTTACCTTTTATATTATCAACAAATTCAAACCATGTACCAGTAGTTATAGCTTGCACCAATAACCATTTTTGATAAATATTCATTTATTTATATTATATATATATATATATATATATACATATATACATACACATACACATACACACATATCTATACATATACATACACACATACCAATGTACTTTCTACATTATTTATTTAATAATTAAATACGTTAAATATATATATATATATATATATATATATATATATATATATATATATATATACATATATATATTCAGGAAATGTTTCTTTACTAACAATTTGAATTCTTTTATGTTAATAGTTTGCTTAAAGTGTTTAGGAAGTGGGTTCCATGCAGACGTAGCTCTGTAAATCGCCGTTCTTATAGATAGATAGATAGATAGATAGATAGATAGATAGATACTTTATTAATCCTTTGCAGGAAATTAAGATGTTACATCAGCAGCAGCATCATCAGTACATTTTTTCATGCATGCATTCAACACAAAGATAAAAAACAGATCACTTAGAATTAAAATTAAATTTAATATTAAAATTAAAATGCTGGGGTACTAAAGTGTTGAGTAATAAAGAATAAAGTGCTGGAGTATTGCACATAGGACAGTTATTGCACATTTGTCTTTATTTTTGGCAGTGAAAAGTTACCTCTGAGAGCAACACACTTCGTGAGTGTTGTGAGTGTAATGGACAACTGGCAGGCAAACCCCATGCCTTGGTAAAATACATAAATACATGAATAGATGCTAAATTATTGAGACGATATTTGCAAAACAGCTTCGCCTTTTGCATACTGGCCTATAATTATCACCGAAAAACCCTTTCTGCCATCCTATCTCTTTGTTTTTGCTGTTTTCAAACACCCAAGCATTAATATTATACACAAATTAGCCACAGTGCCAGATGTGAGCGCGCCACGTTACAAAATGATAATAAAAGCCAACATTTTCCATCCAGAGTTAAACAGGATGTGTTAGAAATCAATCACGGAGCTGCACACGACTTGAGCGGTTTCATTTATTCCTCTGTTTGTGTGTGCCGGTACGAGATGAAGCTGCCTCATCAATTTGTGTGTGAAACAAGAGTGCTTTTTCCTGTGCAAACAAAAGGAACCCACGTTCTGCAGAGAAATGATTATCTAGGTGGAGAACATCTGTGCTGCCCGCCTCCACTCATCGCATTTGAGAGGGGGGAGGGCCGGCATGTATGGTCTAACTGCTCCAGGAGGCTAGTCTTGGTGGAAAACATGCAGAATATATCATATAATATAACATAATATATGTTCCACATGACAATGCTTGTTATTGTTAGGATTTTATTAGAGTGTTAAAAGTATGAGGGTTTTTTTTTATAAGATTGTACTCTGGTGGTTGCTCTCAGCACAGAACCACCTGTTTTTATGACCAGACTGACTATACTAGCTGAGTTCTTTAGGTGAGGACAGTGAAGAGGAACGGATGTTTAAAGGAGCTTGAGGCAGGATTTATGAAAAGAATTCGTATACGTTTTAAGTTTTCTAGTAATAATGTCAGATGAAGCGTTCCAAACCAAAAAGAATGAGCCCTCTAGTGTATCTCTCCGTTGCCTTGAACAGGCTGTGTGCTGCAAAATGTGCTACAATTCCGGTCCCGAATTTCCCGCGCTGGGCTGTGGATGTGACGTCACATGACGCTGCATGCATGTTCTCCCCGTTCTCCCGTGCCGGCTTCACTGTTGGCTGCAGTACCCCCGACGGCCGTCGTGGCGAAGGGTGGCGCTAGAGAGTCTCATTTCTTAAAAGGAGCCTCATGCTCCTTTAAAAGGAACCCTGGCTATTAAGACATGTAGGTCTTAAAAGATAAATGTTGGTATCAATTATAACAATGTGATATAAAAAACCTTGAGAATGTCTTCGTTTTTATAAAATTTGAAAATATAATTTAACATGTAGGTCGCCATTGTTGTTTACATTCTGGGTAGTGACGTCAGACGGTGGCACCTGCTAACCCCCGTACACTGTTCTGACACCCAGAAACAGATGAAAACACACCTAAACAGGTGACGGCGCACCAGAAACACAGATGAAAACACAGCTAAACATTAAAGTGACGGCGCACCGACAAAAAAGTAAAAAAAAAAAAAAAAAAAAAAGTACTGCACCATAAAGCATGAACTATAAAAACACCATAAAACTCAGATAGACTAACCGACCACACGTTTCAACTAGCAGATAACCGATGCTACAATAAAAACCCCAGCCAGATCTGGCGTCATTAAATTAAATAAAGATGTTCTTGCCTATTTGACGCGAAGTCTGCGCCTCCCGTTTCGTCAAAGTCCCAGGCCAGTCCCCTCAGCCTCTGGTCTGTCATCAAACCATCAAAACCCAGCACCGAAGCCGGTATTAGGGGGGGCAGGAGTGGGCTATGACCACCCAAACGTGCCTCCTGCCCACCGGCGTCTCCATCCCGGCGGCGGCGAGAGCGGAGAGTGGAGAGCGGAGAGCGGTGCGCTGCGGGCTCTAGAGCCCCGGCTACGGCGTAGACGGCGTAGGCTACGCAGGCTACGGCGTACCCTACGCCGTCTACGCCGTAGGCTACGCAGGCTACGCCGTAGCCTACGCCATCTACGCAGGAGCCTAATGCACTGGTAAGATGCGCACGACATTGATCATTTTTGCAGATCTCCCGTGCATCACAGAACTTTGATCCAGTTTGCCTGAACCGAGACGTCTTATGGGCTCCCTCGTCAGCCTCCACGGCCGGGAGATGCTGCTCAACTATGTTTTAGATACCTGTCCCAGTTAAACTAACGCGGCTTATCTTCCCAGAGCCACCGCTCTACGTCATCGCCCCCAGAATGCATTGCGCAGGTAAAACATGGCGCCTCCCGCAGGTCAAAATATGTGATAAACATTGTAGATTTTTAAAGCAATTAGATTATTTTATGTGTTTCTAACAACATATTTTAGTATAAGAGAACAATTGTGGCTAATTAGGGACTACAAGTCTTAATAACCAGGGTTCTTTTTAAGACTGTTTTTCTCTGGGTTTTGGTTGTCGTAGATCTTTGCCGGGTTGGCATGTCGGATTAGAGATGGACAAGTTACAACAGAAAATATATGGCTGAAAGTGTGACATGTTTAAGTTTCTTTCACTGCAGTTGGACTCCCAGATAAGGTTCAACATCGGCTCCTACAACGTACAAAACACCTCCCTTTTTCACTATAAATATGACTGGATTGATGACAACAGTCTGCATTTCTTTGAGAGAAGTGTAAAACCTACGGCTGGAAAACATTGTGCATGATATAATAAAAGCTTGTATCATCTTTGATTCTGTTCCCTGGTTTTCTTTTTTTTTTTTAATATCTTTTTATTTCACAATAATTTTCACAATTCACATTTTCACATTCATGACTTCTATTCTACCCACATTCCTACCCTCCCCATAATTACCCTAGGGGGAAAAAAAAAAAAAAAACATACATTAAGGGAGAACAAAATTAAATAAATATTAAAAAAATAAATAAATAAAAAAATATATAATGGCAGCAACAGCGATATCAAACTATATATATATCCATACATACATACAAACACACATACATATAAGGCACAAGTTCGAAAATAGAAATACTCATTGTTCCCCTTTGGAAAAATTCTCCAGTTTTGAAAATAATGGAAACCAAAATTCTTGAAAAATATGACCACGGTTGTATTTTTCCAAAGTTAATTTTTCCAATGGTAAAAAAACTGAAATTTGATCAAAAAAAAACTTGAAAGTTGGAGGGGAATCACTTTCCAAAGTAAAAGTACGGTATGCATTTCTTAGCGAAGTATGTGATCATAATTAATATCCTGCTTTTTTTCCGGTCTAACTGAAGATCCAGTGTGTCATTTAATAAATACAAATTGGAGCTTACCATATTTTCCGCACTATAAGACGCACTTAAAAGCCTTTTAAATTTCTCAAAAATCGGCAGTGCGCCTTATAATCCAGTGCGCCTTATATATGATCATTATGGTAATTTCTGTTACTGTAGTCAGGGATTGTAGCTACTGTAGTTGGTGTCGGCAAAGTCATGGCGCTAAAAACGTCAGGAATCGTCACAGACTTTCAAGACAACAGCACCAACGCTGACTCACATAATGGCGACTGTGACCAGACGGAGCAAAGCTGGTTTTTATTTTGTTAATAAAGTTTGACATACGGTACTTTTCTTCTTGTTTTTTTTTTTTTTGCATTTGCTGTAGGATTTTGTAGCATTTCCTGTAGCGCAGCTCCATCATGTAGATACGTAACTCAACCCCAGCCACTATAGTACGGTATTTTACCAGATATTTAGTGCGACTTATAATGCGGTGCGCCTTATATATGGAAAAAGTTTTAAAATGTGTAATTCATTGAAGTTGCGCTTTTAATGCGGAAAATACAGTAACTCAAAATTAATTTCTAATACTGATTGTTCCCTGGTTTTCTCATGGCTCACCAGACAAACAAACGTGAGGATCTTTCAGTATCATGTTCAACAAACTCTGTTAAGTTCCTGTATCTCCACAGAGACCAGACCTGATGCAGGTGAGGCCCCGAGGCCGGCTCGGGGGGAGAGGTGACTGGGAGTTGTTGCACTCTTAGAATTAACACTTGAACACGGATCCAAAGCGAACACAGCCCAGCACAGTTGTGTGGACGAACGCCAGAGGCTTCAGCTGCTCCCACTCAGGTACCCTGGGAGGATTTTCACACCAAATTTAGACTCAGAGCTCCGGTGGATCAGAAGCAGCGAACAGCTCCTTATCGTGTGAGGATGAGACTGTCCAGGTGCTAATTACTTCTGGGGATCGGTTTGACTGATTATTTTAAATAAGCAGAGATTACATCTGTGACACTAACACTGTGTTAATTATATTTTAAAAAGACACAAAGACCCACCGATGTGGTGGTTGAGAAGGAAACTGTGAGAATACAACAATGCAAGACTGCAATTTTACTGTATGAAAAGCATAAAAGGAGTAAAAGGATGAGGAAGATAAAAAAGATGAAGATAAAGGGAAAAGGGCTCAGGGACACCCATTCATCTCTGTTCCAGGACAGCTGTTGCCTGGCAACAAGCAAGGCATCAGAAATGATTCCAATCCGCTCCAGAGCCTGGCCTTGAACACAACACGGCAGAAGTTATTGGCATATGATACCCTGACAGGCTCAACGGTAATACGCAGTCGCAGTTACTTTAACACAAAACATAATTGTTAATAGCATTTTAAATGTATAAAAAGTGCAGTTATTTACTACAGTATTTTGTTGAAAATCATGAATTGAATGATTAATTCAGTGGTGCCACCAGGGGGGGGGCCAGGGGTGGCCACGGCCCCCCCAACCATTTGCTGGCCACCCCACTGGCCTCAATAAAACAAAAAAAAAACACTTGCCGGTCACATAGATTCTATCGTCAGTTATGTGTTTCATCCCAAAATATTTGGGCCAAATGCATATCAGTCAGCGTTTCCTTAAGTATTTCTGAGCCTGTATATTACAACAGTATAATAAAATCCTGTAATGATGGCTCTTAGTTTTGGTGTCCACCCCAAGAATTGAAGTGGCCCCCTCTATGAAACATTTTTGGAGGCGCCCCTGGATTCATTTTCTGAATTTCAGTTTACTTCCTATGGATGATTAAGAGAAAACTTCCATTTAACTTTTCCTGTTCTTTTAACTTATTTGATTTGATTTGATTTGATTTTGTACATCAACAACAATTCAAGAGAAGATAAGAAAACAAAACAACAAAACAAAGAATTTCATACTTTAAAGGGGACCTATTATGAAAAACATGTTTTTTCTTGCTTTAACATATATAAAGTGGTCTCCCCTCAGCCTGCCAACTCAGAGAAGGAGGAAAGCAACCAGATTCTGCAGTGTCTGTACAGCCGCCCGGATGAGCCATCCAGTGTGATGTGGATCTACGAACCGTTCAGGTTTTTGTTACGTAACCAAAATACAAACGCCCACAACTATAAAACCGTGTATCTGCATGTGAGCGTCCGACTATCGCAGCACTGCGTGACATCGGACGCTCTCTGTCCATCTCCCTCCAGCAGCTGCCACTTTATTGAGGTTTTTGTAGTGAAATGAGGAGGAATCATAGAGATAACTTCTCATTTCCACTAACTGGATCAGCCGTTCCTCATCCGTGACTGTTTCCTACAGCGCTTTCAACCGGCTTTCAACGTGAGCGAGAGGAAGAAAATAGAAGCAGGGCGTCCGACAAATGTTCAGTCCTAACTGTCCTAACTTAGTCCTAACTGTCCTAACTTTAGTTAGGACAGTCCAATAGAAAATAAAGCAATGGAATTGATTTTGTTGCTGACGCTCGCATCGCATGCATGCATGACAAGGTGTAAAGGCTGATTTATGCTTCCGCGTTACACCAACGCAGAGCCTACGGCAGTAGCAGAGCCAGAGGGGGGCAAAGGTGCGGTCACCACGGGGCCCACAAGCTCATAGGGCCCCGTTTTGTGTGATACGTTCATCTATAATCGTAATTTGTAGGCTATAATAATGATAAAATGTGCATTGTGCAGCCAGTGTAGGCTAATTCTTACTTTACAACTGTCCTGAACGCATCAGGGCTGTGATGCTGATTGGCTGGAACAGTTACAGCCAATTTGCGACAAGTTTGCTGCCATGAAGGAGATGAGCGCTAAACTTTAAAAGAGGACTGAGCATGTATAAAGTTTTGAATGTTACCCTGTTTTCCACGTTACCTGGATTATTTTGTTCGGGCCAAGGATTATGGAAGAGTCAACTACCATTGGTGAGTCCGTGTAACCTTCATAAATAATGTCTTTATCAGAATGTTGTGTATTCTTGACCACTTGCCTATTTGAATGAGCTTTGTGTTGTTGTCAACTAAACTAGAGTCTATTCTCTGTTATAGAGCTCAGAAATGATGATATAGGCCGCTGTGTTTATATCTAACTAAATAGATTGTGTAATTTTAGACAGCTATGTTTTTTTTGTATTTAAGCTGTATCAAAGATGGAACTGAGTCAGTCCGTGACTATCTGAGTTTTCAGCGCCGTGTGATTGACAGCTGTGTGTGTGTGTGTGTGTGTGTGTGTGTGTGTGTGTGTGTGTGTGTGTGTGTGTGTGTGTGTGTGTGTGTGTGTGTGTTCTTCTGAACAAGTTTGTGACTTTACTCTGCTTTCTGCAGCATAGGCCTATAGGCTTGGCTCAATAAAAGTGAGAATAAATGTTGTTTGATGGGTAGGATGAGGTGTTGTTGAACGTTAAAATGACTATCATAAGGGCCCATGGAGAATGCTCCGCCCCCTCTGTACTGAGACCCGCGCTCCACCACTGCCCTACGGCGTACGGTCTGTGTCGATTTAACGAACCATAATTCAGGTTTAACTCCGCCGCCCGGAGCATTTTTTCGTAGCGGTGTATCGCGTCATTCAGGCAGCCAATCAGCACAGAGCCTCATTATCATAGCCCCGCCCACTCAGAATCCTGCATAGTTAATGAGGTTAGAAATGGTAAAAAAAGAGACATGTCCCAGAGGCTGAATTTCTAATTTATTTAGCAAAAACAATCAAAAGCTTGTTTTTAAGACATTCAAAGCCTGTTTAAAATAGACATTAAATGCCATAATAGGTCCCCTTTAAACGTACCGGTCAGGGATTCCGGTAGGGAATCTACTGGGCTCCGGCGGGCTTGCTCGGGGGACGGCACGGTGCGAGCGCGCCGGCGCGCCATTGGTACCGGCGCACCAGGCGGGGCCGCGGGGGCGAGGGAGCTGAATGGACCCGAGCGGAGCGG
The DNA here is from genome assembly GCF_033807715.1 of Cololabis saira. Classification (NCBI taxonomy): domain Eukaryota; kingdom Metazoa; phylum Chordata; class Actinopteri; order Beloniformes; family Belonidae; genus Cololabis; species Cololabis saira. Next base: position 42,592,832 of record NC_084596.1, on the reverse strand, counting down.
AATAAAAGGGGCGAGGGCTTCCTGGGCGCGCAGTTCAGAGCAGCAGCGGAGGAGGACACTTTCACGGAGCACCGGAGCCCCGCACACCGCAGCCGGAGCACCGGAGCCCCGACGCACCGCAGCCGGAGCACCGGAGCCCCGCACACCGCAGCCGGAGCACCGGAGCACCGGAGCCGGACGCACCGCCACCGCCGCGCAGCGCAGCACCAGGAGCCGCCAGTGAGTGATCCATCCAACTTCCTCCGGGACAATCCACACCTTTTACTGCCGGCATGTTGTGTCAAGCCCATGGTTCTCAGCAGAAATTCCGTTTTAGCCCTGAAATAATAATAATAATAATAATAATAATAATAATAATAATAATAATAATAATAATAATAATAATAATAATAATAATAATAATAACTGTAATTATAATAACACAATCATATCCTGTAACAACGCACCTTCCAATAATCATGTCTACCTCATTCTGCTGCACCTTTCACTTTTTAAAAATTGTATAAGAGCTGTCATTTAATAGAATAGAATAGAATAGAATAGAATACTTTATTGTCAATACACATGGGTACAGTGTTATTGAAAGCAGCATCACCTCTCCAGTGCAAGACAGTGCTAACAATAAGAAATATAAGAATATAAGAAAGATAAATAATAAAAAAAATATAAAAAGGTTAAGGTACATTTGAATAGTGAAATCAAGACCTGAGATCCTATCTACAGATAATAACATTTAACAGAAACACATGTGGTGGAATATTGCACAGATAGTCCGGGAAAAAGTATTGCATTGTAAAAACAGTAATTGCACATGAAGGCATTCACATGTTGTTCAGGGCAGTTATGGCTTTAGGGAAAAAGCAGTTTTTTAGACTGTTAGTGTTTGACCTGATGACTCTGTAGCGTCTCCCTGAAGACAGCAGGTCAAACAGGTCAGAGCCGGGGTGGGAGCTGTCTTTAATGATTTTGAGCGATAACAACCGAATCAAATTCCATGTCTTGTCTGACCTGACCTGGCCAAATAAACCTGATTCTGACTCTGATTCTGATTCTGATTCAGAAAGATCTGCGTGTTCGTTTGTCTGGTGCATGAGAAAACCAGTGAACAGAATCAAAGTTATTACAAGCTTTTATTATATCATGCACAATGTTGGCCGGAGGTTCTTCTCTCAAACCACAAAGGTAGGAGAGAAATGCACCCGGTGGTCATCGATCCAGTCGTATTTATACTAAACATTGAGGTGTTCTTTGTACGTGAATCCCTTCTGCCAAACATACATGTATCAGACCTTCAGCTGTACGTCCCTGTTTATTGCTTCCTACTTAAGATGTCAACCCAGATAACGGATGAGACCCATCAGGGTTAAAACACATGTTTCGCTTAATTGTCACTATTTAACAGCCTAGTCATAAAAGAGGAGTTGACCCTGCAACTAGAGGAAACAGCTGAGCGATAGCTGAACTCCTGAACAGGAGGTGAGCCTGCAAATACAGAAACAACACCAGTGTAGAATCTTATAGAAAAACCCTTCACACCTTTAAACAATTTCATAAAATCCTAACAGCCCTTACGTTTGACTGTTGGAAGTTTTGATAAAAGGCGTCTCAAGTCTCATCCCGAAAGGGACAAAGGATGTATTTGTTGAGAATAATGTTTCATGGCGTTCAGGTGGCTGCACTCCAGGACTTCAGCTGTGCAGCAGCTATTTTGGAGGACGCATGAGTTGTACTGAAAGCTCTTTTGATTCAGTTAATCACGCAGGTTTTGTGTGTGGTCAGAACAGTTGGATATATGTACTGTATGAATGCATCCCTTAAAATGTGTTGATGACTTCAAATAAGACAAAAGACGCCCACACTTCAACCTCGTTGAAATGGATATGTTTAGGATTTGGGTGTTTGGGTAAATGGTGTAAAGGAAAGCCCGGGTGTTCCTGAACGTCCTTCCTAAGGAAGGGGTATCTGGTTTGGGCTATAAACCAAGTGTGATATTCCATTAGACCAGCCGTCGGCAACCCAACATGTTTTAGAGCCATATTGGACCAAAAACACAAAAAACAAATATGTCTGGAGCTGCAAAAAATGAAGTCTTGTATAAGCCTTAGAATGAAGGCAACACATGCTGCATGTTTCTATATTAGTTATAACACGATTATGCACTTCGGGAAAAAAGTCGAAATGTCGAGAAAAAAGTCAAAATGTTGAGAAAAAAGTCAAAATTTTGAGAAGAAAAGTCGAAATGTCGAGACTATAAGGAAAAAAGGTCAAACATTTTTTGAAAAAGCTCCAGGAACCATGCGGCTCTAGAGCCGTGGGTTGCCGACTCCTGCATTAGACAATCAATCAACCCTTTTAACAATAGAGTTCCTGGTAAATGAGTTTCACTGAGATGCCGAGGAGATAAATGGCACTAATTAGCCTCAATGTTTTACTGAGTTGTTTAAATCCAGATTATATTTATGTATTAATTTGACTTTGACTGTCTGTCATCAATACCGACTCAGTAGCAGCATCATGCCCTTACGGGGGGCGGCAGGTGACTACAGCAGTTTAATATTCATCATTCCCCTTCATGGTGTCTTCAAAACATCTCAAACTGAGACGAAAGCCACCACTTTTCATCTTATAATAAATCCTTTGACACAAATGTAGGATGTTGTGGTGTACGAAACCCAAAGTGTTGCAGATTGCAGCCTCGCAATAGTAATAGCAATAGTGAGTGAAAGAGAGAACACGGATAAAAGCTGCTGAATGTTGGTCTGATGGGGAATTATAGGTGCTGGCTTTCATCTCACACTGACTTTGTGTTCTGAGCATCCTTTAAGCGAATACCCACAGTACCTTTAAAAGTATTAATAGACATAAATGTGACCTTTAAAACCGTAATATTTTATTCTTAACATTGAAACTTAAATTCTGGGTTTTCAAATTGAGCAATTTAGTGTGTGTTTCTGCTAGAATGAGCAGAATGAGTCTTAACAGCATCCCCTATTAAAACTGTGATCGTGTACGTGCAGTATTTATGTCACAATAAAAACAGTATTGATTTTTTTGCTGGAATATTATGTTACCAGCCCATTTTTAGCCCCCCCCCCATCCCACTGCAGCTTTCTCATGATATCCGGTTGTAACTTTTTACTGGCATCTCCTATTATCACGTTTCACTTCTGCAACTCAGCAGTTTTCCTCCTCAAAGCCAGAGTGAGTGACGTGTTTGTGCTCCGGGTCTGGGCCCGGGCTACGGACTCAGCTGGCCGCTGGGCTTTTATTCTCACTGTGTTGAAACAACACGGCACGTCCAGCTGAAAGGGATGCCAGACGGGTGACTCAGTAACTGCTTGGTGGCGTTACTGCTGATGTGCTAACTGCTGCTCTGTTTATCTCTGGATGTTGTTTGGTTTCCAGATGACGGGCGTGTGTCGGCCAGGCCTTTAGGGCCAAGGCCGGCAGATTGTCTGCTAGCTGTGATGAGGATCCAGCTGTGAGCACACACAAAGAACTTTGTGTGGGGAGTTGCCTTTGCACATGACAGCTGAATGTAAAGTTGAATGAGGGAAAGTTGTTGCGATGCAGATTAGGGCTGGGGATCGATTCAAATATCAAGAATCGATTCGATTCCGATTCCTTAGATTCAGAATCGATTATCAGGCTTTGATTCGACCTGATTCGATTCGATCTGATATTGATTTGGGTTACTATTATTAAAACTGTTTTTTCAGCTGTTGCATGAATTATATGACTGTAGTTCTGCAACATATTAATAATAGTATTATATTGAGATTCAACAGCAAGTATTGCAGCTAATGATGCTGTAAGGACCAATCCTTTCCCAGAATGCTGATAGAACTGCTTTCAGAAACATCATGTGGGTCAGAATTATCAAACAGATCCAGGGAGGAAACAGAGATGGATGAAATCAGTTTTATTTTTTCACACATTCCGTTTTACACTTTAATGTTTTTATACCTTTAAACATATTTAAAGGCAAAAAACATGGCACTAGTTATTCTCGTGTCAACAAAACATTCCTTTTTTTGGGGATAAACAAAAAAATAACCAAAAGTTGTAATGATGAAAAAAAAAATACATAAGTAAATTAGAAAAAAAAAATCGATCTTTAGAGATATGAATCAATTTTTAGGAATTAATATGAGAATCAATTTAGAATCGGGAAATCGATTTTTTTCAACACAGGCCTATTTTTAAGACAAAGGAATTCAAACAACTGTAGACGTTATTGACTGCTGTTTGTAGAGCTTCTAATTTGATCTATAATTGGTATTTTGCTCATCTTTGGTTTTATTTTCATCATTCTTTTAACTTATAGGAGTAATCCTGATTAGCACTGGAGCATTTGGACGATTTATCGTCTTACTTGATTTTATTGTTTGTGAATGCCACTTGTGCTCTCAACTCTCCAAAGCAAATCCACCTACAGGTGCAAATAAAGCGACCTGAAACCTACAATAAATAATGCAGAAGTAGATTCCTATCTGGGCGTGATTGTTTGCAGCATGCGGAAAAAACCCTTGTTGGTGCTAAAAAATGATATTGCTGCTGTTGCCATGGTGTTTTGGAGATGATGCCACCTTGTGTGTGTTTTATGCAGGTAGACGTTACTGTTGTGTCATGTTTTGTATGATTAGGAACGGTTTGGGTGTATCCTTGCAGAGATATCAGCGGTACCGCTGCCAGCGTCATCCACATCGCCACACCCGTCACTGCAACCATGAGCACTTTTCCCCAGTGTCCATGTGTTCTTGAATTGTGATTCTGAAGGTCTGTTTTATTTATATATTTTCTAAATTGTGGTTAGAGGCTGGTTAGAGACTGAACAGTCGTTGTAGCCTTTATGGCATCCCGTCCATGCCACAGGCCAAAACCACACAAAGTAGCTTTGGACCCCCCTCCCAGTTTTCTCTTGTTTAAAGTGCGTATCGCTTTGTGGGCCTACAGTATGTGACGCTGTTGTCAGGGCAGAGGCAGCTAGAGCGCTCAGTTAAGAGATGAAGGAAGATAAAACCAGAGAGAGGCTTAGGAAGAGAGCCAATGAGGGTACAACATGGACAGTGTCTCAACTAGGGCTGGGGATCGATTCAAATGTCAAGAATCGATTCGATTCCGATTCTTAAGATTCAGAATCGATTATCAAGATTTGATCCGATCCGATTCCGATATTGATTTGGGTTAGTGTTATTAAAACAGTTTTTTGAGTTGTTTTATAAATTATATGACTGTAGTTATGCAAAATATGAATACTAGTATGATATTGAGATTAAACAGCAAGTATTGCAGCTAATGATGCTGTAAGGACCAATCAGCTCCCAGAATGCTGATAGAACTGCTTTCAGAAACATCGTGGGTCAGAATTACCAAACAGATCCAGGGAGGAAACAGAGACGGAGGAAATCGGTTTTATTTTTTCCCACATTCCGTTTTTATTTGTTCCATTTTCGGTCTATTTTGGTTTTTAATTTTTGAGAATTTGGTTTTTAGCATTTTTTTGTAAATGTAACCCCAAGACAGTATATAAAGTAATGAAATAGACAATTTATGCAACTATAACTGACAACTTTAATGTTTTCATACCTTTAAACATATTTAAAGGCAAAAACATGGCACCAGTTATTCTCGTGTCCAACAAAACATTCCTTTTTTGGGGATAAACAAAAAAATAACCAAAGGTTGTAATATATTGATTAAAAAAAAAAAAATACATAAATAAATAAATTTAAAAAATCGATCTTTAGACATATGAATCGATTTTTAGGAATTAATATGAGAATCGATTTGGAATTGGGAAATCGATTTTTTCAACACAGGCCTAGTCTCAACACCTACTGCCTCACCTTACAGGGGGACCTTCATAGCTAAAACATCCTAAAAGGTCCTTGTGTTTATTCAGCTTTTAGAATAAAGAATTTTAATTGAAAGTACTTTTTTCTTACCCATGACTGATGCCTTCAATCTTTTTATCATCAGTTTATCTTGTCTATTTAAAGCATAAAAGTAAAATATAAGTCTGTCCTTTCTGTTTGAGCATAGACAGAAATGCATGGTTTCTTAAGAGACTGCAATCTAGTGATTTCAATGTTGGCTGCTAACCCATCACAAAAGCATTGTAATCAAGAATCTTGCCAGATTTTCTTTTCCTTGTGGTCTGGATGATGTACTCACTTTGGCCACAGACTCTACTTGGCCGTTGCTTAGTGATTCCTTCTTCGTTTTTGTGGCTAACAAACTTATTTATTTAAATCATGTTTACTTCATGCTGGTGTTTATGGTAAATGGCTTACACTTATATAGTGCTTTCTAGTACTCCTACAGCCCTAAAGCACTTCACACTGTAGAGATTCACCCACACACTGGTTGGCGGCAGAGGTCAGTGCTGGCCTGACAACTGGGGGATTCGGTGTCTTGCCCAAGGACTCTTAGGTGGACACAGGAGGAACTAGGGCTCAAACCACCGACCTTCAGGTTTGCTAGGGCTCAAACCACTGACCTTCAGGTTCATGGGAGGATGCTCTACCAACTGAGCCACCTTCCAGCCACCTACCTTAATTTATTTTAAGCAGCCTTAACTAATTAATATATAAGATGTATAATCTATGCCTGCAGAAATTGACAACTTTGGGTTCAGGTTTAAGAACTCTGTTACGTCACATTTAAGTGACTTGCAACAGAGGAATAATCATCAAACCACAGTAACATAGTAAAGAAACTGCAACTTAGTGTTACTAAGACGACATTGAAGTGCAGCTCAGTAAGTTAAAGGGGGAACGTAATCCATGACAGAAGGTGGCTCCCTGGCCCTGCCCCTTCTCAACCTTTCCCCCGACCCTGCACCCCAACCTGGGACTTGCTGATTGGGCCGGAGCTTCGGGAGCTGCGTGCTGGCCTGCGGTCCCCACCCCTGGTCATCCCGTTGCTGCTTCCACCTGCCTGCTGTGCTGTTGCCGTCACTGACCCACCAGTCTGGCCCTCGGCAGGAGGGTCCCCCCTCATGAGCCTGGTCCTGCTCAAGGTTTCTTCCCTCCTAAAGGGGAGTTTTTCCTTGCCACTGTTTGGCTTAAGGTTTTTCTCCCACTAGGGGAGTTTTTACCTGCCATTGTTTATGTAATAACTGCTCTGGGGTCATGTTCTGGGTATGGGTCTCTGGCAAGCGTCTAGAAACAACTTTTGTTGTATTAGACGCTATATAAATAAAATTGAATTGAATTGAATTGAAGGTGGTCCGGGAAGACTACAGTTTTTAACACCTTGAACATAGAGCCACTGGTAACTTGTTCCACTGTTGATGAGCCTCGTAAGAGAAGAGCCTCAACTGAGATCGCCCTGACTGAGGACAAGGCAAGTCCAGTCTGTGTTCTTGTGATGAACGCAGTGCTCGTGAGGGGGTGTAAGGCTTTATGATCAAGTTCACATAGGCAGGTGCAGACCCTGAGATCACCTGGGCAAGTGACAGAGACTTGTTTTATTGGAGCAGCCACAGGCAGCCAGTGAAGCCCAATGAACAGAGGTTTGACGTTTGCCCGTGTGGGTTGATTAGAGGCCAGACATGCCGCTGCATTCTGGACCTTTTGTAGTGGTTTGAGCATATAAACTGGAAGGCTAGCTAGGAGAGCACCTTAGTAATCGAGGGAGGATATAACCATGGCGTGTATGAGGAGTTGAGTTGCATATTGAGTCAGTACAGTCTTGTTTTTTGAATGTTGCACACAGCAAAGCAGCAGGACCGAGACAGCAAGGCAACATGGTCAGAAAAAGATAACTGGTCATCATACATGACACCCAGGCTCTTTGTAAGCTCTGTGGGTGTGCCAGTAGTTGAGGCAATATTTATGTTGATATGGAGGCTGAACAAGTGATGGGGAAGGATAACCAGGACTTCCGTCTTAGATTGGTTGAGTCAGGTCAGTGAGGAAAGCAGAGATTTGTGCAGAGATTACAGTATTGGGCTGTCCAGTAGGAGTGACAGGTAGAGCATTGTATCATCTGCATAGCAGTGATATGAGAAGCCAAGTGAATGAATAATCTGGCCTAGAGAAGTGGTGCATATGGCAAAGAGAAGGGTCCCAAGTACCGAGCCTTGGGGGACACCTCTGGAGAGGCAATGTAATGAAGATGTTTCCCTCTGCCACAACATGTTAAAGGAACGCCCAGTAAGAACCAAGCACGCGCTCTAAGATGCGTAAATTTGAGAGTATAGATAAAAATATGTTGTGGTTAACTGTATCGAAGGTCGCTGATAGGTCAAGAAGGATAAGCAGAGAAGGATTGAGCCACGGCTCTCACTGCTTTTAATCTGATTTATATCAATTATGTTTTTTTCTGAACGGAAGCCTGTACCAGTAAAAGAGCACTGTTTAGAAACTTTCTAGTTAATTATTTCCCCCCCTCAAGTATGTTTTTAACTTAAAGGGGACCTATTATCGCATTTAATGTCTATTTTAAACAGGCCTTGAATGTCTTAAAGACAAGCTTTTGATTGTTTTTTCTAAATAAATTAGAAATTCAGCCTCTGGGCCATGTCTTTATCTTTACCGTTTCTAACCTCCTTCTCTATGATGGATTCTGAGGGAAGGGGAGGCTATGATAATGAGGCTCTGTGCTGATTAGCTGCCTGAATGACGCGTAGCAGGGGAGGGCACAAAGCCTCGCTCCGGGGAGAAGAGCAGCCGGCTGCGTACACTATTAAGGCTGTACGGTGCGCGTCGCCGCGTACCCTACGGCGTAGCCTACGGCGTAGCCTACGGCGGAGGCTCTGCGTCGATTTAACGCGGATCCATAATTCAGGCTTTAAACTGTGTCCCATGCGATGCGAGCGAACGTCAGCAACAATATCAATTCCATTGCTTTATTTTCTATTGGACTGTCCTAACTGGCTGCGAGCGCTGCGCAGCGCGACACGACACGCCGTTTTGAGCTGAACATTTGTCGGACGCCCTGCTTCTATTTTCTTCCGGCCGCTCGAGTTGAAAGCCGGTTGAAAGCGCTGTAGGAAACAGTCACGGATGAGGAACGGCTGATCCAGTTAGTTGAAATGAGAAGTTATCTCTATGATTCCTCCTCATTTCACTACAAAAACCTCAATAAAGTGGCAGCTGCTGGAGGGAGATGGACAGAGAGCGTCCGATGTCACGCAGTGCTACGATAGTCGGACGTTCGCATGCAGTTACACGGTGTTATAGTTGTGGGCGTGGTTTGCATTTTGGTTACGTAACAAAAATGCGCAGAATCTGAACGGCTCGTAGATTCACATCACACTGGACGGCTCATCCGGGCGGCTGTACAGACACTGCAGAATTTGGTTGCTTTCCTCCTTCTCTGAGTTGTCAGGCTGAGGGGAGACCACTTTATATATGTTAAAGCAAGAAAAAACCTGTTTTTCATAATAGGTCCCCTTTAAATAAAAGGGACTCAACTTGAATCACATAGTGATCACATAGTGTATATCACATAGTGTAACTTATCTTTGAACATTTGTGTTTTCTATCAAGCATTAAAGCTTCAGGGAATGAAAATGAACACAATTAAGGTCACATTATTGTGTAAACTTAGTGACTGAGTCTCCCTCTACTCAGTCTTCGTCCATAACAGTCAGTGTTGGTACTCAGAACATGACACTTTTACATAATACGGGAGCAATACCAGGAGTCGTATAGGAAGACATACAAGTCCAAATATTCTATTTTACTTTAAAGTGTTATGTTTTTCTTAATTTAAATTCAGCAGTAGTTGCACCTTTTGGGTTTTGGTGTTCTTTACAGAAGTTTTCCTATCTTTTAAAAATATCCCATTTGCTTGGTTTGCAACTGCTTCCAATCTGTGACCTTGTAATTTCTGTGTTTCCGTCATTTAGGTTGACAATCTGGAGATCCACATTCCTGGCTGTCCTTTCATCACTGCTTCAAAGAAGACAACGTCACCTGTGAGTCAATTCTTCAACGTTTGTGTGGCTATACTGTTCCCAAAATCAATATTTACTGTAAGCCTCACTGCTGACTAAAGTCTTTTATGTTTCCTTGTTGCTTTTAATGCCGAAGGAGCTCGGTTTTCATGTCTATTTGTCCTGTAGAACTGCTTATATTATTAGCTTGAAAATCCAATACCGCAGTACAGGACGATGCTCAGTGTGTAGGACACTCCTTTTTGGGCTTTAGTTCCCTCAACCAATTTATTTATTTATTTTTCATCTCTTATTTTCTTTTGCTGCTACATTAAAAAGATGCAGGCAGTGACTTGAGTAAGTACATGTATGTATACTTGTTCTAGACCAGGGGTCGGCAACCCGCGGCTCTAGAGCCGCATGCGGCTCTTTAGCGCCGCCCTAGTGGCTCCTGGAGCTTTTTCAAAAATGTTTGACTTTTTTTTCCTTTTTTTCTTCTTTTTTTTTCTCTTTTTTTCTTCTTTTTTTCTTCTTTTTCCTTTTTTCTCTTTTTTTCTTCCTTTTTCCTTTCCTTTTTAATCTTGACATTTCAACTTTTTTATCGACATTTCGACTTTTTTCTCTAAATTCTGACTTTTTTGACTTTTTTCTTGACATTTCGACTTTTTTTTCGAGATTGTACTTCAACATTAATCTCGACATTTTGACTTTTTTTTTTTTTTTTTTCGAAATTTTGACTTTTTTCTCGGCATTTTGACTTTTTTCTCGAAGTGCATAATGAAAACAAAAATCTTCCCCCAGTTATAACTGATATCGAAACATGCAGCATGTGTTATATTCAGTCTAAAGCTTATACAAGACTTCATTTTTTGCGGCTCCAGACATATTTGTCTTTTGTGTTTTTGGTCCAATATGGCTCTTTCAACATTTTGGGTTGCCGACCCCTGGTCTAGACTCATGGGGACGATGCTCGACACTTGGTGCTTCATGAGAAAACTGCAGGTTTTTTTCATCCGTCAAGTATAAGAGCAGGTGGCAGGGAGTCTGTTGTGGACTCTGTAATATGTTTCTTTTCCACTAAGTGATTATCTGGACCGAAACTGAATGCAATGCCAAGTTACCAAGAATAAGACTTGAGTGATGAGCCAGATTTCAGTAGATTTAATTATGCAGTTGCATGCAAATGGGTCAGAACGTGCACCAGGCGTCCCGATGCAGAATAACAATGAACAAAGGGAAGCATAACGATTTTAAGGCATAAATGATGATTCAATTTTACGATTTTTGTTAAACAAATCATTCTGACGTCAATCTAACAACAACATCCAACAGTTCCTCCATGTCACCCAAAAGTGGGGTAAAACTAACCTGCCTCCCGACGGTCTGAGCCCAGCTCACGTTCCCTTTTCCCATTTGTCATGAGGAAATCAAGAACCCTTGCCTACTGTATGTTGTTCAGATGTTCAGTTTGTAAAGCTTTTCGTTCTTAAAGCTTTCTAATGTCCTGATTCCTCCAATATAGTTAAATTTAATCTAAATTCACTTCATCAATGCCTTGGACTTTTTCCTTGTTTCTTTTTTTTTGTTTCTTCACAATGTCTTACGTATAACTCTTCCTCCACACGAACGCCAGTGCCAACGCATTGGTACACAATGTATGCAAAATTCTTTCATCCACACATCACACAATCCTCCAAGGATTCCCCATTTTTTATCACACACACAAAGACAAAGAACCACCCAAAGGTGCTTCGGTAATCTTAAAAGGGGACCTATTATGGCATCTAATCCCTATTTTAAACAGGCCTTGAATGTCTTAAAAACAAGCTTTTGATTGTTTTTGCTAAATAAATTAGAAATTCAGCCTCTGAGCCATGTCTTTATCTTCTCATTCTCTAACCTCATTATCTATGTGGGATTCTGAGTGGGCGGGGCTATGATAATGAGGACTCTGTGCTGATTGGCTGCCTGAATGACGTGTAGCAGGGGAGGGAACAAAGCCTCGCTCTAGACTGCGTACACTATTAAACCGTGTCCCATGCGAGCAAGCGAGCTTCAGTGACAAAATCAATTCCATTTCTTTATTTTCTATTGGACTGTCCTAACTGGCTGCAGCGACGCAGCCCTGCGCCGTTTTGAGCTGAACATTTGTCGGACGCCCTGCTTCTATTTTCTTCCTGCCGCTCACGTTGAAAGCCGGTTGAAAGCGCTGTAGGAAACAGTCATGATGAGGAACGGCTGATCCAGTTAGTTGAAATGAGAAGTTATCTCTATGATTCCTCCTCATTTCACTACAAAAACCTCAATAAAGTGGCAGCTGCTGGAGGGAGATGGACAGAGAGCGTCCGATGTCATGCAGTGCTACGATAGTCGGACGCTCATGCAGTTACACGGTTTTATAGTTGTGGGCGTTTGTATTTTGGTTACGTAACAAAAACCTGAACGGCTCGTAGATCCACATCACACTGGACGGCTCATCCGGGCGGCTGTACAGACACTGCAGAATTTGGTTGCTTTCCTCCTTCTCTGAGTTGGCAGGCTGAGGGGAGACCACTTTATATATGTTAAAGCAAGATAAAACCTGTTTTTCATAATAGTTCCCCTTTAACGTGTGTTTGCCCCATCTCCTCCTCCGGCCAGTCAGTCCTTCCAGTGTGGATTTCCAAGCGTTAGCCTGTGCTAATCTAACAACCTTGGAAATACCCCAGCCACCTGCTGGGTTGCAGCTGGAAGGAGGCTCAAACAAGTGTTGAAATAATCATTTTCAACAGAAAATGCACAAAAAACCCACAATATTCAACACAAAGACTGCACAAAAATGTGCCACTCTTTAAACAGTTCATGTAACAGCAACACCTTAAGGACTAATTTCACAGTCTCAAAACACAGTTTAAAGAGCTCCACAGCCTCCTCACTGGACTTTTTAAACAGTCAAGATAACATGAACAGTAGGCCTTTATCACTCAATGACTCCACAAAACCTCCCGTCCGTCCTCTCAGTTATGAAACAGTTTAGGGATGAAATAAATGAGCACCCCCACGCCCAGAGCGGTACGTCAGGTCCACATCCCTCAAGGTCAACGCAGTTGGCAGTCGTCTGCCAAGGACGTCCGCTCCGTGCCGGCCTGGTTGCAGAGACCACTTCCCTTTGCGTATTAAATACTCTTTAAGGCAGGAAAGGCAAGTTTATTTGTATAGCACAATTCAACACAAGGTCATTCAAAGTGCTTTACATCAACATTAAAAGCGGCAAGACACAATTAAACAGTAAATAACAAATACAATGAAATAAAATGATAAGAAAAGAGGTAAAATAATAAAAAGCACAAGTTGTTAAAAAGTAAAGGCAGTAGTTCCAGCAGGTACATCTCATTCTTACGTTTCTATACGGTCAAAACGTACAAAGACCGGGTCAAACACAGTATTACAAAAGTAATCTTTGACAATTCATATGGTGAATTAAACCAATTTGACAATTCTATGCCACAATACCTGTTTCCAGGTCTTATTTCACACAACTGAGGAGAATTACGTTTCTATACGGTCAAAAACGTACAAAGACCGGGTCAAATACAGTATTACAAAAGTAATCTGTACCGATTTAATGTGTTCTTTCCCACTAGGCGAATAACTGGACTGAAACTGAATGTCTAAGTTCCCAAGAATAAGACTTGAGAGATGAGCCAGATTTCAGTAGATTTAATTATGCAGTTGCATGCAAATGGGTCAGAACGCGCACCAGGCGTCTCGATGCAGAATAACAATGAACAAAGGGAAGCATAACAATTTTAAGGCATGAAATGATGAACATTCCTACGATTCTGGTAGACAAATCATTGTAAGGTCAGATCGTGCAGATCTTTTAAGTATCAGTCTGCACACTCTGTACAAGCCAAGGCTACATTTGCTCCTCACAGCAGTTTTGGTTAGCGAGTGCATGATGGGTGAGGCCAAACACCTTGTCAGTATCAGCGCAGACAGGGAGGAACAGGTGGACGACAGCTGCGTAGTGTCATGTGGTCCAGGAGAAATTAGTGAAATCTACCAGAAGGCTCAGTTGTAAACAGTCACGTCCGTTATTTTGGTTTTTGCAACCAAATGATCATTTTTAGCTTCTTTTTCTCTTGTTTTCGTGTGCTTTGATAATTTTTCTGTCTGCAGAGATGACGTCATTTTCAAAACAAACACTATATGCTGAGAAATGCTGATTGGAGTTTCAAAAAAATGGTCAAATACTGTAAACTGCAAGTGGAAAAAACTGCAAGAGCTCTAAAAATGACGTACGTGATGCATACGTCTTATGTAGATCAGCCATCAGGGATGGGAACAGAGTATCAATACTTAAATATGTCGGTATAAGCAACAGGAAACAGGCTTTTCAATGGTTTCATGCTGATGGTGTTTCATTTTTACTGCCCTTGAATAACATAGAGGCAAGCAAATGTCACAGACCTTTGGGCTCTCTCTCTTCCTTGTACAAGACACTTTGACTTGCACATCAGCTGTTTTTGTTCTTTTGTTGTAAAATAAGTATTAGATGCCATAATAGGTCCCCTTTAAAGAAAATCATTAGTACAGTATGTACAGCAAATTATTTCCAGACCAGTCTTCCTCCCTTAATACTGTTGGCATGCACTGTGAATCTATTGCCAGATAATCCATACTGATTATGTGTCGACTACCAAAGTATCCTCCACACTGCATCAGTGTTGGAAGTGTCTTGGGCCAACCTGGCCCCGGGTGCTTCCTTAACAATAGGAAACCTCCCAATCGTGGGAGACCCCCCTGACCCCCCTGACCCCCCTGCCCCCCCCTGACCCCCCTGGCAGGTCAACACTGCCACAAAGAAAAAAATGTATGTAAAAAAAAACTTTACAGTAATCCCGGTTTTTGGCGGGGGTTACGTTCCAAAAAGAACCCATGATAAGTGAAATCCACGAAGTAGCAACCTTTTTTTTATTTTTATTATTATTATACAAGGCTTCAAATTGTGGAGATCAGCCCCGCCCCACCACGACCTGATTAATTGGATTTGAACGGGAGAAAATGAAAAATTGTTATGAAAAAAAATACAATAAGTGCAGTAGGACAAATTGTGACTGGTGTGTATTTCTACTGCTATTCTGATGCTGCTGCATCCTGACTCTGTAGCGTCTTTTTATTCTAAAGCCCACGGTGCAGGTGAGAAGAACATAGTTATGTGTCGTTGTTGTTGCTCTTTTTTCTTCTGGGCAAAAAGATTCTTATGAACCGACATGCCACCATGGATTATTTCTGAGACTGTAATGAACGATTCATCAAAGGTCCCGTTCTTGAGCTGCTGCTGAAGCTCATTGGCCGTTTTCAGCTTGTTGCTAAGCAACCAACGTTATTGACACAGGAAGTGAAGAAGCGGGGAGACTGTTTAGCCAATCAGAATGCAGAACACGATGCACAATGTAAATCCGTGAAGCAGCGAGATGTGAAAGGAGAACCTCGTTATAGCCAGGGATGACTGTATTTCTAATTTGTGAGTCAGTTCTTAATCTTAAAATAAAGTATAGTAATCCCAATTTTTTTCCCATCACTAAATAAATTGTATGGCTTTGGATTAATTTGCTTAAAGGAGCTTGAGGCAGGATTGAGGCAGGATTTATTAAAAAAATTCGTATACATTTTAAGTTTTCTAGTAATAATTTCAGATGAAGCGTTCCAAACCAAAAAGAATGAGCCCTCTAGCGTAGGGGTGGGTTAAAAATATCAATATATCGATATTTTATCGATATGCATGTGTAGGAACGATTATCGATACATAAATCCAAGTATCAATTTAAAAAAAAAAAATAAAAAATGTAATCCCGATTTTTTTCCCCCATTTTATCACCCAGTGCCTACCTAAGTCAGTCATGGGCATTGCTCCATCTACCAACCCCGGGAGGCCCTGCACTGAGCTCAAGTCTCCTCCTTACTTGAGGAGTGAGCAGGCTGCTTCTTTTCACCAGGCAGGGTGGGGCTTCTCTGGCCGGACGTGGCGCGTGGAAGGGTCACGTTATTCCCTTATTGTAACCAGAATATCGATATCGAATCGTATCGTATCGGAAATCGTATCGTCTTGGGACCTAGTGTATCGGAATCGTATCGTATCGGGAGGTCAGTGATGATACCCAGCTCTACTCTAGCGTATCTCTCCGTTGCCTTGAACAGGCTGTGTGCTGCAAAATGTGCTGCAATTGTGGGGCCGAATTTCCCGCGCTGTGCTGCGGATGTGACGTAACATGACGCTGCATGCACGTTCTCCCCGTTCTCCCGTGCCGGCTTCACTGTTGGCTGCAGTACCCCTGACGGCCGTCGTGGTGAAGGGTGGCGCTAGAGAGTCTCATTTCTTAAAAGGAGCCTCAAGCTCCTTTAACTTATGAATAGCTCAATGAATAGATAAACAAATACATGCACGGCTATAAAATCCAGCAAAGGCTTCCAAGCAGGTAATGTATGGCACAGCAACGATTATCACTGCCCAGCAGAGCACACAGAAATGTACTTCTCTATTTTACGGAGGAAGCCATACAGTATATTAACGTTGTGCAGAAATGCCAAGTTCTTTGGGCACAAGGTGATTTCAGGCGGACAGAAAGACAGCAAACACTTTTCTGTGGTCAAGCGGGCGCAATCTTCAGCTTGCTTTTGAGTAATATGGACGCTGATTCAGCGTGCTGGAACCAAGAGGGTGTGTGTGTTCAGCCAACGGTGCAAAACATGGCTGTCCTGCAGGTGAACGCGCACCAGGAGGAGCAGCAACAGATAACGGGGACCGGGCCTGTCCATACGCAGCAGACAGCTCACACGTTTCCAAGCCCCACCAGTTCTTTTTCCATGTCCTGCTTTCTTTTTTTTTTTTTCCTAAGACTTTTTGAAAGATCTCTTTGTTGCTATACCACTGTAGCATTGCACTTAAAACTCATGATGAAATCAACGACAGACCTTTTTCTCAAACTCAGGTCAGTTCCTGGGAGCGGGTGTTGGCGAGTCCTCAGAACCATTTCATACAGTTTATTAGCCTTTTATATGAGTAAACCTCACCTTCACATCCACACAATCCTCTACTTTTACATTAAATGTGTGTTTTATTATGCTAGTCGGTGCCTTGAATCGTTCTGAACTGAACAATAAACTTAATGTACATTAAAATTGAATCTGAAGGCATCTGAAGTTCTGCTAGTGTTAATATCCAATCCAGTATTAATCTATTCATTGACTGAAATCATCATCAATAATAGGGGCTTGATTTCATCAATATATAACTGACTTGCATCTGGCTCTGATGAAACCTCATTGACTAAACTTGTGACATGGAGGGCGGACTTAAAAGAGGACATTTCAGAAGACGACTGGAAAATAATATGTGAAAAATCTCAGAAACAAAAAGCAAATACAAATGTAAAGCTACTCCAATGTAATTGGTTAATGCAGACATATACAACTCCTGTCAAATTAAATGAATATAACAGTAATATACCTGACAATTGTGGGGGTTAAGACTGTTAAGTCAAAAGTTGTTGTGAAATGTCCTTTATATTAATATCCTGTATGTGAATAAAAAAATCAAGAAAGATATTGTTTAAAAAAATGAAAGAAAGAAAAAAAAGTTAAAGATAAGTTTGCTCAATATTCACTCATCACTCATTCTCACTCATCTTCTCCCGCTTTATCCGTTCCCGGGTCGCGGGGGCAGCAGCCTCAGCAGGGATGCCCAGACTTCCCTCACCCCAGACACCTCCTCCAGCTCTTCCTCCAGCTCTTCCGGGGGGAGTCCGAGGCGTTCCCAGGCCAGCCGAGAGATATAGTCTCTCCAGCGTGTCCTGGGTCTTCCCCGGGGTCTCCTCCCGGTGGGACATGCCTGGAACACCTCCCTAGGGAGGAGGGACATGCCTGGAACACCTCCCTAGGGAGGCGTCCAGGAGGCATCCGGTACCTCCCTGACCCTTTCCCTTCAACCCTTCCCCGACCCTGCACCCCAACCTGGGACTTGCTGATTGGGCCGGAGCTTCGGGAGCTGCGTGCTGGCCTGAGGTCCCCACCCCCAGTCATCCCGCTGCTGCTTCCACCTGCCTGCTGTGCTGTTGCCGTCCCTGACCCACCAGTCTGGCCCTCGGCAGGAGGGTCCCCCCTTATGATCCAGGTCCTGCTCAAGGTTTCTTCCCTCCTAAAGGGGAGTTTTTCCTGCCACTGTTTGGCTTAAGGTTTTTCTCCCACTAGGGGAGTTTTTACCTGCCATTGTTTATGTAATAACTGCTCGGGGGTCATGTTCTGGATATGGGTCTCTGTAAAGCGTCTAGAGACAACTCTGTTGTATTAGATGCTATATATAAATAAAAAAAAAAAATTGAATGAATAAGGTACAGATGCCCAAGCCACCTCAGCTGACTCCTCTCAATGTGAAGGAGTAGCGGCTCGACTCCGAGCTCCTCCCGGGTGACCGAACTCCTCACCCTATCTCTAAGGGAGCGTCCAGCCACCCTGCGGAGGAAACTCATCTCTAAGGGAGCGTCCAGCCACCCTGCGGAGGAAACTCATCTCGGCCGCTTGTATCCGCGATCTCGTCCTTTCCGTCACTACCCAAAGTTCATGACCATAGGGGAGGGTAGGTGTGTAGATTGACCGGTAAATCGAGAGCTTCACCTTTCGACTCAGCTCCCTCTTCACCACGACGGTCCGGTACATCGACCGCATAACTGCGGACGCTGCACCGATCTGTCCGTCAATCTCACGCTCCATCGTTCCCTCCCTCGTGAACAAGATCCCGAGATACTTGAACTCCTCCACCTGAGGCAGGACTTCTCCACCCACCCGGAGAAGGCACGCTACCCTTTCCCGGTGGAGAACCATGGCCTCGGTCTTGGAGGTGCTGATTCTCATCCCTGCCGCGTCGCACTCAGCCTCAAACTGCCCCAGCACATGCTGAAGGTCCCGGTCCGATGAAGCCAACAGGACAACGTCATCCGCAAAAAGCAGAGATGAAATCCTGAGGTTCCCAAACCGGATCCCCTCCGGCCCCTGGCTGCGCCTAGAAATCCTGTCCATAAAAATTATGAACAGGACCGGTGACAAAGGGCAGCCCTGCCGGAGTCCAACATGCACTGGGAACAAGTCTGATCTACTGCCGGCAATGAGAACCAGACTCCTGCTCCGATCATACAGAGACCGGACAGCCCTTAATAGAGGGCCCCGGACTCCATACTCACTGAGCACCCCCCCCTTGCTCAATATTATGAAGCTAAAAAAAGGCTGAAAGTAAAACTATCGGAGCAGGCAGACTGCATCCCAACATATATTTCATTATTGATCAAGTTCACATATGCAGTTGGTTGTGCATCCAAGAAAAAAAACAACAATAATTCAAAACCACAATCGGTGATGAATGCTGATTTGATTTGACGAGTTTCTGTTTTTGAATTAAGGGTCTCTGTTACCGGTTAAAACTGTTTCCAGAAAGCAAAGCTTTTAAATTGGGGCTGCTTCCTCGGTTATTCCTTAGTTTTCTCGCGCCAGATCAATATGGTCAACTTTTTCATGGCGTGACTAATGGCGATATTTGCAGCGCCGGCATAACGAGCACATGGTCTGACAGCAGAACAATCCGGGGACATTTGGCTGTGCGGCGGTTGGTTCAGAGGTCTGGCCCGTCTATCCTCTCTCTGTTTTCTCTGGAGCCTGTACAGTAGGGCAGTGGGCTCCCTGCATGTGGCCTCCACAGTGACGTCATCTTTCAGCTGCCACAAATCTGTGTGTTGTTTCTCTCCCCGCTCAACAAAGTCCTCTCAGTCTTCACCCATCTGACAAGCTCATTTCTGCTCCAATCACATTTTTTGGACCGTTTTGCATATACAAAGATTTATTTCCCCCGGGGAACAGTTTTTCCACAGTCTCAGTGTTTCCATAATTTCAACTCGTCTTAAAGTGAAAGCTGTCTTTAGGTGTTTATTTATTTGAAATATTCACGTCCACAAGAATATAATCCTGATTGTAAACAGTCATTTTAGTATTTATGTATTTGATAAATAACTTATGGCACACTGAATGACAGGAAATGCTATAAATGTATAAATCTGTGGTGTCTGAATTGCCTGTGGTATTCTAGAAATAAACAGCTTATTATAGTTTAAGACAAAGCATCTTTGTCTTTTTTGAAAACATACTGATTAGATTGAATTTCTACTTGACTTTTTTTTGTTAATAATTTTATTTGAATGAACCTTCAGCTCTGAAAAATCCTTTTCAATGAGCTGCAGCTCAGCCGGTGAAGAGGCTGCAGTACCAAGTGCAACAACTGCATTGTGTGACATGCCCACACGGACAGTGTGGGAAGTGTGGACCAGATTAGAAAGACTGCTGTGCGTATGTCTAAAATCTCTGTATTTAATAGATTTTGTCTGAAACGACACCAACGCAACATCGAGCTTTATGAATTTTATTTAGATGGATGTGTGGAAATTGTTTGACAGCGAGGATCATGGTCACAAATGTCCAAATGGCATAGAACCCTAGGGAATATTCACAGCTGTGTTTAATTGTTGTTTACAGCATACAGGCTTATACATAATACATGTAAAATCGTCCCGTGGATGCAAAAATGCACACGAGTCACAGAAAAGCAGCTATTTTCATCGTTTTTGCTTAAATTCTTTAAGGAATTTGTGGCTGCAGTGCAGTTGTTTTTCCCGCATTTCATGGGATGGGGCGGACAGGTGTGATCTTTATTTTAAGCTGTTATTAGTGTTCATGCCATAGCCCAGTGGTCTAACATTTCCTTTTACTGTCCTTATTTGTTACTGTTAAAATAAGGTTTTTTGTTCATAGCTTCATGCAGCGTGAAAGATTTCATACTATTGAGTCATTCACCCAAACAACCGCTGTCGTCAAAGGACTTTTGCTGTTTGAAAGGTTGTTTGAAGTACAACCCCCTAAAGTACAATGGGTTTGGGGAATCAGGGGGGAAATTCTGTTGGGGAACTAGGCTAACGGGTGTCAAAATGAAGGCCTGAGACCTAAAGGATTACGCTGGTGCACAGTTGAGGACCAAGAAGGAGGAGACAGGAAGGGAGCAGCATGTCCCACGCCAGATAAAACCAGATATCTGGGGAGTTTGTTGTGTTCTTTGAGCCATCCAACCAGGGGTGAAAGTAGGTTCTTGTAGGACTAGTTTTAGTATGCTTTGAGTTAGGGCTGGGCAATATATCCAATATACTCGATGTATCTCGGGTTCTACTCTGTGAGATGTACAAAATGATTATATCGTGAATATTCGAGTATACATTGTCATGCATTTGCTTTTAGTCGCGGGCATTAAAAGGCAGGCTTTTCTCACTCTTTCTCGTCTTGTATCTCCTTCTCAGAGACATAAAACAAGCGCACCTACTTACATACGTCAGTCACGTGCGTTTGACTAAGTTGTGATTTCCCCCTTTTTGCATGAAAGTTTAAAATGAGCATATATTAATGCAGTATGAACAAGAATGTTATAATGTAGACATATAGAATCATCATGCTGGTGTGATTGTATGCATCAAAGTGTTAATTCAAGGCTAAGGCAAAATATCGAGATATATATCGTGTATCTTGACATGGCCTAAAAATATCGAGATATTAATAAAAGGCCATATCACCCAGCCCTACTTTGAGTAAGCCTAACTGTAAAAAGGCTATTCTCAAGGTATAGACATGTAATGTTCTAGATGAGAGCTGCACAGATCTAGCTAATAGCCTACATATAAATTAAAAGGTTCATGCTAAATTTGGTGTATTTACACTGCTTTATGTGTTGGCTATAAATATGCATTGTCGCATCTAAATAAATAAAAAAACTTAATTTCCAGTGTAATGTTATGTGTGTGTGTGTTCTGAGACAGTAAAGTTGAACATTTTTAGAGTTAACATTATTTAGTTACTGTAGTTGGCCCTTAATTCTGTCAATAGTCTATCCAATCGTTTTGGTTCTGCTGCTGCTTCCTCCTTCTTTTCTTCATCTCTAACTTCTCTGACAACTTGATTCCGACTTCCTTTTTCTCTTAAATATGTGATAAATCTTTCTCTGCATTTTGATGACGATTCTGTTTAGGTATGTGTTCACGATACGGCTTACTTTCACCCCTGCATCCAACCACATGTTATCTTCATCTTATCAATGTTCTGGTCGCAGGGCAGCAGCTCTTTCTAGCTCACCCCCCTTTTCCAGCTGATCTGGGGGAACATTGAGGTGTTTCCCAGAGATAAAATCCCTCCAGCGTGTCTCTGAGCTGCTCTGGGGCCTCCTCCCAGCTGGACCTACCTAGAAATACCTCCAGAGATGCCCCAACCACCTCAGCCGGCCGGCCATGCTGAGGAGTAGCGACAATCCTCCAGGTTCCTCCTGAATGACTGAGCCTCCTATGGAGGGAATGATCATGACGTCACAGATGCAACTTCACAGCAGGTTACGCCCACCGAGTGTCAGAAAGACTGAGTGTCAGCGTAAACTTTCAGTTTGAGCAATTTGAAAACATCTAAAAAGGGAAAGAGCTGTTGTGCAATCGACTGTACTCTCATCTAATATCTATTTTAAACAGGCCTTGAATGTCTTAAAGACAAGCTTTTGATTGTTTTTGCTAAATAAATTAGAAATTCAGCCTCTAAACCATGTCTTTATCTTCTCATTCTCTAACCTCATTATCTATGAGGGATTCTGAGTGGGCGGGGCTATGATAATGAGGCTCTGTGCTGATTGGCTGCCTGAATGACGCGATACACCGCTACGGAGAAATGGCGGAAGCTCCGGCCGGCGGAGTTAGTTGTGGCCGTGGTTTCACACATCGCTCCTGTCGTGACGTCACGACGGGAGCAGAATCTTATTGGCTCGTAGATCCACATGACACTAGACGGCTCATCTGGGCGGCTGTACAGACACTGCAGAATTTGGTTGCTTTCCTCCTTCTCTGAGTTGGCAGAATGAGGGGAGACCACTTTATATATATGTTAAAGCAAGAAAAACCCTGTTTTTATAAAAGGTCCCCTTTAAGAGAGACAAATGGATCGCTGCAATTCTCAGAAACAACTGGATTCCAGGCGACGAAATGTGGATTTGCGGTTCCCATTTTGTATCAGGTAATGTTGGATTTTTGGGTAACTAACGTTAAATGCTAAGTAAATATCAGGAAACTCGATTTGTGGACAAATATTAATGTCCATGGACCACTGGTTCTTGGTAACTGTACCAAATATTAATGTCCATGGAGCACTGGTTCTTGGGGTAACTGTACGGGTCTCTGTCAAGTCCAACTGACTTTAATTTAAGCCCATAATCGTCTGTTATTCCGTCTTCTCCACTAGTTGCAGCTGTTTTTACCACTCAGTGCCAATAAGGGTGCTGGTCCAGTGGGGAAGTGACGTCAATGCAGACCCTCTACTGTATATCTAATGGACGGGTGTGTTTCACGCCGCGGTGTTGCAACACAGGCCGTGTTACATGCTCAGTTAGACATCACAGACATGTTGTAGGACGTTGTCCTATGCCTTGATGAAGTTGACTTTGTTGTGTCAGGTAAAGGACAATATAATACACTCAACATGTTACATGACACCTGGACATTTCATTAAGTCTGCCTCATGTGAAAGGCCCAAAAATAAGCTCAGCTGCCTAATATTAGGCAGTTATATATATTTACAGTGTTTACATAGGTTTATCAAAAGCTCATTTCCCCATTTCTGGCCAATTAGTAAAATAATAAGATAAAATAAGATAAAATAAATGCACCTGTTTGATAATAAAATGTTAATTTGAATTAAAGAAGACATTATAGCTTAGGTTCATGTTTGTGTTGATCAGGACAAACTAGCCCCATGGTTCTTCTGAGAGTGTCTGACTGTGATCATATTAAACTGTTATAAATCTGGATGGGAAGCCGATCAAACAGAACCTGTTCCTGTTTTGTCACCAGCTTCCCGGTCTTGTGACCAGTTACTTACTTCTCCATTTTGACTCAAAGCCATGAATAAGCATTTGGAGGCATACGTGTCATAAAAACGAGTTTTCCACTAATCTTATCAAGGCTGGGTAAGTTGCAGCTCCTCCGTTATATTCATGGCATAAATCAGTAACGTCGTTAATCATAAGTCACGGCTCATTGGTTCATTGTATATTATGTTTCTTTCTTTCTTTGTAATTTGTTTTGTTAACTGACTTGTCTAGAGATAATAAATGAGAGGAAAGTTGACCCTCCGTTGTTGAGGCACACAGATGATTTTTTTCCGCCCTTGACTCCAGATCCAGTTAATGCAACATTACCACTGTTTCTCACATTATTTCTTTGCTTTTCTTTGTTTTGGCACCACAAATGGTACCTTTGTGTGGGTGTCTAGCATTTTTAAATGACAGTCACTGACTCAGCCTGCGCGGCTCTCCGTTGTGCATGTGCTGTTGCAGTTTGACTGGTCAGAAGGGGAATTTTATTTAATTTTTTTACCTTTCCTGCTGATTTCTTGTATAAAAGATGTGTTCTTGTGACTTAACATTACATTTATTTTGATGTTACGAGTTCCCCATAAAGTAGCTGCTGTTGTATTAAGGGCCTGATCACTAACAGTGCGAAGGACCTATTGTATCTGTAGGAATTTTCCTTCTTTCTTTCTTTCTTTCTTTCTTTCTTTCTTTCTTTCTTTCTTTCTTTCTTTCTTTCTTTCTTTCTTTCTTTCTTTCTTTCTTTCTTTCTTTCTTTCTTTCTTTCTTTCTTTCTTTCTTTCTTTCTTTCTTTCTTTCTTTCTTTCTTTCTTTTTTCCGACGAAATGAGGGCCTTTTTTCCTCCCTAAACGTGCCCCAAAAGTCACCAGATTTTGCACCAAGCCAGGCCTGGCAAAAATGTGATATTTAATGGTTTGCATTAATGGGCGTGGTCTAATGTCTCAACAGCGCCCCCTAGAAAACTTTGTGCCTCAAGCCCCACGATACGGTTTGGCGTACATGCACGAAAATCGGTACACACCGGTATCATGTCACCACTTAAAGAAAAGTCTCTTGGCACCATGGCCGAAACCGAACAGGACATCGGCCATTTTGAATTAATCGTGTAATTTTGGCGCAATTTATGCCATTTCTTCGCCCGTTAATGTGGCCCGAACCGTAACGTGGACCCAGGTGTGTTATACATCAAAATGTGCATATACATCGATCCTGCGACACCACGCATTACTTTTCTCAGTCAACAGCGTTACCAACGATAGACGCCAAAAAGCGCGCCCCCCCTTCATCTGATTGGTCCATAATCTGATAGTTCCTACTTTCTGCTATAACTTTTGAATGGTAGGACGTACAGAGTCGTGGGTGGTGTCATCTGACTCGGTTTTGACTTCTTCACCTTAAATGGTGCAAATTATTCCCACCCCTTCTTCTGATTGGTCGATATTTGATAGTTCCTATTTTCTGCAATAACTTTTGAATGGTTTAATTTAAAGACTCGTGGGTGGTGTCATCGGACATGGTTTTGAGTCCTTGAACATAATTGGTGCAAATTAGCCCCGCCCCTTCATCTGATTGGTCCATATCTGATAGTTCCTACTTTCTGCCATAACTTTTGAATAGTTTGATATAGAGAGTGGTGGGTGGTGTCATCTGCTAAATGTCCAGAGCTGAAGAATCTACATGAAGTCATACAAGCTTCCACTGCAGCCTGAACGTGCACAAGGGTGGAGGCCCCGTTCATCGCTGCTTGCAGCTTTAATTTTGTTTGAAGTTGAATCTAGCGCATAAGATCCTTTAATATCTATCCATGCATTCTCATACAAATAAAAGACACAGGAATGACTTGCACACCATCAAACCGATGTACATACACGTTACATCTCCTCATCATACATTTTTTTCAAACATGCTGTAAATCCATCAAAATTGTAATCAATTTCCATCCATCTTTCTTGGTAGTCAGTACAGGTAACTGCATTACCACGTCTACTAATTAAAATATGATGGCTCGTGTTGTCATCCCCAAAATCCACCATTTACAATATAAGCTGCAAGTTTGGTATTACTGTGAGACTGTGGTGATACATTCAGCAGTGCCTGTATGTACCTACTGGTTTGTCATCTTCTGGTAAAGGAGGACAAGAAAAGCAAGTAAGGAAGCAAATATCTGCAATTAAATCATCATTTCAAAATGCTTTCAGTTTGGTCAGTGCACGCTAGATGAAAACAGACCTATGGAAGAGTATTAGGGCCATGCAGGAGAAAAATAAAAATAATATTTTAAAGGAGGAAGATTTTTTTTCATTGTGCACTTCGAGAAAAAAGTTTAAATGTCGAGAAAAAAGTTGAAATGTCGAGATTAATGTTGAAGTTCAGTTTTGAGAAAGAAGTCGAAATGTTGAGAAAAAAGTCAAAATGTTGAGAAAAAAGTTGAAATTTCGTGAATAAAGTTGAAATTTCGACTTTATTCTCAGCATTTCGACTTTTTTCTCAAAGTGCTCAATAAAAAAAATCTTCCCCTCTCAAATATTTTTTCTCCTGCATGGCCCTAATACTCTTCCGTGCAGACCGACAGATGGCCTGCACCAAATGCACCAAAATATGTTGTTTTTGAAGGTTGAGATTGCAGTAATAGGTGTCATTGTAACAGTTGGACTTTTTAAAATGGCAAGTACACTAGTTGGCTACATACAGTAGTTACATAGCCTCATCTGTTTGAGGTGTCCATGCTGTGTTTTCCACTACTAATCCAATGAAGGCCCAGCTCTGAATGAGACGCTAACATGCAAACAACTTTTAGTCACTTTATCGGAATAAAGAGTCATCAGTAAGCAAATTATGCAATGTGGATTATCTAAGTCTCTTTACATGAACACATATAAACCTGACTAACACTACACTCAGCATCCTGCCAGAACACTCATGGTATCTGCCAACACTCGGTACAATGGTTGATCAAGACTCCTGCGGAGTTGATGCAGAGCAGGAGGGCTGCAGGACAAAAGAAGATATAAAGTACTTCTAGGGTGACCAAGAAAGCCAAGGAATCTTCTGTTTTTAGGATATGGCTGCAATCAAAGCCTTGAATGCGTACAAACATGTCGGTGGTATAAGAACACGTGATGTGGACATGAGTCAATAAACAGACTTGTAACATGTCAATGGAGTATTATAACTGTGAATCATGTAGACAGAATATTGTCTCATTTATAATGAAGTCAAAAACCGGACTGTTGCCGCGGGTGTAAATAGTCAGGTTTCTCTCCCATATCTCTCATATGTAGTGAATTTGAAAAATGTGTTATTAGTTTTGAGTTACAGTATCTTCTGGTATTTGTTTTAACTATGCACACAGTTTTGAGATCATTTTCTGTCTATAATTGCACTTTCCCTGCATCGTTGATTAAACATCGATGCTCTGGTTGGTTTTGTTCCTCTGAGCACACGTAGAACAATGATTCCTGGTGTTCTCTTCAAAATACAAACCCGATCTTTACAGTCATCATCTTGAGTGCTGCCTCATGACCATGCATTCTGTGACCCGCTTCACGACAACAAATAATTATTTGTAGAGGTACAGGCAGCCACCAAGGGGATATCACACTGCTGCGGCTGCAAGGATGAGATTTCACTTAAGCATTAAGCTTCTTGGAAATCCGATGCACCGTCATTGTGCACGGAAGTTCTGTCTTTGTTCTTGGTTATAATGCTCAGCATTTTTGTTCCTTTTTACGCCTTTTCACTGCAAATTGTTTCACACAAATTCCATATTTTAATTAGGTTTTTTATGTGTATACTGGACATGTAGCAGGTTGGCAAATAAACCATCATGGGATGGTGGTGAGTGTGTTGGGGGTGGTGGTGGGATCCTTAACTCAACCTCGTCATTTAGTTCAGCCTCCCCAACTAAGCCCTGTGGAGGGATCACTGGACTGATGCAGATGCTCGTTCTTACGATCAATATAGAGCTGCTACTAATAATATCATATGGAAAATTAAACAAATCAAACAGGTATGACTAACACATCATTAACTACAATTCAATTTCAATTCAATTCAATTCAATTTTATTTATATAGCGTCTATTACAACAGAAGTTGTCTCTACCTTTCCAGAGAACCAGACCTCCGAGCAATTATTACATAAACATAACATAAACAATGGCAGGTAAAAAAACTCCCATAGTGGGAGAAAAACCTTAAGCCAAACAGTGGCAAGAAAAACTCCCCTTTAGGAGGGAAGAAACCTGGACCAGGACCTGGATCATAAGGGGGGACCCTCCTGCTGAAGACCAGCTGAACAGAGCAGGAAAAGAGAGAACAGACAGAGAGAATGAAGAACAGAGAAGGAGACACAGACACAATGGCTAACTGGTAGAGTACAGGGATGACTATAACAGATGTAGACAGCAGACACTGAGGAGGTCAGAGGGGGGGTGAGGATGCAGATCAAGATGTCAGCAGGCATCTACCCGACATCCATACAGACAGGTGGAAGCAGCAGTGGGATGATCAGAGACTGCAGGTCAGCATGCAGCTCCTGAAGCTCCGGCCTGCAAACATGCACAGAAGAGGAAATGGGGGCAGCAGACCAGCACAGCAAACTACAAGAGCAATGGAGAACAATGATGGTGATGAGATACTTAGAAATAATAACTGAGAAAGGAAAGAGAAGGAGGGGTGATGGCACCGCTCAGTGGATCATGTTGGTGTCCCCCTGCAGCGTAGCTCTATAGCAGCGTAGCTCTATAGCAGCGTAGCTCTATAGCAGCGTAGCTCTATAGCAGCGTAGCTCTATAGCAGCGTAGCTCTATAGCAGCGTAGCTCTATAGCAGCGTAGCTCTATAGCAGCGTAGCTCTATAGCAGCGTAGCTCTATAGCAGCATATCTAGGGTGAAGCTGTTTCAGACCAGCTGCTCTAGTCTGGTCCTGCAGCTGCAGCTATGATTACTGGCCCTAACATAAGAAAGTTACACTAATTCGAGGTTTACTAAACAGAAACGTTTTAAGTTTGGTGGAGAGCTCTGTTAGGAACATACGGTACTATCAGGTCTTGCAAATATTGCGGAGCTAAGACGTTTTGGGCTTTATACGCAAGGAATTACATTTTGAATTGGATTCTGAATTTTACGGGTAACAAATGGAGCGACTCTAACACAGGAGAGACGTGGTCTCTCCTGCTGATTCCTGTCAGCACTCGCGCTGCTGCATTTTGATCAGCTGGAGGATATTCAGAGAATTACTTGGACATCCTGCTAATGATACATTACCGTAATCTATACATGATTAGAAGTTAACGAAAAGTACACACAAACCTCCACACGTTAACGATAAAAATGTATTGACGTACAGAATATGGAAAGATATGGTCAAAAATGGTAATCTACAGGAAATGAAATTTAACTGATAATAAACACGATTATCAATCACGTGATAGAAATACCTTGAAATGCACACCACAGAATGAAGAAAAAAACCCAAACCAACAAACAAAAAAGAAACTTTATGGTTTATATTTGATGAAACCTCAGAAAAAAAGATATACATTGCTCTAAATGGCTGTTATTCTTAAACTGTAAATGACATTTTAGTTTTTTGTGAAACCTCGTTTATCAGGTCTTTATTGTTTGATTTAAAATCCAGGCAAAATAATAAAAATATTACCATGATCCAAATACTTCTGGACCAAACTGTGTCTCCCTTCACTGTTACGCTGATGACACACAAATGTATATGTAAGTAAACAAAGTACTTCACAGAACAAGTAAAAACTCAAAATACAAACGATATAAAATGCATAAAGTAAAGTAGAAAAATGTAAAAATGCACAGAAACATATCAGAGTGAAACATGATTAAGAAAGAGGTCCATCGTTAAGTGTCTCTTTAAAAGAATCAGTAAACCCGAGGGCTGTTGTAGTACGGTCCACAGTCTACGGGCAGGGGTCTCACATTCTCCATCCCCACATGTGTTTAAGAAGGTGACATAGTAGTTTTAGGTTGTCAGGACAACAAGAACCTGCTGCGGAGTGTGAGTTGAGTAAATGGGCTGCATAAACTGGGTCCTGACCATGAAGCACCCTGGACACAATTGTTAGAAATGTAAACTGGATTCTGACTCCTACATGACGCCAGTGTAGGGTTTTAAGCACTTGGATGATGTGTGACCATTTACTCAACCTGGTGCATAGTCTTGAGTCTTGATTCTGGGCAACCTACCAGCGATTAGGGCAGGTTTACATCACAAACATCCCAAACTACCCTCTGAAGGTGAAATGTTGTTCAGCAATTGGCTGTCTCCATTTAAAAGGCAGCAAGATAGATATTGTTGTCTTCTGGTCCGCACAACACCACACCCCTTTATTTCAGTCCTTTCTGTTTTCAAACTCTCAGAATTACGTCAGATTCTTTTATTACTGTGGTTTTTGTTTTCATCTTGTCTGTTTGTTGTGCTGTCGTCCCGACATCTGGTCTTCAGAACTTTGGCCAACTTTGGTGGTTTTCAATGCTGTTTTATAGATGAATCTGACTTGGCTTGATAAATGTTTGCTATGAAAGCTACTGGAAGTTTTTCATTGTATGCAGTGGCGTAAATTGTGTTTTGCAATTGTCGAGGCCCACCGTCAGTCACTGGTAGGCCTACGCTGACATTGATGCAAGGACACAGCCCCTGGTGATGAGAGTGGAACACAGTGGGGATCAATGGGGACATGGGAAATATCGATACGTGTCTGCCATTTAGATGAGTCGCTCACCTCTGCCCTGCAGCACTTTTTGGTCAATTGTGGTCAATCTTTAATTGATGAGGTTACTGTCACTGCGGCGAGAGAGCAGACTGACAGATGGAACTTGACTGACCCCCCCCAATTCCCCACCGAACCAAGTTAACTGGCTGACACACAACTTTCTCAACTGTCACCATTTCTTTTCTTTTTGTGGTTTTCTTTGTATAACCCATTCCACAGGATGGTTGGCTACCTATGATAACATGGGAGCCAATGAGAGCAGTGTCTTTATCTTATTTTTTCTGGCTATTTTTAGTATTCAGAGTTGTAGATGACATTGCATGAGCAGACTGTAGTCAGTTAAGTTTGACAGGATTTGCATAAAGGTTTGTGAAGAAGAAGATTTTGGACGTGTATATCTTAACATTGTCCAACCCCCTCCCCATCCCTGCCCTGCTTCCCATCTGCAGTACCGGTGAGTCTGCCCAGAACAGGAAAGAGCTGCTTTTTCAGCGAGAAGATCTGCCAGAGAAAGACAGGCTGGTGGAGCATCCTTCATGATGAAGAAAAGCAAGAGTGCCCAGGGGGTTACACCAGGGAATGTAAGTGCGGATTTTCCACTTGTCTATCTGTTCAAACATTAATCCATCCATATGTTCATCACCGTGATTTTCTCTTTCCTCTCCCCGTCACCTTCTAAAGTTTGAAGTGAACACTTTTGTGAATGCACATTCACCTCTCCTGTCTTCTCCTCTGGGTAAAGATG